>NW_027271708.1:0-442676 GCF_040938485.1 Diadema antillarum
GTGCACACCTCCGGGCGACTACGGATGAGATACGTGCTAGGTACTGCCAGGTGCGGGTCATCTGCGGGGATCTCCGAGTAGTAAAAATTGTTCTTCGCAAGTCTTACGCAAGGCTTGCCCGGAAAGGTGTGACACGGCCTTGAAGTCCAATGCCCATTATGCGACCTTAGCCTGCGAGCTGGTGGCAAGCTGGTGCAAACTGTATGAAGGGGGGCAAGAGTCGCATGGCCTATTTCGTTACGAAATCAGTCACTTCGTCGACGAAATGACCATTTTGTTACGAAAGGTTGTCACTTCGTAACGATATTAATATTTCGTCGATGAAATTGATGATTTCGTAACGAAAGAGGCCATGCGACACTTGGCGCCCCATACAGCTCGCAGACTTAGGTCGCACAGTTACCTTGGCATTGGGCTTTCAAGCTGGTTCCAAAGTTCAATAAGCATTTCTTTGCAACTGATTGACAAATTGCCCTACATCGACGTAAATAAGCACTGAATTGATCAATCTTAGTAGTAGCCATGATAAAAAAAAATCATGGGCGTACATACTCGAGCAGGATTCGAACCCACGACCTCCTGATCACCGGACAGGCGTCATCTCCACTAGACCACCGAGCTTTCGCCCGACAGCAAGTGTTGGTTCTAATCCTTATAGCATGCAGCGGGTACTGCTTTGTTATTCAAATTTATGAAGTTCTTCCGTCGAGATGTTTTCATTGCAACTGATTGACAAATTGCCCTACATCGACGTAAATAAGCACTGAATTGATCAATGTTTTAGTAGTAGCCATGATAAAAAAATCATGGGCGTACATACTCGAGCAGGATTCGAACCCACGACCTCCTGATCACCGGACAGGCGTCATCTCCACTAGACCACCGAGCTTTCGCCCGACAGCAAGTGTTGGTTCTAATCCTTATAGCATGCAGCGGGTACTGCTTTGTTATTCAAATTTATGAAGTTCTTCCGTCGAGATGTTTTCATTGCAACTGATTGACAAATTGCCCTACATCGACGTAAATAAGCACTGAATTGATCAATGTTTTAGTAGTAGCCATGATAAAAAAATCATGGGCGTACATACTCGAGCAGGATTCGAACCCACGACCTCCTGATCACCGGACAGGCGTCATCTCCACTAGACCACCGAGCTTTCGCCCGACAGCAAGTGTTGGTTCTAATCCTTATAGCATGCAGCGGGTACTGCTTTGTTATTCAAATTTATGAAGTTCTTCCGTCGAGATGTTTTCATTGCAACTGATTGACAAATTGCCCTACATCGACGTAAATAAGCACTGAATTGATCAATGTTTTAGTAGTAGCCATGATAAAAAAATCATGGGCGTACATACTCGAGCAGGATTCGAACCCACGACCTCCTGATCACCGGACAGGCGTCATCTCCACTAGACCACCGAGCTTTCGCCCGACAGCAAGTGTTGGTTCTAATCCTTATAGCATGCAGCGGGTACTGCTTTGTTATTCAAATTTATGAAATGAAGTTCTTCCGTCGAGATGTTTTCATTGCAACTCTGATTGACAAATTGCCCTACATCGACGTAAATAAGCACTGAATTGATCAATGTTTTAGTAGTAGCCATGATAAAAAAATCATGGGCGTACATACTCGAGCAGGATTCGAACCCACGACCTCCTGATCACCGGACAGGCGTCATCTCCACTAGACCACCGAGCTTTCGCCCGACAGCAAGTGTTGGTTCTAATCCTTATAGCATGCAGCGGGTACTGCTTTGTTATTCAAATTTATGAAGTTCTTCCGTCGAGATGTTTTCATTGCAACTGATTGACAAATTGCCCTACATCGACGTAAATAAGCACTGAATTGATCAATGTTTTAGTAGTAGCCATGATAAAAAAATCATGGGCGTACATACTCGAGCAGGATTCGAACCCACGACCTCCTGATCACCGGACAGGCGTCATCTCCACTAGACCACCGAGCTTTCGCCCGACAGCAAGTGTTGGTTCTAATCCTTATAGCATGCAGCGGGTACTGCTTTGTTATTCAAATTTATGAAGTTCTTCCGTCGAGATGTTTTCATTGCAACTGATTGACAAATTGCCCTACATCGACGTAAATAAGCACTGAATTGATCAATGTTTTAGTAGTAGCCATGATAAAAAAAATCATGGGCGTACATACTCGAGCAGGATTCGAACCCACGACCTCCTGATCACCGGACAGGCGTCATCTCCACTAGACCACCGAGCTTTCGCCCGACAGCAAGTGTTGGTTCTAATCCTTATAGCATGCAGCGGGTACTGCTTTGTTATTCAAATTTATGAAGTTCTTCCGTCGAGATGTTTTCATTGCAACTGATTGACAAATTGCCCTACATCGACGTAAATAAGCACTGAATTGATCAATGTTTTAGTAGTAGCCATGATAAAAAAATCATGGGCGTACATACTCGAGCAGGATTCGAACCCACGACCTCCTGATCACCGGACAGGCGTCATCTCCACTAGACCACCGAGCTTTCGCCCGACAGCAAGTGTTGGTTCTAATCCTTATAGCATGCAGCGGGTACTGCTTTGTTATTCAAATTTATGAAGTTCTTCCGTCGAGATGTTTTCATTGCAACTGATTGACAAATTGCCCTACATCGACGTAAATAAGCACTGAATTGATCAATGTTTTAGTAGTAGCCATGATAAAAAAATCATGGGCGTACATACTCGAGCAGGATTCGAACCCACGACCTCCTGATCACCGGACAGGCGTCATCTCCACTAGACCACCGAGCTTTCGCCCGACAGCAAGTGTTGGTTCTAATCCTTATAGCATGCAGCGGGTACTGCTTTGTTATTCAAATTTATGAAGTTCTTCCGTCGAGATGTTTTCATTGCAACTGATTGACAAATTGCCCTACATCGACGTAAATAAGCACTGAATTGATCAATGTTTTAGTAGTAGCCATGATAAAAAAATCATGGGCGTACATACTCGAGCAGGATTCGAACCCACGACCTCCTGATCACCGGACAGGCGTCATCTCCACTAGACCACCGAGCTTTCGCCCGACAGCAAGTGTTGGTTCTAATCCTTATAGCATGCAGCGGGTACTGCTTTGTTATTCAAATTTATGAAGTTCTTCCGTCGAGATGTTTTCATTGCAACTGATTGACAAATTGCCCTACATCGACGTAAATAAGCACTGAATTGATCAATGTTTTAGTAGTAGCCATGATAAAAAAATCATGGGCGTACATACTCGAGCAGGATTCGAACCCACGACCTCCTGATCACCGGACAGGCGTCATCTCCACTAGACCACCGAGCTTTCGCCCGACAGCAAGTGTTGGTTCTAATCCTTATAGCATGCAGCGGGTACTGCTTTGTTATTCAAATTTATGAAGTTCTTCCGTCGAGATGTTTTCATTGCAACTGATTGACAAATTGCCCTACATCGACGTAAATAAGCACTGAATTGATCAATGTTTTAGTAGTAGCCATGATAAAAAAATCATGGGCGTACATACTCGAGCAGGATTCGAACCCACGACCTCCTGATCACCGGACAGGCGTCATCTCCACTAGACCACCGAGCTTTCGCCCGACAGCAAGTGTTGGTTCTAATCCTTATAGCATGCAGCGGGTACTGCTTTGTTATTCAAATTTATGAAGTTCTTCCGTCGAGATGTTTTCATTGCAACTGATTGACAAATTGCCCTACATCGACGTAAATAAGCACTGAATTGATCAATGTTTTAGTAGTAGCCATGATAAAAAAATCATGGGCGTACATACTCGAGCAGGATTCGAACCCACGACCTCCTGATCACCGGACAGGCGTCATCTCCACTAGACCACCGAGCTTTCGCCCGACAGCAAGTGTTGGTTCTAATCCTTATAGCATGCAGCGGGTACTGCTTTGTTATTCAAATTTATGAAGTTCTTCCGTCGAGATGTTTTCATTGCAACTGATTGACAAATTGCCCTACATCGACGTAAATAAGCACTGAATTGATCAATGTTTTAGTAGTAGCCATGATAAAAAAATCATGGGCGTACATACTCGAGCAGGATTCGAACCCACGACCTCCTGATCACCGGACAGGCGTCATCTCCACTAGACCACCGAGCTTTCGCCCGACAGCAAGTGTTGGTTCTAATCCTTATAGCATGCAGCGGGTACTGCTTTGTTATTCAAATTTATGAAGTTCTTCCGTCGAGATGTTTTCATTGCAACTGATTGACAAATTGCCCTACATCGACGTAAATAAGCACTGAATTGATCAATGTTTTAGTAGTAGCCATGATAAAAAAATCATGGGCGTACATACTCGAGCAGGATTCGAACCCACGACCTCCTGATCACCGGACAGGCGTCATCTCCACTAGACCACCGAGCTTTCGCCCGACAGCAAGTGTTGGTTCTAATCCTTATAGCATGCAGCGGGTACTGCTTTGTTATTCAAATTTATGAAGTTCTTCCGTCGAGATGTTTTCATTGCAACTGATTGACAAATTGCCCTACATCGACGTAAATAAGCACTGAATTGATCAATGTTTTAGTAGTAGCCATGATAAAAAAATCATGGGCGTACATACTCGAGCAGGATTCGAACCCACGACCTCCTGATCACCGGACAGGCGTCATCTCCACTAGACCACCGAGCTTTCGCCCGACAGCAAGTGTTGGTTCTAATCCTTATAGCATGCAGCGGGTACTGCTTTGTTATTCAAATTTATGAAGTTCTTCCGTCGAGATGTTTTCATTGCAACTGATTGACAAATTGCCCTACATCGACGTAAATAAGCACTGAATTGATCAATGTTTTAGTAGTAGCCATGATAAAAAAATCATGGGCGTACATACTCGAGCAGGATTCGAACCCACGACCTCCTGATCACCGGACAGGCGTCATCTCCACTAGACCACCGAGCTTTCGCCCGACAGCAAGTGTTGGTTCTAATCCTTATAGCATGCAGCGGGTACTGCTTTGTTATTCAAATTTATGAAGTTCTTCCGTCGAGATGTTTTCATTGCAACTGATTGACAAATTGCCCTACATCGACGTAAATAAGCACTGAATTGATCAATGTTTTAGTAGTAGCCATGATAAAAAAATCATGGGCGTACATACTCGAGCAGGATTCGAACCCACGACCTCCTGATCACCGGACAGGCGTCATCTCCACTAGACCACCGAGCTTTCGCCCGACAGCAAGTGTTGGTTCTAATCCTTATAGCATGCAGCGGGTACTGCTTTGTTATTCAAATTTATGAAGTTCTTCCGTCGAGATGTTTTCATTGCAACTGATTGACAAATTGCCCTACATCGACGTAAATAAGCACTGAATTGATCAATGTTTTAGTAGTAGCCATGATAAAAAAATCATGGGCGTACATACTCGAGCAGGATTCGAACCCACGACCTCCTGATCACCGGACAGGCGTCATCTCCACTAGACCACCGAGCTTTCGCCCGACAGCAAGTGTTGGTTCTAATCCTTATAGCATGCAGCGGGTACTGCTTTGTTATTCAAATTTATGAAGTTCTTCCGTCGAGATGTTTTCATTGCAACTGATTGACAAATTGCCCTACATCGACGTAAATAAGCACTGAATTGATCAATGTTTTAGTAGTAGCCATGATAAAAAAATCATGGGCGTACATACTCGAGCAGGATTCGAACCCACGACCTCCTGATCACCGGACAGGCGTCATCTCCACTAGACCACCGAGCTTTCGCCCGACAGCAAGTGTTGGTTCTAATCCTTATAGCATGCAGCGGGTACTGCTTTGTTATTCAAATTTATGAAGTTCTTCCGTCGAGATGTTTTCATTGCAACTGATTGACAAATTGCCCTACATCGACGTAAATAAGCACTGAATTGATCAATGTTTTAGTAGTAGCCATGATAAAAAATCATGGGCGTACATACTCGAGCAGGATTCGAACCCACGACCTCCTGATCACCGGACAGGCGTCATCTCCACTAGACCACCGAGCTTTCGCCCGACAGCAAGTGTTGGTTCTAATCCTTATAGCATGCAGCGGGTACTGCTTTGTTATTCAAATTTATGAAGTTCTTCCGTCGAGATGTTTTCATTGCAACTGATTGACAAATTGCCCTACATCGACGTAAATAAGCACTGAATTGATCAATGTTTTAGTAGTAGCCATGATAAAAAAATCATGGGCGTACATACTCGAGCAGGATTCGAACCCACGACCTCCTGATCACCGGACAGGCGTCATCTCCACTAGACCACCGAGCTTTCGCCCGACAGCAAGTGTTGGTTCTAATCCTTATAGCATGCAGCGGGTACTGCTTTGTTATTCAAATTTATGAAGTTCTTCCGTCGAGATGTTTTCATTGCAACTGATTGACAAATTGCCCTACATCGACGTAAATAAGCACTGAATTGATCAATGTTTTAGTAGTAGCCATGATAAAAAAATCATGGGCGTACATACTCGAGCAGGATTCGAACCCACGACCTCCTGATCACCGGACAGGCGTCATCTCCACTAGACCACCGAGCTTTCGCCCGACAGCAAGTGTTGGTTCTAATCCTTATAGCATGCAGCGGGTACTGCTTTGTTATTCAAATTTATGAAGTTCTTCCGTCGAGATGTTTTCATTGCAACTGATTGACAAATTGCCCTACATCGACGTAAATAAGCACTGAATTGATCAATGTTTTAGTAGTAGCCATGATAAAAAAATCATGGGCGTACATACTCGAGCAGGATTCGAACCCACGACCTCCTGATCACCGGACAGGCGTCATCTCCACTAGACCACCGAGCTTTCGCCCGACAGCAAGTGTTGGTTCTAATCCTTATAGCATGCAGCGGGTACTGCTTTGTTATTCAAATTTATGAAGTTCTTCCGTCGAGATGTTTTCATTGCAACTGATTGACAAATTGCCCTACATCGACGTAAATAAGCACTGAATTGATCAATGTTTTAGTAGTAGCCATGATAAAAAAATCATGGGCGTACATACTCGAGCAGGATTCGAACCCACGACCTCCTGATCACCGGACAGGCGTCATCTCCACTAGACCACCGAGCTTTCGCCCGACAGCAAGTGTTGGTTCTAATCCTTATAGCATGCAGCGGGTACTGCTTTGTTATTCAAATTTATGAAGTTCTTCCGTCGAGATGTTTTCATTGCAACTGATTGACAAATTGCCCTACATCGACGTAAATAAGCACTGAATTGATCAATGTTTTAGTAGTAGCCATGATAAAAAAATCATGGGCGTACATACTCGAGCAGGATTCGAACCCACGACCTCCTGATCACCGGACAGGCGTCATCTCCACTAGACCACCGAGCTTTCGCCCGACAGCAAGTGTTGGTTCTAATCCTTATAGCATGCAGCGGGTACTGCTTTGTTATTCAAATTTATGAAGTTCTTCCGTCGAGATGTTTTCATTGCAACTGATTGACAAATTGCCCTACATCGACGTAAATAAGCACTGAATTGATCAATGTTTTAGTAGTAGCCATGATAAAAAAAATCATGGGCGTACATACTCGAGCAGGATTCGAACCCACGACCTCCTGATCACCGGACAGGCGTCATCTCCACTAGACCACCGAGCTTTCGCCCGACAGCAAGTGTTGGTTCTAATCCTTATAGCATGCAGCGGGTACTGCTTTGTTATTCAAATTTATGAAGTTCTTCCGTCGAGATGTTTTCATTGCAACTGATTGACAAATTGCCCTACATCGACGTAAATAAGCACTGAATTGATCAATGTTTTAGTAGTAGCCATGATAAAAAAATCATGGGCGTACATACTCGAGCAGGATTCGAACCCACGACCTCCTGATCACCGGACAGGCGTCATCTCCACTAGACCACCGAGCTTTCGCCCGACAGCAAGTGTTGGTTCTAATCCTTATAGCATGCAGCGGGTACTGCTTTGTTATTCAAATTTATGAAGTTCTTCCGTCGAGATGTTTTCATTGCAACTGATTGACAAATTGCCCTACATCGACGTAAATAAGCACTGAATTGATCAATGTTTTAGTAGTAGCCATGATAAAAAAATCATGGGCGTACATACTCGAGCAGGATTCGAACCCACGACCTCCTGATCACCGGACAGGCGTCATCTCCACTAGACCACCGAGCTTTCGCCCGACAGCAAGTGTTGGTTCTAATCCTTATAGCATGCAGCGGGTACTGCTTTGTTATTCAAATTTATGAAGTTCTTCCGTCGAGATGTTTTCATTGCAACTGATTGACAAATTGCCCTACATCGACGTAAATAAGCACTGAATTGATCAATGTTTTAGTAGTAGCCATGATAAAAAAATCATGGGCGTACATACTCGAGCAGGATTCGAACCCACGACCTCCTGATCACCGGACAGGCGTCATCTCCACTAGACCACCGAGCTTTCGCCCGACAGCAAGTGTTGGTTCTAATCCTTATAGCATGCAGCGGGTACTGCTTTGTTATTCAAATTTATGAAGTTCTTCCGTCGAGATGTTTTCATTGCAACTGATTGACAAATTGCCCTACATCGACGTAAATAAGCACTGAATTGATCAATGTTTTAGTAGTAGCCATGATAAAAAAATCATGGGCGTACATACTCGAGCAGGATTCGAACCCACGACCTCCTGATCACCGGACAGGCGTCATCTCCACTAGACCACCGAGCTTTCGCCCGACAGCAAGTGTTGGTTCTAATCCTTATAGCATGCAGCGGGTACTGCTTTGTTATTCAAATTTATGAAGTTCTTCCGTCGAGATGTTTTCATTGCAACTGATTGACAAATTGCCCTACATCGACGTAAATAAGCACTGAATTGATCAATGTTTTAGTAGTAGCCATGATAAAAAATCATGGGCGTACATACTCGAGCAGGATTCGAACCCACGACCTCCTGATCACCGGACAGGCGTCATCTCCACTAGACCACCGAGCTTTCGCCCGACAGCAAGTGTTGGTTCTAATCCTTATAGCATGCAGCGGGTACTGCTTTGTTATTCAAATTTATGAAGTTCTTCCGTCGAGATGTTTTCATTGCAACTGATTGACAAATTGCCCTACATCGACGTAAATAAGCACTGAATTGATCAATGTTTTAGTAGTAGCCATGATAAAAAAAATCATGGGCGTACATACTCGAGCAGGATTCGAACCCACGACCTCCTGATCACCGGACAGGCGTCATCTCCACTAGACCACCGAGCTTTCGCCCGACAGCAAGTGTTGGTTCTAATCCTTATAGCATGCAGCGGGTACTGCTTTGTTATTCAAATTTATGAAGTTCTTCCGTCGAGATGTTTTCATTGCAACTGATTGACAAAATTTGAATAACAAAGCAGTACCCGCTGCATGCTATAAGGATTAGAACCAACACTTGCTGTCGGGCGAAAGCTCGGTGGTCTAGTGGAGATGACGCCTGTCCGGTGATCAGGAGGTCGTGGGTTCGAATCCTGCTCGAGTATGTACGCCCATGAATTTTTTTATCATGGCTACTACTAAAACATTGATCAATTCAGTGCTTATTTACGTCGATGTAGGGCAATTTGTCAATCAGTTGCAATGAAAACATCTCGACGGAAGAACTTCATAAATTTGAATAACAAAGCAGTACCCGCTGCATGCTATAAGGATTAGAACCAACACTTGCTGTCGGGCGAAAGCTCGGTGGTCTAGTGGAGATGACGCCTGTCCGGTGATCAGGAGGTCGTGGGTTCGAATCCTGCTCGAGTATGTACGCCCATGATTTTTTTTTTTATCATGGCTACTACTAAAACATTGATCAATTCAGTGCTTATTTACGTCGATGTAGGGCAATTTGTCAATCAGTTGCAATGAAAACATCTCGACGGAAGAACTTCATAAATTTGAATAACAAAGCAGTACCCGCTGCATGCTATAAGGATTAGAACCAACACTTGCTGTCGGGCGAAAGCTCGGTGGTCTAGTGGAGATGACGCCTGTCCGGTGATCAGGAGGTCGTGGGTTCGAATCCTGCTCGAGTATGTACGCCCATGATTTTTTTTTATCATGGCTACTACTAAAACATTGATCAATTCAGTGCTTATTTACGTCGATGTAGGGCAATTTGTCAATCAGTTGCAATGAAAACATCTCGACGGAAGAACTTCATAAATTTGAATAACAAAGCAGTACCCGCTGCATGCTATAAGGATTAGAACCAACACTTGCTGTCGGGCGAAAGCTCGGTGGTCTAGTGGAGATGACGCCTGTCCGGTGATCAGGAGGTCGTGGGTTCGAATCCTGCTCGAGTATGTACGCCCATGATTTTTTTATCATGGCTACTACTAAAACATTGATCAATTCAGTGCTTATTTACGTCGATGTAGGGCAATTTGTCAATCAGTTGCAATGAAAACATCTCGACGGAAGAACTTCATAAATTTGAATAACAAAGCAGTACCCGCTGCATGCTATAAGGATTAGAACCAACACTTGCTGTCGGGCGAAAGCTCGGTGGTCTAGTGGAGATGACGCCTGTCCGGTGATCAGGAGGTCGTGGGTTCGAATCCTGCTCGAGTATGTACGCCCATGATTTTTTTTATCATGGCTACTACTAAAACATTGATCAATTCAGTGCTTATTTACGTCGATGTAGGGCAATTTGTCAATCAGTTGCAATGAAAACATCTCGACGGAAGAACTTCATAAATTTGAATAACAAAGCAGTACCCGCTGCATGCTATAAGGATTAGAACCAACACTTGCTGTCGGGCGAAAGCTCGGTGGTCTAGTGGAGATGACGCCTGTCCGGTGATCAGGAGGTCGTGGGTTCGAATCCTGCTCGAGTATGTACGCCCATGATTTTTTTATCATGGCTACTACTAAAACATTGATCAATTCAGTGCTTATTTACGTCGATGTAGGGCAATTTGTCAATCAGTTGCAATGAAAACATCTCGACGGAAGAACTTCATAAATTTGAATAACAAAGCAGTACCCGCTGCATGCTATAAGGATTAGAACCAACACTTGCTGTCGGGCGAAAGCTCGGTGGTCTAGTGGAGATGACGCCTGTCCGGTGATCAGGAGGTCGTGGGTTCGAATCCTGCTCGAGTATGTACGCCCATGATTTTTTTATCATGGCTACTACTAAAACATTGATCAATTCAGTGCTTATTTACGTCGATGTAGGGCAATTTGTCAATCAGTTGCAATGAAAACATCTCGACGGAAGAACTTCATAAATTTGAATAACAAAGCAGTACCCGCTGCATGCTATAAGGATTAGAACCAACACTTGCTGTCGGGCGAAAGCTCGGTGGTCTAGTGGAGATGACGCCTGTCCGGTGATCAGGAGGTCGTGGGTTCGAATCCTGCTCGAGTATGTACGCCCATGATTTTTTTATCATGGCTACTACTAAAACATTGATCAATTCAGTGCTTATTTACGTCGATGTAGGGCAATTTGTCAATCAGTTGCAAGTTGAAGCTTCTTTAGATTTATTGTATAGTGCTTTTTTATTGATGATTTTTATTGACCTTATCTCTTATTGTAATTATGTGACTTCAATTCAGCGGGGAATACCACTTGCAATTGAAGAATGTGGCCCCTAGAGTGATACAAGTGTTCTCAATTGAGTCTATGGGCAGGTAGGCAAATAGTTAAACAGAGAAGTAGATATCAAGATACAAAAAAAACGTGAATATAGATTGATAGATATGAAGATATCTTGATAGACACATAAATATAGATGGATATAAAAATGACCAAAATAATAGATACAAACAAAAATGTAGATGAATAGATATAAAGACATAGGTAGAAACATAAGTTTCTGTAGATGGAAAGATATAAAAATAGATAAATAGAAGTATAATGTATAGATGAATATGATATATGAAAATAAATTTATCGATGGATAGATTGATAATAGATGAATAGAGTGACAAATCGATCGCTAGATATATAT
The DNA here is from genome assembly GCF_040938485.1 of Diadema antillarum. Taxonomy (NCBI): domain Eukaryota; kingdom Metazoa; phylum Echinodermata; class Echinoidea; order Diadematoida; family Diadematidae; genus Diadema; species Diadema antillarum. Next base: position 11,932 of record NW_027271708.1, read on the forward strand.
CAGATAGATAGATTGATAGATAGATAGATAGATAGATAGATAGATAGAAAGATAGATAGAAAATAGAGAAATATATATATATATATATATATATATATATATATATATATAGGGAAGAGGATGGGCTGACAGAAAGGCCTTGCCTGCCAACAGGGAGACAGAGTACTGGAATAATAACAAGAGCCTCGGGGACCATGCGACGACGCAACAGTGCGGAAATGGATGACTGTTTGAATGAAACGGGACCGGAAGTAAAGGCAGGAAGCCATTCGCTTTGTGGACGTCACCGGACTCCACCTAGGAAAAAAAAATGATGCTGTCACCGCGTAATATCGCAGCTCAACAACTGTCATCTTCGCCGGCGGGACGGCGGGACGACAAAAATGGATCTAAAGGAGGGGGCTGATTTGAGGGGGGGGGGGGTGGGAGGCTGGGAAGGGGCTTTTGTCGAATATTGCTTCTTCTTCGCCTGCCTGCCCACGCAAGAAGAAGAAGAAGAAAAAAAAAAAGAAGCCTAGCGCTTGATGGAGCAACCTCCTCATCAAGCAGACCATTTTGGAGGCCATTTTAAAGGGAAACTACATAGAATGTTAACGTTTGCTTTATGCGAAAAATGAACGCGAACAGAGCAGTATACAAGCTTCGCTAAAATTAGAGAAAATAGGCAAGTGATATAGTCTTAAGCTTGAACATGTCTACGCAAATAGCGAAACTGGTTGCAATTTACACTATTGTACAAATGAATCAACCCATGATGACTTCACCGCCTCATAACTTTCATATTTACATATCAAAATCACGAAAGCAGTTCTCTTTCTCTCTCTCTCTTAATCATAATTAAGCAAGGATTTTCAGCTCCGCTATCAAAAGGGAATCAATCTCGGTCCATTACATCTGCATGTAGATAGAGTAATTTCAGAATGGTCTCTTCATTTTGAATATTGTCACATAAAAGACATGATTACTCTGCAGCTTTTAGAAGTGTGGGTGAGTGAAAATTCTGGTATCAGCAACATCGCCACTGCATTTTGTTCAATGTAATTGTAGGCTACTTGGTGGTACTGCTTACTGCACCCATAATCATTGCAGAAACAAATTCCCTCGCACTTACTCATTTTCTTTTTTAAAAGTTTGTAAAACTTTTCCTCTCCTCCATGCAAAGTCATACTAGTATTTAAAGCGTAATGTCACTCTTTTTGAGCACACAACTATCAACGACTTTATAGATAGGGCCTATGTCATAATTTTTCTGTCAAGTCTTCATGATTTTCTTTTTCCATTCTGTTCGTTTGCTCTCATTAAAGACAGCTTGAACGTTAGGTGGAGTTTTACCAGTTCCTCTCGGAAGTGTGACCCCCCCCCCCTCCTAATTTGACGTCCGAAGTAGATATAATAATCACGGGGAGTAAATGAATGATGCGTTGGGAGGTGGTGAACGATGGGTTTAAATGAAGCGTGACAACGGAGGAATCTATCATGTGCTTGCAGTGGTGTCATGGAGAAAAACACGCTAATCAAACGAGTTTGACATCGTTATACCAAGAAGGTATCACATACTTGCACGCAGCTCACTCGGTGGAAGCTCAATCTCTTTTCCCGCCAAGCCTTCACTACTCAAATCGCTATATGCTAGGGCAATATCAAGCTACCCCCAACTCATCAAATGCACTTATAGACTTTAAATAACTGTATGATATAAAAATAGGCAATCTCTAGACCTACAGTTTGTGTTTCTTTGTGTTCTACGGATTTTGCCGACAGGCCTCAACCTCCATCACCTCCACACCACATCCTTCACGATGTCCTTCAATATTTTCTGTGTCAAGGAATTTGGACAGTGAGTAGGCCTACATCATGAGGGCGGAGAGTTAGCTCAGTCGGTAGCGCGTCTGCCTCAAGATCCAAAGGACCCCAGATCGATACCCGGGTCCCACTGAGCAATGTTGTGTGTACTTTTACCGTCCTCTCTAGTAAGAGGCAAAACACTCTGTCCCTCCATGGACCTAACAGATGTTACAGACTGTAGGTCCATGGTCCCTCGGATAGGACATAAAATGGAGGTCCCGTATGTGTGAGAGAGTCACAACTCGTGCACGTAAAAGATCCCGCTTCATTCATTCACCGCAAAGGGCAGGGTGTTTAACCCAGTGAAGTGGTCCCTCTTTACATCCAACTGGACCCCAAGGAAGACCAGCTAGTGCAGCAGAATATGGGCTATCCAGCCATCTTCTCAGATGGACTTGAAACAAACACACACTGCTATTAGATTTTCTGTATATTACAATCAGTACTCAAAGCACGCGTAGGGCTAATTGATCCCATTAATAAGCATTTTCGGTGACAATATTCTCCATTCCGTTATTTCCTCTCGGAATGCTGTACCCCCCCCCCCCCATCCCCCCCCCTCTCTCTCTCTCTCTCTTTCCGCCGCTGTCAATAATTTTGCCGTTCTTGTATGGCCACGACGAACAATGGCCTAACGAAAACAGCCAGCTCTTCAAGCTATTCATTATCCTTAACCTGCGGGACAATCGCTCTAATTGATTTGGCTGATGGATCCATGACGTAATTATTTTTTTTTATAGTGGACACGTGATGGCGCGTTAAGATGATTATAGCCTAAGAATGACCCACATGATATTGCTGATTGAAAATTCGATAGGAAGTATTTTCGCCTCTGAAAAAAAAGAAAGATTTTGTCACTGTTTCGGGCAAGAAAGGCTGCAGCTGCTAATGTGCTGAACCAATAAAATACAGGCAGAGGAAGTAGATTGTTCCTAACTAAAAATTCGATATCATCAACATGATTGTGCATGTACAGAGAAATGAGTGTCCTTGCCCGTATAGTAGTGACGTCAGCCTTACATCCGCAGTGTGCTACCGCTTAAGGCAAGCCATTACCAAGGAGGAATGCCTCCTTGGTTATACATTGTAGTACTTGTTGTCATACGTTTGGAAGCAATCACGACTGCTCCACTAGCAGGGTAAGACAGGCAATTATGATAAAATGGGAAGCGGTACGGGGGGTCAAAAGGCTTCCATTGTATCATTGTCCGTGATATTACACCACAAAAACGCAGCAACATAAACACGTTATGGACGCCGCTAATATCTTCATGTCCACAAAAAAAGAAGAAGAAGAAATCCACTCCAAAATTGTATCAATTTCATTTAATAAAAAGAAAAAATAATCCCTGCAGAACAGTGTAAAAATTATCAAAATCGGATAAGAAATAAAGAAGTTATGACATTTTTTGATTTCAAACCTTTTCGGAAAACATATCTTGACCAGTCGTAATGAATATTTAGATGAGCAAGTTGATGTTGTCTTGCTCTCACAATTTCTAATTCATTTCATAAATAGAAGTGACAAAAATTTCGTATTTCAGCTGTATCTAGATATGAATCTTGCTTTTAAGCCACCCAAACTAAAAAATAAATGTTAAATCTGATATATTCTGATATGGGAATGTGCTTTTATCTTATAGGGTTAGGGCACCTCCCGTACCCGTAGCTCTCCCACAAAGTTGCTAACGGTAGGTAACAGCCGTGAAACCTCCCGTTGTATGATTATTTCATAACCGACGTAAGTTTTCTGTATTCTGTTAAGGATCTGTTTCCTATATAGCGTGCTTATTTAGCGCATACGAGAGTGACGAGAAGACAACCACAGTCATATATGACCCGCATTCTGATGACTTGACTCCATTCACATGGACGATATGTACCTCGGGCCAGGTCTTGACTACCGGAAGCCAACTGACTCAATATTACAAAACCTTAAAAATTCTCTATGAGAAGCACGTTCACACAACGAAGAAAAGCCAGACCCAGACAGGGCTCATCACTTTATAGCCCTAGGACGCCTACATGCAATCCATCATTCGTGTTAAAATCCTTGGCGTTAATGTTTATGTATAGTAACACTGTCACCATAATGAGCAGTCAAACTTAGCATGATTAAAATTAGGGGGAAATCAGCACGTACAACCCCCAGAGAAGTCGGAGCGACACAGACAATATTTTTGAAATATATAATTGTCAAATGTTCACAACATCCGCTAGAAGAAATAGAAGGGAAATGCAGTGCAATGGCAATAAAAGATACTCTTCGGTGTCGTAAAAAAAAAACATCGTTACTTTTTAGGCTATTTTTGTGTGCGGAGAAACAGATGAATAAAACTGAAAGAAAGATACGATGCATGAAACCGAAATCGACTTTTACTACAATCAGTGGTGACAACCAACCTGAAAGACCAACGACATCGGAAGGAGGAGGGGAAGGGAGAGAAAATATGCGATAATGGGAGTAAGAATATAGAGATTCTGACATTTTAATTCTCCTTTTTTTATTTTGCGGGTTTCGGGATAGACAGTAGCTGGATAACGATTTGACGTGACTGTTCTTTTATTTCTCTCTCTCTTCACTCGTCGATCCGTAGAAGGGGGTGTACTTTAGGTCAATTTCCCCACTTCTTCTACATGACACTCGCGGTTTTTTTTTTTAAGCACTGGTTTTGTTTTTACTCTGTAAAAGACAACAACAACAATCTTCCTCCCAGTAAATTGGTATTTGATGGATCGTGGTATTGTGTATGACAGTGAGTACAGATTTTCTCTGTTCCTTGATTTCCGTTTGTTTGCTTATCACGATTCCACAATCGTACATATATCGCTAAATGATCTGGGTCATTGTATTAATCTGAACCGACCACAGATAAGCATTCATTCTAGGTTAGTTTATTTTTTTTTTTATAATCAAGTCTCTCCCACCCACTCACATGGTATTCAGTATCCATACATTTTCTCATTTATTCCTTCATTGCCAATTTAATTTACCTTCCTACACTATACAAAGCACTTTCCTATGAGCGTCAGTCCCGAAAAATCATTTATTTTCTTCTATGGCTATCATACCAGATCTAAAACTTTAAGGCTCTTAAAAAATCTATTCTTACTGAATTCATAATCAAGACAGCATCATATTATTGTAAAATATGTGTGAGAAATCGATTGTTTAATTACGTGTTGTTGATGATGGCTAATGATATAGTTAAACGAAAGGGAAATCTGACGGCAACAGACGGTGACAAAATAACTTTGAGGAGAATGCCTCAGTTTTCATATGTCATGGAATTGAAATATATATATATATATATATATATATATATATATATATATATATTAGGTCACCAAAATGAACAAAAAGAGTACGTAAGTCAGTCTAGCTTTAATATGTTCGCAACTACAATAAAAGCAACCAATGCATATCGGGGATGTATTTATTAGGTATACGAGTACACGGACATTCACTAAGATCAGTACGACCAAGTCTATTTTTTTCTCTCTCTCTCTCTCCTTTTTGAACATGCGTATTACCGAACTTCATAAAATATAGGTCACGGCGACAGTTGGGAGCCTCAGTCAGAGAATTAATCAAACATATTCAAATTAGATACGGATATATTTATCCTCTCCTCATCTTTTTGTCGTATGGTTTCATTCCGTCCATATCATTTTTTTTTTCTCTATTCATTTCTTAGGGTCTCTTCCAATCTATACTTATGTTTGGCCCTCCCCTGCAGCTAAAGGGACTGTGTTGTATTGGCTGAGGTGAGGATTTAGCTTTGAACGTTTTGCGAGATATTTAGAAACTACTCTATGAAATGTTAAAGAGCATACAATAATTATTCTAAGGAGGATTGAAATTTTATTAGATGAAAATCGGTTTTGAAATGACTGGGATATCCAAAAATAAGGTAAAACAAAGACATCCTAATAAAATTCGTGGCCTGTTGCATTTTATTAGGACTGCTTTTTTTTATATCTCAGTCATTTAAAGACCAAATTTCATCAAATAAACTATGAATTACTCTATGAATTGCATGTTCTTTCATATTTCATGAGAGGTTTCTCATTATCTCACAAACACACACACACACACACACACACACACACACACACACACACACACAAAGTTGGAAACCTGCATCCCTATCTGAACCAAAACTATACCATCCCTTTAAACCTAGCTTCATAATCCCTACCACTGGTGCATCGGGTTAACGTGCCGTTAAAAGTCGTAAAGAATCTGCAATACTATGGGCAACAAAGCTTCGCAGATAAAATCGCTCCGAGTGAAATTCGGTGTGTCTCTGAAAAGGGTTCACATTAGGTTCCGTAACACATCGCGGGGTGAGAGCGATGCGTTGGTAGAGCACATTAAGAAATCATGCGATCAATGCCAGCTTTACACCCAACAGGGGGGAAAAGGGAAGAAGAACACTAAGCAAAAAAATCTCAGCTTGGAAGCGCGCCACAATTTGTCCCAAGTGAATCGTCCTTGACGTCGATGGCAGTGACACTTTATATTTTGTATTCCTCTTTTCCTTTTTTTCTCTTTCTTCTTTCCTTTTATCTTCTGACGGGTTAATCATCACCTCTGACCGTCAATTCATGAATATTAATGAGAAAAAAAGATCAAGTAAAACCGTGATAAATAGTCACTTTTGCAAATCGACACCTAGAGACCGCTACACGCTCGGTTACACGTGTCCCTCTAGAAAAAAAAAACAAGAACATCAACAATAAAGGAATATGCAAAAGAAAAACAAAACCTCCACAGTATTCGTGTACAACCTCATGTTTTTCTTTCACCCCTTGATTGTTCCTTGTAACTTATCACATTAGAGATTTGTGCATATGTGCGTGTTTGTCTGTGAACTTTGTTTATGTTGAATAATTATGCATGTTTACAAGAGAATATTTTTTTTTTTGCATATGCTTCAGGTATAAGCACATGCACTTGTGAAACTTTTAAGGCTCAAAGAAGCAAAAGATGACATCAAAATGATGAAGAAAATGAAGAATGATAACTCCAAGAATCATAGTAGGGTTTTTTTTTTTCAATTTGACAATATTATTCTCGGCATCAAATAACAGATAAAGAAATTAATTCTTCTTTCGTCAAGTTTCATTTAAAATTAGTCCTTTTTTGCTTCGTTTTATTTTTTTTATTTCAGTCAGTTTTGTGCCTCGTGTGGAATAATTAATTGCTTTATCGTCACCATCATGATATACAATGTAGTACATCATGATTAAGTTCCCTCAGGAGCTTTGCATTCTGAAAAGAAAATTTACAGATGCCTTTTAATAGAGAAAATACATACTTACTATGCTTCTTTTTCTTTTCTCTCTATTCTTTTTTTTTTGGGGGGGGGGAGGTCGACAAATTTGACTCGGTTTTGATTTGGTGGGGTTTGATGTTTCTTTTATTTATGCAAATTTTGAAACAAATAGATGCAAAGTATGCGATTCATAGAAAACAGAAAACACGAATCAATACAGGAATTTTAAATACTGCTACTTTAACAGTAGAAGAAAGTAGAAGACAGGAATTGTAAATTCTGTTTTTAACAGGACATACACAATAGTAAAGTAGCGATACTGCATTGTATAGTCAAAGGAGGAGAGGGACAAAACGGTACAAGAGACTGACATTAGAAGGAGAATTTAATTTGAATCGACCCCTTAAACAAAAACACTAATTCTGTTCACATTTGCATCTCAAAACCAAACATTACTCCAAGGGGGAAAACGGCACAATGTTTGGTTTATAAGTGTGCAGCAAAGTGTTGGGTTGTGTTTTACATTACTGCTGTTCGTGTTTTACATTGCTGCTGTTATATTGATGTAAGAATGTATGTGTGTGCGAATATCAAGGTGTAAGACAAGTGTAGATATTCTAAATTCACGTGTCTTTGATGAAGTATTGGCGGTATTGGGGTAAAAGAAAAAGAAAAGAATGTTTTCAAGAGTATTGATGATAAACTTCACATCCATGGGTACCAAAAGCTGTAGGGACTCTTGAGTTTTTAACTATCATGCCTGACTAGATCTTGGCCAACGTGGTGTGTATATTGGGGCATCTGATCGTGCGCGGAAAAAGGAAAATGGTGTGCAGGGTTTATAAACTGGTGCGTACATTGCAGAAGAATATCTTACCGTTACATTGGTTCAATTCATTGTTAATACAATGACAAAATGTAGATTTTAGCGATGGATAATGAAAAAAGGAAGAGAAATACAGAGAGAAGAGTAAACGTAAAACAGTAACCACAGAAGAGTTAAGGGCATATTACTTTTCAGGGTATAGTTTTGACAAATTTTGTCACCATGCAAAACGGAACTTGGCCCTGTTTTCTTTTTCCCGCCTTTGTTGTTTCAGGCAGTCAGGATTCTTCCTCTCTCTCTCCATCTCTCCCCCCCCCCCCCCCCTCTCTCCTCGGTGTGTTCATATCTCCCGTAGATAGCTCAATCTAAGACAGATGAATTAATATGATTTGGTATCAGAAATTGATTTAAAACACAGAATGAGTGCATTAAAACAGCTAGGCTTCGTCAACATTGTTCTTTATACTTCGTCATCGTGTCATAATGTAGATTGAATTTCACACGCAACAAAGTATTTTTTTTCTTCACTTTCTACACATTTGAATCAAAAATATTAACTGCGGCTGTTCTTCCAAATCTACATTCGACTTTGTGTGTGGTTGTATGTCTTTTTTTTTCTTTTCATATACGGTGTGCGTTTATGTGTGTGTGTTTCCCCTCTAGAATCCAATTGATGTAGTTTTTCCAGTACTAATTTCTCCCCCTTCTCATCCAATACTTCCTTGTGCCACCGCTTTCTTTTTGTGCCACTGCCTCCGCTAAATTCCCGAGGCATGGCAATTGGCGTTACGGTTCGCTGCACGTCATTTTTACACGTCAATGCCGGCCATTTACAGCGCATAATTTGTGGCACATGCCGCTGAACCACTCCTGACATTTTGGGGAGGGCCTTGGGGAGTCGTGGGGGAAATGTGCAACCATCTATGCTTGATCTCGCGCAACATATCGAATTTTGTACACCGTGGTGATCATTTAATCCGCACCACAATGTTTAAACGACGGACCCTGGCCACTCATATGAAAGACATTACGGAAGATAATATTTTGTAATGGTACTACTTTAATATGCGGGGGTATTTTGGAGGTTTTTAACTGCATCCATTATTATAATTTATTACCGACCAGTTGATGAAATCATCTTTTTTTATTGTAAATGGAGAGGAAAAGCGACAAAGACTTTTGACAATCGTATCCCTTATCATGGCTTCCATTTTCCAACCAGTTGATGGGATGATATATGATTTCATGGTCGTTGAACGGGGGAAATAAAACATTCGTACACACATATTCACGCCTTTAACATTCATACGAATAACTATACTATCATGGTCATGTTCTGTTGCCAAACTGAATTAAACAAACAAAAATATTTCATTGTACTCGTTCAAACCCAACCCCTTGAATCATTGTAACACCAACCACCAGTACTAAAGTCGAACACACACGTGCTTGTAGATGAAATACAAACAAATACAATAGGCCGTACAATACAAGCCAATTCTACAAATATGGTAAATAAATTGTGCGCGTCCTGTTCAGCTATCTATCTAAAACTCCGCAAAAAAAAGTTTGGAAATCAGAATTTGATCAATTAGTTCTATCTTATCTTAGTACTAATTGAAGTATGCTTGGTAACCATTGAAAGATTGCTAAATGATTCGTAAATGAATAGCGAACTTGTCATGTTTGTGGCTTACAATATGGGATAAGATCAAAATTGAAAAGTTGCAAAATGACCCAAGTTTGGTAATTGACACAATTTTTTTTCCTTGTTGATAAGTGAGTGATAAAGATGGATTAAAACAAAAAGTATGCACAAACAAACACACGAACATGTGCGGTCATTTAAAGACAGGAATTCAAGCCATATAATCTCACAGAACCTTCACAACAGTCACACAACAAAGTTATGAAGAAGTGAAGTGGCAGGGGCTTGATTTACAGCTCCGATTTGTCTTGTGACGTGGGCTTTTTGAACATTGCTTCCACGTGGCACGATGAACAACAATCGAACATAGGCCCTACGAAGTGAGCTATCAACCTTGCTTGTCATGACACCACTACAAGCTTGACTGTTTAATTCATTCCAAATTCCATTAAAATTGGCATTCACGGCTGGCCAACCGAAAACAAGTCAACGACTCTATACAACAACAACAACAACAAACATGTTCTTTATTGATTCTTTCTGACCACTGATATTCATCAAGCAACTTTCCATGGGACCTCAACCTATATTTTACAATACTGCCCTTTTTCCGATAGCGTAATCAAACAAACCAAACAGGGTAGTATTTGAAAGAAGATTGAGTGATATTATTGATGATACAAGCATCAATTTATCATTACCAAAATTTTAACATCTGAGTTCGTGATTGATTATATCTCCATTCCCTTAAGAGAATGAAGAAATAATCGATCACAAAATCAGATTCCAACATTTTTTGAGGAGTTTGGCGCCAGCACCAAAGAAGTGAAACATTTTGTTGAAATTGATCACTACTACCAAAGGACAGCTATCAAGATTCCAAACTTTTTTTAGGTTGGAATCTGAGTTTGTGATCGATTATTTCTCCATTCTCTTAAGAGAATGGAGAAATAATAGATCACAATATCAGATTCCAAATTTTTTGGAGGAGTTTGGCGCCAACACCAAAGAAGTGAAACATTTTGTTGAAATTGATCACTACTACCAAAGGACAGCTATCAAGCAGCTAAATTTCACGCCAGTCGTTTGCAAATGAATACTCATGTCTCTGACGACAGAAATGAGAAGAGTAATATGACAAGGGGCCTGTTTCATAAAGAGTTGCAATTGATCTTATATACTGATCAGTATATTGAGCGTAACTCGGTAAATCGAGTGTGAAGTTCAGCATTGAGGGTAACTTTTGTTTCGTAAAGACACGCTTGATTTCAAGAAAAGTCAAGAGCAACTTTCAGTAGATTGAGTTACTTGTGATCAATCACAAAGTTGTTTATGAAAAGCAATTTGCGATTGATTGCAACTTACGCTCGATCTTTGACTTTATGAAACAGGAAGAAGATTATTGTTTGTTTGTTTGTTATTTCATTCTGATGATAGTACCTTGTCCATTTCCCTTCAGCAAGGCTAATCAGTTTTTTAAAGATCGAATTTTGCGTGTGCGGGTGACATGGTCAACGTAACGCTGACTTCAGTTCAGGGGCTCATTCTTGCCAAAAAGAAAAGCAAAACCCCCAGAGATTACATTAACATCCGCAAATATCGACAAAATCCTCTTAAAATTGGAAATCATTCTTCTAGCACTTTTCCCTTTTCCACAATTACACGCAACAAGTCATTAGCAATTGTCCTCATGATTCTAATTGATTCACTAAATCTCATAATGATCTTGATATTGAACAAACCAAGGAATCGCCACAATGCCAAGAGAAAAGAAAATGTTATTCCCTCTTACAAAATCCGCCGTTGTGTAATGCTTTGTATATCCTTTTTTTATTACTTTCAATTACAATGAATTGTATCTGTTAAAGACACAGTTTACCTTTGGGAGCATTGTTTAAAAAAATGTTCGAGATATCACAATTGATGCCTATGTGTAGGTAAGTTGTATTATAGAACATCCTACCATGTAAAAATTTTGCAATAAAGCCTAAGATAAAAAGAGATATCACTATTTTTCTCAATGAACAAGAACTGTAGACGGTTTAGTCTAGAAATATTTTCATTATAACTATTATTCATATTTTGTATATTTAACAATACTTAACATTAATCATACTGATTCAAATTTTTACATCGGTTGTTTCTATCTCTAACTCACATTTTAGAACTATTTTGAAGCACTAAAGCTGGGTTTTTATTTCATCTGCAAATGATCAATTATGCCTTTAATAAGTTGCGTTTGGCGTGACTATACTGACGGAGGGTGTAGCTTGACTCAACATCTATTCGCATCACGACCTTCGACCAGTGCAAGCAGGCCTCAGAGGAACAATAACTCTGCAAGTCATGAGAACGGAATGCTCGCAAGGTAAAGAACTGAGAAAAACTGCTATTGTGTGACCAATACCGCGCCTGTCCTTGTATATGAAATTAACAATTTCAAATAAGAGGTTTATACAAAGCCTACTGCAGGCATCCAATAGTGTGGGGACGGAGAGGAAAGGGGAGAGGGAGATTCAGAACGAAAGAGAGATGATGAAGGAATATAAAGAGTTGTGTATGGAAGTAGATTGATAAACACACTCTTTTTCTTTTGAGAGAGAGAGAGCGAAGTGCTAAAAATCATCTCAAAAGGTGTTATGGCCCTATACAGATAACATAGTGATGTAGTATATTCTACCACGTTTCATTTTTCCATTAGACGGACCCCCACCGCCTCCCACAGATAGGCAAGAGATTTCAATAGACGTTACAAGTTGCAAACGCGGAGGCATTGTTGCAGACTTACGCAAAATTTTTGGCGGGGGGGGGGATGGGGGAGTGGATGGTTACAGCTCAGCTTGAAATGACAACTATACGGCATGACTCTCTGACATCAGCTCTAGGATAATCTACAGTAATAGCGCAGTGTCGTGGTACTTGCCTTCTTGTGTTAAAAGGCTGAAAGGAAACACAAACAATCTTTCCGAGATGAAATACCTTATAATGGTAATTTGTGTATTCCTTTTATCAAAACTGCCGAGGGACTCCTAACTTACATAATAGTACACAAATTATGATGATGATGATGATAATAATGATAAGGATAATGATAATGATAATGATAATAACAATGATAACTACGCGTCTTTAATACTATTACTACACTAATCACCCTTGTCATTATCATTATCATCGTTATTCTTAATATTTTGATACGAACCACGTGCTGGAAGTTATTTCCATGACGAGAAAAACCTGAAAGGTAAAAAGTCAAAGCGAGTGTGTTCACCCAGCATGCAATCGATGCGTGAACCGACGGCGGTTACACCATTTGGGAGAAGCACAACAAAAAGATTATCAGAAGACTGGCACTCATGTACTAAACTCTCTAATAATGCAGCATCAGATATCCGGGGTACACAAGTAAAAGTCATCAGCATCTTGTCGTCAGCGTCTTTTAAACAAAGGGAAGAAAAAAAAATGCAACCAAGTTCGGATTAAAGAACAGGTGTCAGTATGCCAAAATAAACTCACTAGGAGCGGCGGCGGCGGCGGCTAGAACTCACCTCATGTGCTGGGGAATTGTATCCTGCACGGGGGAAACGTACGGAGCGTCAGTTACAACAGAAGAATATTACTCTCAACCATGCGACGCAGTAAGAATGAGATCTCCGGACGAAAAGTGAGATTGTGTGTGAGAGCGGGAGGAAGATATCCGCCACTCCGACAGACGACCGATGAAGTTGTCTCATACGTCACCAGTCTTGCTCTTTAGCATATCATACTGACGGGAGTGCGGAGGAAGCATCTCCCGCTGATGTTGTTTTTGTTTGATTGTCCCCTAGCGAATGGCGGAATGCGAGTGCGCAAAACAGAGAATACGGGGGAAACCGTATAGTGTGCGGGTTGTGGAAAAATGCACAGCACGCCGCACGGTCCATCTCATTTCTACGGCCAGCTGAGGAGATGCACACACTAGGTGTGCTGAGCACAACCAGAATGAATTAGGGACCGAAGAGAAGGCAGTTACAGTTGTACTTCCAAGCTTGCACCGCTTTTGGTTGCACAATGATAACGGACACGACAATCTATTTGCTTATTTTGTCTAATTCCATAGATCGTCTTCCTGAAAACAAAAATGTAGGGCACGTCATGTCCGTGTATCCATATAATTTTACTCTTCCCTTCCATTCAGCCGTGTATGTAAACATATTCATGAACTTTTTCATATAGTTGTATCATAATCCATTAGAAATTATCCTAGAAATTGTGAGGACAACAGTATCTATACTGACATGACTGAGATACACGCGATGATATTAATATTTGTAAATGTTACTATTAATGAGGAAATGAAATGATAATGATAATGATAATGAATAACATTTATATAGCGCTTAATACTGATGTGTCTAAGCGCACCAATCCGGAGAAAATAATATATATATAACGTTATACAGCATTATGTACATATTATGATAACGTATTATGAAAATGTAGATGATACTACTAATACAACGTTATGGGTTGTTGCCGGCATTAGGGACAATACAAACTGAAAATGTACGAAATAAACTGAAGGATTATAACTCCTGCTTCGAGCGAGAACGTTGCAGAAGAAAGCACAAAGTTGTTGCTATGTGGAACTTTATCCCTTTTTTCCTTTTATTGATATATCTAGATTTTCTATCGCTTATAGAGCAGTTGGCAGAATAGTTTTCAGTTATTTTTCCCGAAGCAATTATGAATTATTATCAAAAGCATGACAACTGTTGGCTTTTCTTACGGTGTCGGTCACTGGGAATCAAGATGAGATTTATTCACTTGTTGCACCTGAAATTTATCCCACTGTCAGAGTTAGCTGTACAGACGATGCTCGCTGGATTGCGAACAGTCAAGGACACAATATTTAGCAAAGTTTGCTGCCAGTAGTTGACCATGAATGAAATCACAAATTCTGCCGTTGTAGTAAGCTTCGTCCGAAAATCTTTATTCTATTATACACTATTGTGTAACAGGGAAATGAATGTGTGCGGTATTTAAATTTGGTTACCCAGAAATGTTCATCGTTTCCTTTTTAAAGCAGTAAATGATCACTTTAGTATGGTGTTTTTGTAAAAAAAAATGAGGGACAGTGCAGCTATACTCACACACAGATTATTCAAAGCATTATTCAAGCATTGTGACAAGACGCCTTTAAATCTAAATGACATACAAACGCACATTTACTGTCAATATGCATGACACACCAGACCTGACAGAAACATACACGTCTAAAAACACACAGATATTTGCATTCAAATGGTCGTGCGAATCCAACATGAAAATTATCACAAGTGGGCGTTATTGCGCGTGGGAGACTAACTTATGGAAGGCTAATTTATCAACGACATGAGTCTGAAAAGTACAACATAAGGTAGGGAGCACTTCTCTCTTGCACGGTAAGATTATCCACTTCTTTCCTTTCTTTCTTTTTTTTTATTCCATTTTTATTCCTGTTAGAGAATGTATGCCCGTTTGAAAAATTTGTGACACCACATTGCGCATGCGTTGTTGTGACACAAGAATTAGAGCGCGTGTAAAATGAGAAAGTCTCGTAGAGCCCAAAAGATTGGGACGAATCATATGGATATAGATGACGAGAGAGAGAGAGCCCGGGAGTAAGAGTGATAGAGAGAGAGAAAGAAAAAAAAAAAGGAAGACAGAAAAGTGGGAATGAGATATCTAGGACAGGGAACGCGGGGACTATTTCAAACATTTCTATACTGTTTATGTCTCGCTCCTGCGTAAAATGTAAGAGTACCTCTTGTGTTCTTTGATCTCTCCCGTCAAGAGCTGTGGAACTAATGACCCAGTCCCAGAGTGCATACGGATTCACGCAAGTTTTCATCCTACTTCTACAGTAACAAACAGTCGAAGGCATCTGTTCCGGTTTGAAGTGTGTTTCTGTCCTAGAAAGTGTAGCTTATATTATGCATATTACTATATTTTTTGCTACATTATAGCGAGAAGTATGGAGTCATTATGTTTCCGTGGAAACCGCCTTGGCAACATAAGACAGCGAAGCCTCCAACGGCCGCCATGCATGAATCAAGGACACGCGCAACACGACTGGTATTGAGCCAGTCGATCTCAGGGCTAGAAGCCCACACCACCGGCAGTCTCCATTGAAACTAGATCAAGAGAAGTTTAGGAGAAACACAGTATGAACCGTTTTGACCCCATGCCGTATGTTTGTGATTTGAAAGGGCTACGAGGGGAGCTTGAACCCAACGATAACATGCTTTGAATGAAATTGGTGAAACCAAAGTGATACAGCAACGGAAATTGAGCAAACATCCAGAAAGATACCGCTCCATGGTCACGTGACTTTCGAGGGTGCCCAGCGGGCATCGTATGCAATGACTTATCGATATTCAATTCAAATGCCGCGTACTCTATCAATTGGTCAAATCAACTTAAATTTTCGACCGGTCTGTTGTGTGTATTGCAATCACATGGAAAATAAGTTTCTTTTTTTTCGGATTACATTCTCTCCTAAAAGTTTAGATTGATGGATTGGGACTCAGAATCATCCAGCCTGCACTGAGTAAGACAAACATGTTATTCATTGTACAGTACAAGGGAAAATCTCGTACACGAGGATTACAAATGGGAGGTTCCTATATAGGGTGTCTTTGTCGTCATTCTGCGGATTGCCTTATTAACCTAATCTGTGCAAGAGTGTCAAATTAGCACAAACTTTGAACACATGTTTATGGAATAGAAATTTAAGTGGCATGCAGATGATTAAGAGCCATCAGTGTGGAACTTGAGATGCTCGTATAAATTTATGTGTCTGAAACATTAACAGCGGCCGCTGGCAATGAATGCACATGGATTTATTTTTATTTTTTTTACATCGTTGGATGCTGGCGAGCATCTGCATAAATATGGTGGTAGAGGCAAGGTGGGAGAGATAGAGTACATGGTTTCCCAATATCTTTTCGCTTGAAGCTGATTAGTATCTGCATCTATATTTCGTTAGAAAGGAGGGGGAAATGAAGAGTTTTTAATGGATTCGAGTCAAGTGTTACTCGTGGAGATCAGAGATAATGATTTTCAATAGAAAACAGTAAGAAGAGTATAGCACACATACACTCTTTAGAGCGGCATAACTCCATTTTGCGTCCTTCATGATTGGAAAGACCTTTAACCATGAGTGAAAAAAAAAACCAGAACAAAAACAAAACAAAAAAGAAGTTCAGCAGCAACAGAGCGGTTTAAAGAGATTTTTATCTGTCACGAAAATCCTTGTGTGTATACATAGATCCAGATGTGTACTTGAATAATTTTGAGCCAGTAGGTTCAGCTATCACACATTCCTTGTTTATGTACACGCCTTCTGTATTCCATGCATTCGCATTCTTGTCGCTATTTAAATGTGCGACTTTGGAAACAAAACAACCAAACGACGAAATCACACTAATATATACAGCTCAGATTTTATCATGTTCAACGTTGAAAAATGTAATTTGATGATGTATTTTCGTCAGAATCATGGTTTATTCCTACCCCGTCTCTTTGTTTTAGGACATTTTTGAATATCAAACAAAGACATGTCGACAATGATATCTAATCGTTGTCAACAATGATGGTGTACAGGCATTTCTTGTAGTCGATGGCATAGCAATCAATTAAACTTTGCTATTGTACGTGATAATTCTTCATTCAAAGAAAAAGAAGATATATTTAGTACTCTTTCGTGGTTTTGGAATTCATGGGTAATGAATTATTTTTTATGAATACACGAGTGTTTACGATGAAAGTACAACACACTGAATCAAGGGAAGGAATACGGTAAATGGAATGTATTAAGTTTCTTGTGACAATGTGTGTAGAATAAGACAAGAGAGAGAGAGAGACAGACAGACAGACAGACAGACAGACGAAGGACTAGATTAGAGAGAAAGCATGTAGTTCAATGTCATGGACATTTCATAGAGGAAGAAGCACGTGTTTGCAACAATTGATCACCTGATGATTGGTCCAGAGAAGAATTAGGATCACTTTAGCTTGTGTACTCTGCTAGTAAGTAAATCATCAATAAATTCCATTTTTCAATGCAGGTATGATGAAAGACAATTTGAGGTATATATGTATATATCTTTTTGTAATATATATATATTGTAATTGCTCCACGTATTGGCAGTACTAGAAATAACAATAATAATGTCACAATAGAGGAATGCATTAAAGGCCAATTGCTTTGATTTTGTTTCAAAATCCGAATTTTCGGGGGCCTCTCCCTTCGTCAGGGATGAAAGTGCTAAGCACTATATATATATATATATATATATATTCGGGGGCCTCCCCCTTCGTCAGGGATAAAAGTGCTAAGCACTTTCATCCCTGACGAAGGGGGAGGCCCCCGAAAATTCGGATTTTGAATTAAAATCAAGGCAATTGGCATTTAATGCATCCCTCTATTGTAACATTATTATTGCTATGAACGATATATGCACCTATTATACATTAAATACACAGACTTCACTTTTGCACAACCCCGATGAAGGTCTACAGAAAGACCGATAACTGCATGGGTCAATAAACGACGTTGAATCTATCTATGTCCATTGTATGCTACTTTCACCGTCAGTCTGCTGGTAGTCAGTATATGTATATATCATACATCATTTCTTTTTCTTTTGATACAAGTAATATTTAAGAAAGCACTGGAAGTAGGAGCAGTAAGATCCAGCAGTACGTCACTTCAATAACCAGGGAATACCTTGGAAAGCTAGGGTATGGAACCTCCTTGAAAAGAGCAATCATTTTTCTCTCCTGGGCTGAGTGGGAGGCCGAGTCTTTTATGGTAGCGGATAAAGGAAGTGTTAATGGTAGAGTCAAAAATAAGTTCCCATTTCGAGGAAATTGCTATTCTAGAAAACGGCATTCACAATTACCTTCTCTCTTTCCCTTATTTATTCTAGCTGTCGGCCCTTTTCCCTTCTCATCTGCATGTTTGTTTGTTTTTTATTTATTTATTATCCTGTCATGATCGTTTTCCAGATTGGAAATTTATGGACAATAAACGACTTAATGCTTTCGGCTGATATCAAAAAATAACACGTGTTTTGGGTGGTTTCTTTTTTTTCAGAGGTACTTACAACATGGCAAATACGGGGGTGGTGGGTGGGGAGGGATACGTAAGTTGGAAGAAGATTTACATCGTAGTTTGTAATATCCATACATGCGACGTGCAACAAAATTTTCCTTTCAGCTCTAGAAATGCAATATGATAGCTGTACTTTTATATATGACTTGGGAAAGATTTGTACTTGAAAATTAATGATATTATCTATTTTGAAAATGCGTATTCGCACACACCAGAGGAAGCTTCTTCTCCTGATTCAGACCACAAATACAACAGATTCAAACGATAGGATAACTGACCAGAAATATACAAAATGGATTAAAAAAAAAATCATCGTCCCATATGATAGATACATATAGGCGGTCAGGGTGGGAGATAATAGAACGAGTTGATGCAATTATAGGTGGAGTTAGTTAAAACAACAAAAGCAACTTATATGGAAAACTTGATAGATGAAATGCAATGATATGAAATGAAATTAATATATGTATCAACTGTGTTCAAAACATCAACTTATTTGTTATTTATTTTTTTATTTATTTATTCAAGAAAAAAAAGTGAACAACACATCAAGATTTTCGTGGAAACCTAAAAAAAAAAAAAAAAATGGTGGAGCAGAAAGACGATTTACATCATGTCATGGAGTTTAACTCATGATACGGTGTACATGTGTCACCTGAAAATGACAGCTAAGTATGTCGCCAACGAATCATTAAAAACCTACTTCACACCGGGTAGTAAGGGGACACCATCTCGAGTGGGAAGGCTGGCCCGGATCGGATATGTTCGACAATCCCCGTAACGACTTATGTACAGCTTTATCACTGACCTCTGTATAAAGTACATACACAGCCGAAGATTCTCGAATGGAATCGACCCTTACCGATGAGCGTATACGCTTCGATGCACAATATTTGCATACCAGTGCTATCCATGGATGTAACAGCTTTTACGGCACATTAAAGTTGTTCAACAGGGAATGTAACAATGCCTAAAATTGTGGTTTGAAACCCACCAATGAATCCCCAATTCACCGAGTCTTTAAAGGGGCATTCCAGACGATTTTCATAATTTCACATCATGACAGCTCCATGTACAGATTTGTGGAATTTATTGTGTCCTTGAGCAGAGAAATCGATGAAAAAATCTTAAACAAATTACACTGAACAGCGATGACATATAGGAGCCTCACATACAATATTATTTCAGAAATGTAGCAGTGTAATTCCATTACAGTACCGCTTCACCTGTGTAGAATCTATGCATGTCTTCTTGTTTTGTTCTGCTTCTTTGAGCCCCAACTCATGCATGCCATGTCAGCATCCTTGTTCATTGCAATCTGTTATAAATTTTGAAAACATGCTTATTCCTCATCCCAATAACTATAAATTCTAAGACTGTGTAGGCCTACTTAATGATATAACTAATTTATATTTGTTCAAATGTAAAAGTCTGAAATCATCCGGAGATCTCCTTTGGCACCAAGACGACCAAACAATAACGGCTGTGACGTCATGAACAACAACAACAGTAACAGTAACAATTAAAGACCTAATAAAAATGGTTTAGGCATTTTTTTTTCTCAAAGATGTAACATTATGAAATGTTAAATTCTAAGTAATTCTATGGTAGTGCGGGGTTTTCTACTGTTCTGAATTTTGTTCTATATTTGTTAACATAATGGATGCAATTTCCTCGGTTTTAGAAAACTGTCTATACTTTCGCCGCATGCGGCGCACTATCACTTCTAAATTGTGATGACGTCTAAGAACGGAGTCGTCGATATTGATTGTCCGACCAGCATAGCCATAGCCAGCGCAGCGACCTGGCAAGGCTATGCTAGCGCAGCGAGCGACAGCCGGCCGGCGGCTAGCGCTGGCGGGGGAGCGAGCTAGCGAGCGCATAGCAGGTGCTGCGCTGCACTATTGTCATTGGCTAAGCCTTTAGACAAAAGAATATTTAATGAATTGTATCGGATTTAATACTGCCAATAATACAGATTACAACTGTGGTACGCTTGGATATCCATTATTTTCGGCAAACTCGTGAAATGGGTCCCACCACTGCGTGTCTGAACTAATGATACTACGGCGACTCGCCTGTTTGAATACAGTACTCGTGAATTCAGCCCCACCGTGTGGCGTTCATCGGTAGGTAAGCACGGCGGTGGGACTGCCTTCCACGATCAATACTCGTGAATGCGGCGAAAATGACTTCCTAATATGTCCCTCGACTAATCTAACGGCCAATTTAACCATAAAAACAACCCTACCTAACCCTAAACCCTAGGAGGACATACCCTTGCTTGCTATAAACGCACGGGTACGGTGCACGCGCACTACGGTGGGGCCTATTTAACGATAGCCCCACCACCACGGCGTGTCTGTATTCAATACTACGGCGACTCGCCTTCTTTATAGGCCTAGACCTACTCGTGAATCCAGCCCAACCGTGGCGTTCATAGGTAGGCCTAGATAAGCACGGCGTTGGGGCTTTCTTCCACTGTATGATTTGCTAGCATAAAACAAAAACTACTCGACCAAAAATTGACGATCATTCTTGGTATCGTTTTTCTTAGAAAATGGCGCATCTAAATTACTGATAACAAATATTGCAGAAACTGACCATGGGAAACTGGTTTGGCCCTTTTTTTTTTTTTTTTTTTTTGAGCCACGACCCACCCTGTAACACATCCCCCTAGAATGTAGCCTCTGTACTACTACCAAAGATTCTGCTATTATATTAGGCCTACTACTTACTAGTCTACTAGACCTAGTGATAATAGTACTACTACTAGTAGTAGTACTAGTAGACTACTACTACAAGTAGACTGCTACTAGATCTACTACTAGACTACTACTAGTAGTTTAACTTGTTACTGTTACTGTTAGCGCCGGCCGACGGGCCAGGTCACGGCCGGGACGCTCCCGCTTGCTGCGGCCGGAGTAGCCGCTCACTTTGTGAGCGAGCTGGGTCTGTTCTTCTACTTCTACTACTTACTAGACAAATAGTTACAACTTACAATGTCAATCATGTAGAATACATTATATCCTTTCTAACGTTAAACTATATGGGGGCATACCAGACATACCACTCTGTATTTCCCAGGCGATCGTTTCCGTGAGGTCTATTCTCGGACTTGGTGCCATTTTCATACGCTCTTGCACTGGCAGCGGGTGAGATGCAGCTGGTTCATATCGGTAAGGTGCAACCCCACGATAACGTTCTGGTTCATCGGCTGCCTCTCCCTCCATATCTTCCCCTTCAACTTCATGTGCCTCCTCTTCTTCTCCGCTATCGTCAGAGCTGCAGTCTTGATCATCATCATCATCATCAATGTCGAAGTTTACCCATATAGGGGAAGACATTATGCTCGAGGTACCAGGTATTTGTGCAAGCTAACTTAGTGATAATGTACGTGGTACTAATGCGTGTATGTGTCGACAGTCAGTGGGTCGACCGGGAGCGCACATCCCGCGGGGCCCGGGCCTGGCCGGGCTAGCTATCGTGTACGCGCGTGTACCAAGCTAGTAATCTGAGTGCTTGTGCTGAGCGGCGTCTGCTAACTGAGCACAACTCCGTGCTTATACGTCATCAATCGGTTCAGGGCATAGAGATGTATACAATCGGTTCAGGGGTGTTCGTCACGTGACTATCTTTTTCGCAAAAGCTGCAACGAGGTCCTCCAAAAATGTGATATTTGGGGGAGTTTCTAGAAGCGATAAAAACCGGAACGACACTGACAACATATTTACATTGATAATTATGACAAATATTTTACATTTCTTTTGCATATCAAAACATTTTGTAAGCATTTTATTAGGTCTTTAAAAAACAAATGAACTGGAAGAGCGGGTGTTTTGCTCTTCGTTATTTGTTGACGAATACTTTGCACGCGTGTGTGTACTCACATATGGCTTCCTTTTTGTTTTCCCACCGATTACCAGCGCGTCATCGAGATATCGGGTCTGCGATTAATGATCTGCAGGATTGTGGAGAACGAGGAAGTGGGGGGGGGGGGAGACGAAAGATAAAAAAAGTCACAGTTGAAAACAAAATAAAAATAAAATCAACATTGTGTTTTGGGGTTTTGTTTGATTTGTTTTTTTGCGGAGATACTTATACTGCCGTACTCAAATCTCATTTGCTATCGTCACTATAGAGTCAAGATGTCATATGGTCAGATTGACTGCATGATTCTAATGAGCCCTAGATACTGCTCATTACTATAAGAGTCACCTTAGAAGAAAACCTTGAAGACTATTTTTTCTTTTTTTTAAGATCGATAAGATGAAGAGAATACTTGTCAGGATCACAGATATTGTTTACCATTGGGAGCAGTGATTTAACAACTATTTGAATTATCTCATTTGATGCATATGTGTAGGCCAGTTGTACCACAAAACATCTTACTATACGGAAAAAATCGCAATGAAGCCAAAAATATTAATGAGAGGGCAAATGGTTAATAATGTCTTAAAAGGATTATAATACCACATATCGACCGACCTGTATATTGATATATTTTAATCCACAGATTGAATTTCAATTTTTATGTTTTTATGTTTTATTGTATTCAATTTTATGAGAAATGCATGAATATTGTTCTCTGCTATTCAAGGTAGTTGTAAGAAAATCAGAATTTAAGAACATCAAGACAAAGAAAGCCTGTAAAAATGGGACATTGAACTTTCCTCGTCTATGTTTAAAGTAAGAGATATATGAAAATAGACAGACAGACAGACAGAGAGAGAGAGAGAGGGAGAGAGAGAGAAGACAATGCGAAATCAAACCGCGGATAATATATTCGATCTTCATCAAGTCAATCATCTTCTTCTAATTCAAACATGACTTAAAAACAATACAAGTTTAGGGCATAAATGCATAATTCCACCTTGGGAATCGTACATTTCGTATTGCCAGAAGGTCAGAATGGTGCATCGTGGTTGAGAACTAAAGAAGTCCCCTTTGATTTTGGTCATTATCAGCAATTAGCAGTCATGGGATGGGGAAATTACCGGCAAACAATGTCCCCCCGGAGGCGCTGAAAGTGCCCTCGGAACATTTCATGATTAACCACGAGAGTGAGCTCGTGTATTTTGAGCAAAATTTAAGAATTCAATTTCTTTCACAATCAAAAAGAAAAAAAAAAGAGAGGAAAAATAGGAAATTAAAAAACACAAAAACACCCGACCATAAACGTAGGGCATTTGGCGTACTAAGACCACTGACAGTGGTGGAATATTAATCCAAATCGCAGAGCTGGTATAGGACTGGCATTGAAGTAAAACATATCCCTTCAAACATTTTTTTTTTGTACTGATAACAAATGGCATCAGATTGAAGTCAAAGTACAAAGTGTATGCTATAGAACTTAAGAATTCTTTCTATCCAAAGCGATTCACATTTTCAAGAATAATCCAAGTTACGCTCTTTCACAATGCCAATATTCTGATGTCCCTATCCATATTTGATTTCACATTGATCTATCTACATAACTCGGGGGTATTTACACTACATGAATCTCATGTGTCAAGCCATTAGCGGTTAGCTATATAGGTACCTACATGGGAGTAGAAGAGAATACATCATTACAATTTTCATACTGTTTTTTTTTCTTCTTTAGGCAGTCCCATTGCCCAAGAAGACAAACAGTAATACATTCAGGTCGGTTCTGCTTTTGTTGTTGCTGCTTTTGGTTTGCATTATTTCTTTCTTTGCTTGTTTGTTTATTTGTTCGTTTTGTTTTTTGTTTTGTTCTGTTTTGTTTTGTTTTGTTTTTTTGCTTTTATTGTTATGGGAGTTGATTATTAGTCGGGCATTCAAAATTCCGTAAGTGTTCATTCTAGAACCTTGTGTATTTCTTTGCCTGCCTCGTTTATTTTAAGTCTTTCGTTTTCACGAATGTGGTAACTTTATAATATGACAATTTAACAGAATTAAATGGGAAGTTAAGTCCTTATAGAAATTTAACTGAATTAGATGGGAAGTTAAGTCCCACACTCTTGCGCAGAACCTCTCTAATCCTCCAAATACTGCCACTGGGTTTTTTTTTGTGTGTGTGTGTGTTTTTAGAGGAGTTCCTTCCTGTACAAATTAAAATGGAAAACTCGAGATTCATCAATACACAGAGACTGTCAGCTTTCGAAAATCGATTTTTTATCTCATTATTCCATTTATTCAATACTATGCTCCTTTGTAAATGCAACTTGTTCTTATTTTTCCATGTGCTCGACATGCAATAAAACTCTATATTCATTAAGAGATGAAAGAAACTAATATGATTATGCGACTAGATGGATAACATTATATAGATGTCTGTCCGTGTTTGCGTCTGCGTGTCTACTTATCGACTTTCTGTTAACACTTAGCAAGTAAAGAATTATTTATGAAACAGGCTTTGCACACGTTCAACGTCATTACTGTTCTCGCGTGGCAAAGCGACCGGACAAAGTTTGACTATAAAAACAAACAAGCACACAATACCAACAAACAGTGACGTCAGTGAGAATTGACGTTAACAGTACACTAGTCAATCATCAGCTTTTCGTCACGAGATAATAGGCTTTTTTCCCCTCACATTTAGGTTAGGCAAAGACATGGATAGAATTTATGATTTGCAAATACCGCTGGTTGAAATCAATACTTAAACAGCGATTAACACTGCAGGGCGCCATTAGAAAGCATGGAATTACATGCCATACCCTTGAAAATTTTGTGAATGTTCAAGCGTGTGTAAAAAAACAAAAACAAAAAACTAACAATTCGAAAATAACAACAAAAAAATTTGTATGTATGTGTGTGTATGTGTGTAAGTGGGATCTTTATTTTTGATAGGCAATCGAGTCCTTCAGTTGGATGTTTTCTCATAATTACAACGGTCGATGACAGGCGCTGTGGAGGTAACTACGATTATGATTATTATGCCATGTTGATCATACTTCAGAGATACCGCAGTCGTGAAAATCGACATCGATTACCTAATCACCCCACCCCCCCCCCTGTCTATCTGAATCGTTCGTCATCACAATGGTTACTACTGGTGTTGTGGTTTTTCTTTCATCATAATTTATATAACAGTAATTTTTGTCCCGTTCCTGTCTGGGAGGGTGACGCTTTTTGCGTTGATCCTGGTAGGATAATCAGCAGTACCGCCATTCTTACTGTGTATAGTCAAAATTATGCGACTGCTGTCGTCCAAAAGGTTTCTTCATCATGGAATCCTGCGGGATTTCACTTGCACCGTTATTGCCCTGCATGCATTCGATTGCCAAGTAAACATGAAGCCTGTTGCAGTGCATGGGGTCACGAGGATTTAACACACAATAAATCAGGGCTCCGCCTTCCAACTCTATAGAGATATCTCCTCCCCTGCACAATCACCCCCTTCTTCCTCAGACTATAATTCCCCCCTTCTCTTATTTTCGTCGCATTCTCGTTTCCCCATGAAAAAAAAAATCCCCCCGCTCCGGAGCGGACGTGAGGGGTGTTTGTTTCCCCCCGCAAAGTCCAGCCGTTATCTGCAAGAGCCTTAAGTCTCCTCCTCCCTCTTTCCAGCGCGCGCTGGGTCAACACTCCGCAGTCCGGAGCCGGCGATCTCAGGGGTATACCCCTGAAGTGTCAAAAATTGCTCCCGGTGCGCGACGGCCGAGCACGGATTTACTTGAGGGAGATGGCGTGGGAGTATAGGCTGCAGATGATGAGGAAAAGGTGAGATTATGACAAGAACAGAAAAAGAGGAAAATTCGAATGACAAGGAAAGAGGCAGACCGAGATAAAAAGCAATGAAAGCAACAACAACAACATCAACAAGAACAAAACTAATCACTCCCAAAACAAGAACTCAAAAAAAAAAAGAGAGAGAGAGAGAGAGAAAATAAGCAGAACAAATGAGATAAGATTATGACACAGAAATTAAGAAACTCGAGTCAAACCAATGATTATCGAAAAAAAAAAGTAGACGTGGAATCGTATCGGGAGATGATATGACGAGAAAGAGGGAAAGTCGAAAAAAGAAATAACGGTTGTTGAATCCGTTTTAATCCACCCCTCCTCCCGCCCTCTTCTTCGTTGGAGAGATGTGCTAGCGGGGTTCTCTATTCGCGTCAAGTACCCATTGATACAGATCTCGCTGTTCTATACTCACAGAGTCTGCTGATGGGTACTAAAATCCTTTAATAGCACGTCCTGTTATTCCCATTCATCATCTGCAATGTCATCTTTACTCTTAAAAGACAGCGCTGCGGAGCTGCTAGAAGCTATAATTACGATGTTGCTCACTGAATATTTGATTTGGGTTTGCTTCACCCTATCACGGGGTTTCCTTATCAAATGATATTATATGAATTAAAGATACACAAGATGATATGTACAAACATGGACATGCATATTGACATAGAATCCAATCCTCGACAGCGTAGTTGGAAGCAAAATGGACAAGTTTACACATGATAAAGCAAAGTCTGTTGACAAAAATTGTCTGGACAAACTCAGAATTGTGCAAAGTTTTCCCCATATCTGATATCTTCCCTAATACGTATTCCCTTCACAGTGTCGAAAATGTTATACGAAGCTTAAAATACTGTACCAGTATCCGTATCATCAATAAAGTTGTATGTAATAAGTTTTATTCCTATTCTATTCTATAATGTGAAATCTGATGATCTTGTAATATGATTTCGTAGGAGAAAAGAACTAATGGGCCATTTCGATGAATTAAAAGTGGTAGAAAAAGTCTTTTTGAGAGGTAATTGATTTGTGGCTGTGAGCGTCATTTCCATTCATAACTTGTTAATTATTCCTTGCAGGGAAAAAATGGCTGCCTTTATTATTGCGGCATATTGTATGCTGTAAGGCATCAAAGTTGTCTGTGTGTCCGTTTAAAAGTATGCATTACAAACTTACAGCAACTCTCTTTTGATCTCTTTTGATCATTGAATGTATTTTTTTTTTCATGCTACATGTTTGGGTTGATATGCTCCCAAGCAACAGCAATTCATATTGCTTTTGCCAGCCGAGTTCAGCATGTAAAGCAGTAACAGTATAAAACGAAAGAAAGACATGAAGAACTGCACATACAATGTATAATATGCAATATGTATCACATTACACATAATATATGGTTCAGCCATAGAAAATGCATTTATCAACAAAATTCATGTACAAGTGTATGTCATAATATACCCATGACAATGTAGGTATTTGCGTGTGCCTGTGTGTGTATTTTCATACACATACAACTCTGCAATACGAATAAGACATCTATAAAGTCCTGCATTTTTGTCGCATGGATTTAAAATTGAGATTAAAATTGAAATTGAAATATGAATCAGTACTCAAAACTTTCCAAGGCCAGTGACTCATGGTCCCCTTATTCATTTTCTGTATTCAATATCAGGTAAATCATGGATAGATACCAGCTCCATTAGGTCGGCAACTGTTATTCAAATAATTATGGTCACACGATGGCACTAGAACGTTGTGAACGTTGATTCCGTGAGTCGGCGATATCGCCGGTATGTCAACTCGATGTCAAACACCTGTTTCAGTACAGTGCTTACACTTCGATTGTTAATAGAGTCCGATGTCGACCAATTCGCAGGGTGGGTAAAAAAAAAAATCATGGGGCAAATTATTTGTTGTAATATAGGGCCCCATTTTTTTTTCTCTCTCTCTCCTTTCTTTCAAACACAACAACAATATCAATGAAATACATGCACTAGGAAAACATATAATTTGATATAAGTCTGTCATTTATCCCTCTCCCCCTCTTTCTGTCCGATTTTAAAAGAATTGTCAAATGGCATTGCCAGGCATTGCCTAAATCCACAAGTTCGCACGTGGAACGAAGCAAACAGCTGTATCAAAACGTGGAAAACTTCTTTATGATCAAGGGCATTTCGTTGTATGAAAGAAGAAATAAAACAATAGCAACAAAGCAAAAAAAGTTGTCATTCACAGTCATAAATTTTTGGCCGCATGCACTGCAAACTGCAAAGTAGCCTATAGTTAACAGCAACCAAACTTCTAATTCATATAGAGAGTCCCAAGTGTACATTGAGCCCCATCAAGTCTGGCAAAACAAAATGATTAAGCGATCAAAATTTTATGAGCAAATGGATGGGGTGGGGTACCGAGCAAACACAAATCCCCTTGTCTCTCCTTCAACGTGGAGCTCCCTCCAAGAACGAACAACAGTCTGTTTTCATCATGCACGCCATATCTACGTCACTGGTACTAGTCACGTGATATGTGGTACATCTCTCCTCCAAATGGAGAGCTTTCCTTGTATTCAAGTCGATGTTGTTAAAAGACGCAGATGACGTCAAAAGTTTCCGCATCCTCGCCATGTTTGTTTTTTGTTTTATATTTGGTTTGTTTGTTGTTATTTTTCTCGTGGGTTTTTTAAATGTCTCCTTCGTTGTTGATGTTGCTGGTCGGTGTGGGGAGAGAGAGAGAGAGAGAGGACGAGATTCAATCGAAGCAAGCCAGGAATATGGCAGAATTTGGACCAGTCATTTATGATCCTTTTCCATCTTCATCTCCTTCAAGGAGAAACACGACCGGGTAGCTGACAACGCACGTTGTAAAGATAGCACTTCGCGTTTCGTGCCATCTACGTGTACATGTGCCCACAACTCACTCTTGTCTATTGACAGTACGCTGTAACTGACATCAAAAATCAAACATCAATAATACCTTTTCAAGTACATAAACATGTTGGAAAAACAACATCAACACGTCTTCAATGAAATTGAATGCACATTAAAAAAATGTTTTGATTGGTACGCCCTCCCTCTTCTGTCTTTTTTCCTCTTCTTTTTCCGTTATGCGAACTTCTTTCTAACAACTTTATTACCACTGAGTTTTAGGTAGTGCTAAGTCATTAATCTTCTGTTCCATATTTATCATTATGATTTTCCGTTGTGTTATAAGCTTTAACGTTTAAAAGTTTGAAATGGCTGATAAATCAAAAAATAAAGAAAAACAAAGCGATCCTAATAAAACGTACGTCCCGCCTTTTATTAGGACCTGTTTGTTTTTGGATATGTCAGTCATTTCAGAGCACAAGTCGTACTTAAAGGAAAATAAATAAATATGGGATGGTTGGACATTAACTCAAGCATTGGAATCAGGCACGACCACAAAGGACAATCCATTTATCAAAACAATGGCTGATCGTAAGGAAATATGCTTAAAGCAGCGAGAGCGAGTAAAAGCACCGTAAGGATCCACAAAAAAGATGGTTAACATCTGCTAAACAAAGTAGTACATTTCACAGACCAGGGTGGTGTTTCATCAAGCTGTTCTTAGGCTATATTAAGAACGACTTTGACAACGACCTGGTGATCAGTTCTTGTGCTGAATTATTGAAATGCTGTAGCACATCAGAACGTGTTCAAGTCGTTCTTAACGTTGTTCCTAACATTAAGAACGACTTGGTGAAACATCACCCCGCTTCTATTCCTTCGTCTTGAAGTTACTGTTGCGAATTTTCTGTCGAAAGGTTGATGAGATAGGAAAACAATATTCCTAGAAAACCAAGAATCTTTCCGTTATATCATATAAATCAATAGGTTGAGGTTAGGTACTTCTTTTAGGAGTGTCAAAGTCCTAAACTCTGTTGAAAATTTGACAGTTTATCGGGTTTGGTGAAGCAAGTATAGACCTATTTTTTTTTTTTTTTTTGTGATGGCGAGTAACAAAATCAACATGTTGTTTATGGTCGTATCATTAGTTGGGCTGCAGAAATTGCTTATTGTTGAGTACACAAGTAAAACAAGGAAACATCAAGATACTTCTGAAATAACATCTCAGATAATCTTGATTACCGCTCCTAAAATATTACAAGTATCTACTGTAGGACAACTCACATAACCAACCTCATACCAATTTCACCCATCAAATTATACGAGATCCTTTGTAGTACTGTCGTTATGTTATTCTATGGACATGCGCAGTGCTTTCCCGCATGTTCCATTTTCTCTGCCGGTGTACATTTTCTTTTATACCTGTCTTCGTTACCTTCAATTGCCAGACTATTTTTACCTGTACGTGTTTTTGTGTCTATCCTTGAAAATGTCGAATTCGTCGCCCGACTATAGTTTTTTCCCTCTACCTATGCTGAGGCATAAGCTCAATGAAATTGAGTGTCTGTGATTCTAGTCAATTGTTTTTGCCCAGACAAACAAACAAGTACTGTTCAATATCATTTCCAGTAACCGCCTTCGTGCAGTCCAGTCGCTTCTAATTTTGAACATTGGCATTGACTGAGAAAGTGCAGGCTTATCCGTTGTTTGTTTTGTTTGTGTATTTTTAGGAGTTGTGGTTTCTTTTCATTCTTTTCTGTTTGCCACAGTAGAATGGGACTTTTCTCTTTTCTGCTGTTGTTGCTCTTCCTGTATGCCAACAATAAACAATGTTTTTCACAAGATCGTAGATATATTTCTGATTATACATACTTTGATGGTATACGTTTACCTCGATCAGTCGGAATCAACTCCTGACGTTGTCGACCACTGTGTCTACTCAGCAGTCCATTTAACATAGTGAAATCAATCTCACTGCTCTACGTGAAATTGCAAATATCGATCTGATAGATTTGACAGAAATATGATACAGGAACACCAAAGTAGACATATAATTGTGTCTTGTTTATACACTAAGAATTCGAGTAGGCTTTTTACTGCTTTATACTAGTATTCTGAGAATGTCATACAGTGGCACAGTTATGTGCGCAAAGCTATGGAAGGCTGTTTTTCTCCATACGTTCATGGGATGATACTCGATGATAATGTTGTTGTATCATGTTCCAATTGTCTTCAATGTATAGTGTTTGTTTGGTTGGTTTTGTTTTTTTTTTTTGGGGGGGGGGGGGGGTAGGAGGGATTAAAGTTCGTAATCTGTTCCAAATGAGACCCGCCTCTTTCCTTGCTCTTTGTTTCGGTTTTTGTTTTCGTTTTTCATACTTGTTTCCTTAGTTTTTGTTTGTTTGTTTTAACCAGAAGACTTTCATGAAATACCGGCATGCATTGTAGCCTGTGGGGAAACAAACCGGATATGAGTCGGGTTCGCGTTACTCACACTTGATCTAGTTTCCGGAAGTGTGATGAGGATTCTTCTTCCATCAAGATTTACCAACTATACACAAAAATTGGGCCCCTGGCAGCAATCATTTCGTCAACATGACATAAAACATAAGTAGAATGGTAGAAGGGGGAGTATTCGATAGCAGCGAAAACACTTTTCTTTTTCAAATATGAAAACGTTTTCCCCAGAAGTCTTGGGATACGGGGAAGCACTCATGTGTTGTTTCAAGTGCTATGCATTTGTTTGTTTGTTTGCTTGTTATTTGTCTTGTTTTTGTTTTGTTCTTCAAATGAGTTGATGATCTGTATTTGAAATTCGATAAGCACTTGAATCGAGAAAAGCTAAATAATGGTGAGCTCTGTGTTTGTATTCTTTTCTTTTGCAGAGACTGTAATCTTTTAGTGGGGATATTTGTAATTTAATACGTGATATCTCACTCCCAACTCCATTTTCAGACGAATTCGTACTCTTATCGTGCTTATGTAGGATGAACAATGTGCATGGGAGGTTATTATCTTATAACATAGATTAAAATTTTGCTCTATCACTGAAAGCTAAAGTATGGATTACCTTGAGGGCATTTCATGAAGCGTTTTTGCTCTCAGCCAATCACATGCATGGATTTCAGTAGCTTATAACAGTTTGTCAGAGAAAAAAAAAGACAAATCTGGCAAAACGCTTCATAAGTGAAATGCCCCCAGATTTCATTCTGACCAGACAGGACTTACTGAAAAACACACTAAAAAACAAACAAACAAACAAACAACAAACAAACACACACACACTGCTGCACTGCATTTTATTTTCAAAAACAGCACTACAATTTGGGATTGCTTTTGCCGACCCCAAAATTAGTGAGTTCTTATCTAAAGTTGGTTTCTAGACTGCTCTGAAATATCGTACTAACTTGAAATGCAGGTACGCTACCCAGATCTCCCATGCCTCTAAGCATCCTTTTTGCGACTTAAATCCTCGTGCATCAGTGTTTCTTTTGTTAGGGGCACAAATTAGGCTACTCCATAAGTAATCTATTAGCAAATAAATGTGCTTTTTCCTAACACTCGAGTGCAAAAATTTTGTTTTTGTTTTTGTTTTTGTATTTGTTTTTTGTCCATGGTAGCTGCTGACGTTAATAAATGAATACTAGTAGAACTAAATGATGATAATAATCAATTTATCATTTTTTGTGTGTGTGTGTGTGTGTTTTTTTTTTTTTTTTTTTTATGTGGACGTACGTAGTTTGACGGTCGCGCCGACGTCACGTGTGTATGCAAGCCGGCCGTGCGCGTGAGAATAGTACTGCACACAATTTCCACTCGCTGTATTGGATTGCCAAAAATCTACCAAAATATTTCGTTCGGTTGAAAACATCCTGTTGACCAGACAATGATTCTGTTCGCATTCCCGTACGTGTTATTTCGCGGGAATTTTTTGGTGCTAAACGCTGTAACATAACGCGATAATAGCTATAACGCGATAATCGTTATCGCGTTATTTTTGGCAGTGTAATACCTCTTATCCTAACAGTTTGCTAATAACTAGTCCATTCATATCTGGTAAGATTATTTGAAAATATGAAATACAAAAAGGACCAATTTCAGCATATAGCACAGTGTTTGACTTTGCTTAACTTAAAAATAGGCATAAAAGCAAAGGAACAAACAAACAAACAGAAAAAAAAACTTTTCTGATCCTCTCGTTCGTCTTGCTATAAGGACGCAAGAACGTGATTGTCCAAGGACCTTGAAGCAGCAGTAGAACAAAGCACATTGTTATCGTCTTTGTAAGATTACTAGGACCATGATATATGAAGTTGGCATTCAAAGATATTTAGCGCAGCAAAAAGGAGATGACAAATATATTTTGTTCTTGTCCATCAGAGGAAACCATACACGGGGAGGCATGGCCAGACTTAAAGATTGCCTTGAAAACAAAAGCAAACCACGAAGATACACTTCGGTCTCAAACAATGGAGTTATGACTAAACGTGCATCCTCCTGACCTGCATGTAAGGCGGAGCTCGTATACGCCAATAATGTACACACCCAAAATTTATCTAGACCTATGTAGGCTTAGAGCATTTGATGACTGGCATACACACAAAATCATGATTTTGATGGAGGCAATACATAACGTATTGTAGGCGATATTTTGTTTTAAAGTACGGAGGAAATACAAACTTGAAATGAGATATCCATCCGGCACAGATACTATTCAATAAGTCGTATGTACCAGTTACAGTTAAAGGTTCCCTGAAATACAAATGCATGTTGATTTGTGTTGATTTATGATACCCTCAACATCAATTTTGCGGTGAAACGAATATCCAGAAACATTCCATTTACCTTTTAACTGATTTTTCTTCTATTTTACTTTAAATAACTTGGATACGCTCAAAAGAAATTCTTCCAAACCAATATTCCTTCTAGATATTCGTTTCACCGCAAAAGTGATGTTGAGGGTATCATAACTCAACAAAAATCAACATGCATTTGTATTTCATTCAGGGAACCTTTAAATGAATGCTTTTAAGCAAACTACATGATCAACTTGCTGCTTTCTTGTCGGGGAACTTTCAGGTAAGAGAGATGTGATGTTTCTATTCCTTGGTTACATTATAGCGTTCCGTGCTTTCTCTGAATGGATCGATACTTCCGTTCAATGCCCTTGTTTTCTTCTCTGGACACCTGTTGCGAGTAGTAATGAGGAAAATGTCCATTGTCCACTACGAGTGGTGCTACCCTCTCCCGGCCCCTCCTGCCCTCCGTTTAATAAGAATTTCGCGGTTGAATATAGGCCTAATATGAGTGTACATGATGATATTTTTTTTCAAAACAGGATTCCAAACAATAATCTCGCAGATATTATTTAACTGAATACCCTCCAGCCATTTGTTGTCGTTTTGACTCAGATCCAGTTCAGTCCAAGCCCCGGGGACTTTCCTGCCTACTAGTATGGCCTGATGTTAAGTCAGAATCGGGCGTTTACGGGGTCTCGTGTAAGTATCAACCAAATCGGTTCATGCAAATCAAATCATCAACTCTTAATAACCAAAACGTGGCAGCTGATAAACAAGATTATAGGATATCGCTGCGGCAGTTGCGTCCTTTAGCTCAATCAGTGAACGGTCTTAGGGGGCTATTTCTTGTCGAAGTTGCCATACTAGTCATCTGCATCTTTGATTATTGCTTTCGCCAGTACGGCCAAATAAGATGCCGAAGTCAAACCTGTGCCTAGCGGCAACCTAAGGGATACACAGAGAGTGACCGTTATAGACGGGTGGAAGTTATATACAGGTTCTATGTTAGGTAGTTTTCTGCTCCCAAATAGAGAAATATATTTACTTCTCGACAACCATAAATAGTCGTGACAGCAACTCGAAATGTAACAGACATTTGATAAACAGTGATAACAGATCAGCAGTTACGAGTTCACCTTGGAGGAACAGAACAACAGTGAAATTACCTGACTATCTTTTTCTTTACTGCCGTACGTGATTAACCTTGATTTCTTTTTCCTTTTATCTAGCGTGTGTTGGCTTTAATACTAGTGTAGAGTCGGAGTGAAACGGAAGAGAAGGAATACTCAAATGTCAATGAAAAATAAGAGAGACAAAGCTCTCATCCCATTCAGAGCGATGCCGGCAAAATATTTTGAAGACCAGGAGTGGAGTTCTAATGAAGCACTATGTCTGCAATGTTTGTATTCAAAACAGGAAAAACAAAAAGCAAAGGTGTTTTGACGTTTAAGGCACTGACGAAACGACAGGAAAATTAACTGTAGAAACTGTCGAAGTACGCAATGTTCATGATTGTGAAAGGGCGTGATAGTTACGTTTTTGGAAACTCAAATGAGCAAGCCGTAATGTTTAGGTCTTGTTTTCAATTCGTGGCTTTTACTTCCATTTATATGATTTC
Organism: Diadema antillarum; assembly: GCF_040938485.1. NCBI lineage: Eukaryota > Metazoa > Echinodermata > Echinoidea > Diadematoida > Diadematidae > Diadema > Diadema antillarum. Next base: position 47,657 of record NW_027271708.1, read on the forward strand.
TGTATCTCCCTCATAAACATGGGTTCATAAGTGACATAATCTTAAAGCGTCTAATAAGGGAACATAATGTTATGTAAGAAAAGAATTCATTTAATAACAGCTATTCAGTTCACACTATGTAATAGGAATAAAAGAATAAAGCATCAGGGAGTGTTATCTACTCTCTGAAAAAAATCGAGTGAAAATATTCACTCTTAAAGGAGTGAATACAAAAAAAAAGTGAATTTAGAGTGAAATTGGAGTGAATTTTGAGTGAAAATGTTCATTTTCACTCGTTTTGGAGTGACCTCAGGGATCACTCCTAAATCTTCGAGTGATCCCTGAGGTCACTCCAAAATGAGTAAAAATGAACAATTTCGCTCAAAATTCACTCCAATTTCACTCTAAATTCACTCTTTTTTGTATTCACCCCTTTAAGAGTGAATATTTTCACTCGATTTTTTTAGAGAGTATAGCTGATCTAACGTCATGTGTGTGTTTTTATGATGAAAAGACTAAAGAAAAGAAGTAAAAATAGAAAGACCGGAAGGCTATTGTGGATTACGATCGAGACACATCACACTGCCGCAAAACGTATCACTATAAGCAAACCGATTCACTTCTATTCGTCCCATGAGGGCACCAGTTTCCAGACGGTCATAACTGGTGTTTAATTGGTACCACTCCACTTCCATCTCTCTCTCTCTCTCTCTCTCTCTCTCTCTCTCTCTCTCCCTCACCCTCCCCTCCCCCTCTCTCTCTCTCTGTGGCTTCATTCTCTCTCAGATCCAATATTTCTTTGCAATTTTGTGTCGCTGAAATTCCTCTTCCCGAATACAAAGCCTGAAAACCAATATCTTTTTTTTTTTGCGCTTATCAACCTATAAAGGAATTCAAAATGCGATTCCACTCACTAAACTCTATAGATTCATGGCTGTCTCACGAAGCGTTTGAGTTTACTCATCAAAGTAAACGTCAACGTGATAAAGTGAACGTTCACGCGTGTGATGCATGCGTGCGCGCTGCAGCTCTCAGTTTTTAAAGGTTTGTGCGACGGCGTTAAATTCGTGCACTCATTTCGGATGAAAGAAAGCAAAGAACATTATTTCACTTTATCTCATACCTGCAAGGGCCGTGTTTGCGGATGCTTCTATTCATGACTAGTGTTGTCGTTGACAGGTCACTGTATACTTCCGTGTCATTGCTCCTTTGTTACAGGATAGATGCAACATAAATTAAAGTGGGATGTCCCAATCAACACCACTTGAATGCTTTACCTAATGATTATAGTCCTGTTCCAGCAAAGGTCTTTACAGTGAGGAATTCCACATCGGGTTATAATAGGATTAGTCTGAAAAGAAGAGTAAACATTTATCTGCACACCACTGAAAATTTGATAAAAAACGGATAAGAACTGTAGGGAAATTATGAAATTGCGAAATTTCGCTACTTTTGCGATACTTATATGTAAATATAAACATATATAATGTCACAATACTATTGCTATATCTAGTACTGCCAATACGCGCAGCAGTTACAATGTTTATAAACATATATATGTGTATATATATATATATATATATATGTCTGTGTGTGTGTGTATATATATATATATATATATATATATATGTATATTACGAGTATGAATGCCCTAAATTCACACTCATCATTATAGAAGACCCTTTATCAACTCGTTCATCACCTTTCCTGCGTATAACCTTTGGAAGAGTTAATTCATTTCAAGTGTATCAGCGCCACGCTCTTGCATTTTGCCGATTTTGTAAGAAGGACAGAGCGAGAACACTGACGAAGAGATATTCTGGGAAAAAACGTCAGAATGGTTAAAAAAAGTCCAAAACGTGAACTTTCATTCTTGAAAAAAAAAAAAGATGGAGACGTCCATGAAAATGCACTTGACATAAATTGGCAAGAAGCGCCGCCACTCCAAAGCCAAGCAATTTGATACGGATATTGTCTACAGAGAAACTGCAAAGGGTCTACTTCATCTAGCTTTATTGCCCCCACAAGAAAGGAGAAAGAAAAGGAGAAGGAAGAAGGAATGAAGAAGGAAATCAAACAGGCCATGGAATAGATTGCCAAAGTGCATACTGAAAAAAAGAAATGTGTTATTCATTTGCACACAATAAAGTTTTCGAACAAAACAAACACAGCCTTGGACGTTGGACGTCAGTACTTAAAACATGTGTCTCTTCTTCGTTGTTGTTCCTCGTGTCTTTTTTTCTTCTTTTTCTTTTCCTTCCTCTTTCTTTTCTTTTTCTTCCCCCTTCTTCTACTTTTCCTTTTTCTTCTTCTTCTTATTTTCTTCTTCTTCTTCTTTTTCCTCCTCTAACTATTCCTCCTCATTCTCATTTTCACATTCTATTATCACTATTATAGTGTTTCTATACAACGTTGTAGGGCAATTTCCGGAGAACGATTCAATAAACAAATTCGCAACACACTTTAGTGCTTAACCTATTCGAACCACGGTGTGCATGATAGTCCTACCTTTGGGGTCTATAGGCTTAATTGCCTTCGCCTACTCAATGAAAAGTTCAACAACTCCTGTAATATGGACGGAAGTGAAATTGAAAATGATATTATGGCGTCTGAGATATTCTGTATTTTCCCCATAAATAAAACATAACTGATTTCACAGGGGAGTTGGTTGCGTCGATCTCACTTCAAGATTCTTTCTTCTTTTTTAAAGGAATTTATTTCTGTCTCGAATTTCATGAATTACTTATAGAGACATTGTAAATCTAATCATGATCATTTCTTTTTATCCTGGTTTCTCTTTTCATCGTACAAAGTGCCTGTAAAGACGTTTGAAGACGAATGATCTTTATGAAAATAAACTAATTTGAAAGCAATCTTCTTGCCTATTATTTTTATTCTCTTTTTCTAATTTTTCATCCCACTGAATATAAAATGGATCGAAAGCCGACATATCTGTGTGCATTTGAAGGAAATTTTTGCGTGTTTTTTATTTTTACCCTGAAGCTATTGACGAAATAATTACAATCATAAAAATGATATTATGGATTAAACTGTCAATACAAATTTAGAACATAATGCGCTATTATAACTAAATGCATGTATAGTGTTGCTCTTGACTATCATTTTACCCTGATACCCTAAAGTTTCAAGTGGGACCCAACATCTTGTGCAAATACAAAATAACGCTATGTACGCCCTCTTTCTCTTTCCTTGCAGGAGTATACATGTATTTATGTATAAAATAATTTACAAGTGTATACGTGTTTGTGTGTGTGTGTGTGTGTGTGTGTGTGTGTGTGTGTGTGTGTGTGTGTGTGTGTGTGTGTGTGGGCGTGTGTGGGCGTGTGTGTGTGTGACCCTGGATCACACCATCTCCCAAAAGTCGCCATGCATTGATTTGTGGCTGGGGGCGGATTCTGCAGTAAGAGCTGCAGACTATACTAAGCTTCAAAATGGCATATAACTCGTTACAAATTGACTTTCCAAGCACATCTAAATTATGAAAAGAAAATATGCCCTCTGGAAAAGTGTTGAGTGTGGAAAGACGCTTTGAAGTTATGGATCTATTCAATTGCTTTATCTCACCCAGATGTGCTTTGTGCAATGAATGGAACAAATCAAAGGAAGAGAGAAAAAGCAAACAAACAAACAAACCTCTCGAGTATCCACTACGACGGGATTATCATCTTAAGCTGAAATTTTGCCCACCCTTTTACCAATATTCTATTCATGACAAATGCCAACTGTCAATGCAATGGCATCATCCTTTCAAAGCTTATCAGACTTGAAAGTGGAGGATGTGTGAAGGGTTTTTAAGAAGTGAAAAGGACCTCTATGAAATACCTAATCACACAGACCGTTCACCGAAGGGAAAACAAGTATTCCAGAAGAACTAGGGAAGAAATAATTCCAACTCGTTCTATGATCCCAAACTTTAGAATCACAATGACAACTGAATATGAATTGGTTTATCAGAAAATATACAAAGTAAAAACTTAATTGGTTGACCCATTTTACGTATATAGAGTCCTCATTTTAAAAATGTTGTTTTACTTTTTGTTGGTATTATGATGCATGGTGTTTATATATATATATATATATATATATATATATATATATATGTACTTGTTATTGTGCGTTTTATATGAATGTATATACAAGTATCTATTATCATGTACTACACTGTAAAAACATCGGTGTTAGATTTAACACCACGGGTGTTAAATCTAACATCGATCAAACTTCAATAAAGGACCACACCCACAGGTGTTAAAAATGCACTGTGATGGTGTTGAAAAGTGTTCACCTGACACTTCGTGGTGTTAATTTGACACTGTACCTGGTGTTATTTTGACACTGTACTGGTGTTAATTAAAAAATGACACCACATGGTGTTGATTTGATATTTGTTGGTGTTAATATCAATGGTTTAACACCCGTCCAGCTTCAATAAGAGACCACACCAGCTGGTGTTACTTTGGTGTAAATTTATTTTCACATTTTTTCAAAAATCTAGTATTTTAATGTAAAATTCTTGATCGTCTTGTTTAAATTAAAAATCAACAAGAAGTGCAGTTACTAAGAAACTCTTCAAAAAACAGTTTAAAATTTGGAAATGACATCCGGAGGTGTTAATTTAACACCATAAATGAGCACCGAAAATTTAACACCAGCTCAGTGTTCACTATTTAACACCGGACTTTTTGCAGTGTATATATATATATGTACATGGATTCATATATATATATATATATATATATATATATATATATATATATATATATATATATAATACCCATAAATGGGCCTATATAGTTCCCTCAAGTATACCTCAAGAAATGAGAAGGCTGCATTATCATATAGTACGCATGCGATTTATATACATTTATTCACCGCGTCTTTATGATTATATTTATCTATCTCTTTATGATTACCCATCTTGGAATCTTATCTGCCCACTTTTCTCTACTTATACTTTTCCTTCATCGCGTTTCAATCGCTCACTCCACTCTGCGGCAGGTTGCACTCCCTTGGTGACTTGTCCGTGCCCACTTCTCGCACACCGCAGAACGGAAGCGAGGTATTTGGTTTTTACCCCCACTGGAGGTTCCCCCGATGAGGCCCCTTGTTCATTCACTGTCTTCACCATCTCTACCCCCTCTCCCCCATTATGCGCGCGGGCACTCGCACGCTTCCTAGCAGCGAGTCCTTCCCGTTTCCATATAGCAAAGTCAAGTAAATCGCACTGTTGCTCCCTCCATTTCTCTCTCCATCCACCCCCAACCCCCTCCATCTCTCTCTTATTCATCTATAAGTACTCCCTGGCGATTGCTGAGGCAAGACAAATGCATCACGCGACGTACATTGGATGTTAATGTTTGCATCAATCTCCGATCTATACTCCACATCTGTATCATAATTATTGTAACGTGACCTATATCGCACGAGGAAAAAAAAAAACATTGCCGATTTGCAAGTAGATTCCTCAAACCCCTCCCCCCCCCAAACCCACACCCCCACACACACACACACACACACACACACACACACACACACACACACACACACACAAACACACACACAAGCTTCGTTGGACTGTTGGTTCAGCTATTCTGTATTACACACGAGTATCTGTTGATAACTGACTATAGGAGACAGAGAGGAATTAGAAGAGAGAAATCGATGGGTGGTCGGAGCACATTTTGGCGGTGCTCTCTCACGGGAGGTTTAACATCCGCGACGCGGTTATCCCCTAAGCCCATTACGATACGCGCATCCCTCCGTCATCCAATATTTCCGCGCCCTATTTTAAATGCGAACGTATAATTCGGGTGATGCAATTTGCAATGCGGCGACTCTGCACAAGGCATCAAGTCTCACAGAGCGCGGTGATCCCTCATGACCCATCTGATGTAATAGCACCGTGAAGTCATCGACTTGCAAATGATTTGGGCTAAATCACTGTTGGCCTTTCATACGTTTCACTCAATCTTCGACTGGATGGAGATCAATCCGTAGAAAACTTAATTACTGGTATGTCGCCTCGCACACGATTTAACACCACTGCATCGCGGGAGAAGGGTAAGACGGTACAAAATAAAGGGCAAAACACAATTACCGCAGACAGTAATATCTTATGAATGACATCCTCACTGGAAAGAGAGAGAGAGAAGGGGGGGGGGGGGTCGACATAGTCCCAGTGCTGTAACATGGAAATAAGTGTATCGTTTCTTTATTGGATTTTATTATACTTTTAAATACTTTAAAGAGTATCCGGATCGATATCCTGTAAATTTATTTTTATTTTTGTTCAAAATACATGTACCCATGTGATTTCCGCGGGAAAATGCAGAAATAAAGTCAAACTGAAACTGAGACTGAAATATATATGATATACAGACTTCTCCTCAATGGACATAAGACTGAGATAGAGAGTAGGCGTGCAAAACATCTGGCATGTCTGGGAGAGTGACCAAAAATGAACAAGCCTGGTTACACGCATCGTACAAATTGTACCTTGGCCAACAAATCGGATTTGGAAATTTCGCAAATATCATAGAGCAATAAGCAAAGTTAAGAAGGGAAGATTACAAACGTTTTGTAACTGTGATATTAACAGCTCGGTGAAGATTCTGAAAAGACAAAAAAGAAAGAAATTTCATAAATATAGCAGTGTAATTCCATTACAATACTGCTTGCTTATAAGTTCACCTGTGTAAAATCTATGCATGCCTTTTTCTTTTGTTCTGCTTCCTTGACGCTTGAGCACCATCCCATGCATTCTTATGGTGAGACTGCCATGTCATCATCCTTGTTCATTGGGGTAAAATGGGACCATTCAACAACTGGATGAATCGATACTGAGTAATCTCATCTATTATTGTGTTTGTATACACTCTGCGTCTCATTTGTAGCTCTTCTTAGGGGAAAAAAGAAAGAGATGGGGCAAGTGTAACTACACCAAAGCCACGACAGCAAAAGAAAAACAAAATCATCACATTATACTCGCAAAATGCGACATTCTTATGCGAAGCACAGTGTACCTATTGCTCGCAAAGCCACCTGTGCAACGAGGCTGTTATACGCTTTTTTCTTCCTTTTTTATCTTTCTTTTTTTTTCTTCCTTTGTTATTTTTCCCCTAACGATAGAGACGTACATGCACAAGCAAAAAACGAAGGATATCACCCAAGATCACATCAACCAGTCTACCAGTATACGATGAACGTTTTGATAAACTTGAGGGTCAACAGCACGCGACCTCCCCCCCCCCCCCCCCAGTCAAACGACAACATTCAAGACAATAATTACGATATCGAGAGATAACTTAAAGTATTATACGTGAGTAAGCAAACATTAAAGTAGAATTAAAATATCACATCCGACTCATCCAGGCAATACCCTTGTGTTCCTGCCATAAATATTTGAACTGGAATGTATGTACTCGGCGCAAGAGCACGTCAGGGCATGACGTCATTGTATCTGTTGTGCGTGTGTGCGTGTGTGTGTGTGTGTGTGTGTGTGTGCGTGTGTGTGTGTGTGTTTGTGTGTGTGTGTGTATGTGTGTGTGTTTTGAGTCCATGTCAGACTGATGTTTCACGACGTAATGAAAAGTCAGTGTGAAATACAGGAAAAAAAGGGTGGGTGATCAATGGGTCGGATTTAATGAATTAAATGATCCCAATATAACGAGCGAAGGCTAGCCGTCAAACACGTTTAGGGTGACAAGTAGGAAATAATGATAACCAGTCGGGAATACGTGCTCTTTTCCTGACCCGTGCAAAACTGCGGCAACTCTAATACTTTACACAACAGCAGTGGGAGAATTTCAAAATAACTGATATATTTATGTCATATAACGCAGCTCTGTCACATATTTTGCTAACATATCATAATTATCATTATTACTGTAATCATGAATAACATTACCATTCTTTTAAGAGAGATTACAGTTAATCATTATCAATGTGTCGCATTGATGTCATTGCTACGTCATTCTTACTGCTTTCTACGCGACCTTTTAGTATGTAAACACAATTGTGGGGTTTAGATTACTATACTCTTTTTCGACTATTACTACAACCATGGTTCCCCTATAGTGCTAGTTATCATTACAAGCAGTAAATGATAGCAATCACACTTCACGCTTTTTAATATACGTATATGTCACTTTAAGTGCTTTGATCACGGCTTTATCTTTCAACAACAACAACAAACAATGATAACAGACTACAGGAATTAAACACAGCTGGGAAAGTCGTACATTTTCACAACCAAGTCCTTAAAGAGAAAATCCATCCCCCAAAATAATCAAAATTGAAAAGAAAGAAAAAATATTCCAAATAGAATGATACAAAAATGGCAAAATCTGAGAAGAAATAAGGAAGATATGACATTTTTACATTTCACATTTTTTTGGAAAACATTTCTTAACCAGTCCTATTCAAATCAGCTAGTTGATAATGTCATGTTCTCACAATTTCTTATTCATTTCATGTACAGAAATCACAAAACTCTCATATTTCAGCTCTATAAACATAAAAATTGTCTTAAAACCACCAAATATGAAAAAGAACAAATTCCAACTCCAATATATCTTCGTATAGGAACATACTGTTACTTGTAATAGCTAAAAATAACAATTTTCCCAATTTCATGTATAAAATACATGACAAATTGTGAGGGTATGACATCATCAACTCGCTCATCTGAACTTTTATAAGGACTGGTCAAGAAACGTTTTCCAAAATTTAAAAAAAAAACGGATTGTTTCCTTTTTTTTGGGGGGGGGGGTAGATTTCTTCTTTATTTCTCTTACTGACCTTACAGATGCATTATATCAGATCTTCCAAGTCACGTGATTCATGCCCTACAAGAACACTTTCAAAAATGAATAACATCATGTTTTACACTCTGATAACAGAAACATTGAATTTTGTCATTTTTCTTCTGCACACGATCAACAGAAAATTGTTAGGTGATGACATCATCAGTTCACTCATTTGCATATTCATATCAACTATACGAGTTCTGTTCTGCGGAAATTAGTGAAGCTTTATATTTTCATAATTTCTTTAATTTTCATCCGATTTTGAACAAAATTTCATCGTTGTACTCGTAAACGTTTACTATTTCTTATCCGATGGGCGGTGAGTTTAGCTCAGGTAGCGCGTCTGGCTTATGATCCGGTTCGATTCCCGGGTCTATTTGAGCAATGTTGTGTATAATCATATTGTCCCGTCTAGTTAGAGGCAAAACACTCGGTCCCTCGGATAAGACATAAAATTGAGGTCCCGTGTGTGAGAGAGTCACAACTCATTTGCGTAAAAGATCCCGCTTCATTTATCAATCGCAAAAAGCAGGGTGTTTAACCCGGTGAAGTGGTCCTGCCTTACATCCAACTGGACCCCTTGGAAGACCAGCTTTGCAGCAGAATATGGGTTATCTAGCCATCTTCTCAGATGGGAATGAAACAAAAATTAACTTATAGCTGGACTGGAATTCCTCTGTAAGTGTACGAATCGGAGCCTATAACCGCCTCTTTACTGGGGTAATTCTACCACAAGAATGATCAGTTTGGCTCCTTAAATTGGCATCGCTGGATCTTCCTATGTATCCTGCAGTATTGAAGAAAGATTACATGAAGCAGATTAAATTCAATGAATCTTTACAAGACTTTCATCTCCCCTCCCCCCCCCCTAAAAAAAATGTAGAAATGCCAATTCACAACATACACTGAATTTTCTAGAATATATTGCCAATTAAATGATCAGTTTGAAATTGAACAACTTATCATAAAGATTGTCATAATTCTACAAGAGAAATAAACAATGGTATTACCAATTTAGGGATCGAATAAAAGAGAAGGGTATAGGCCCTATCAAAATTGAAATACCGCAAGTGAATAAAAAATGTTATGATTACAAGAAAAAGCATCAAATCGCGGAAATGTTGTTTTTGGACCATGATGGGTTTAAGATCCTACTCCTTTTTGTAGCCTTAAAATACCACCCACCATCAACTAAATCTCCCTACCCAATCCCCACTCCCCCTCCCCTCCAGTCTTCTCAAAGTTTTCATCTACGTACTTTATTAAGGGAGGATTTCTTAATGCACTCCTATCAGTTATTGATCACTCGCGTTTCTTAATGTCAGGTAAAATAGATATGACCACGATAATCTTTTTCAAGAGAGCAAGTTATTCTGGTTCATTGGGCTGCCTCAAAATAACACGTTGTTTTCGACAGTGACGATTAATCATGAAGCGAATTTTGTGCCCATCCAGCTAATCAATGCCTGCATGCTCGCGTCATATTGCCTTGTTCTATTTTCGGCGAAGATGGCGAGAAACGAGGGCAGTATGGAAGGAAGAAAAATCCAGTCGAACACGACGAGTTGAAGAAGAGTAATGGAGAGGAAAGAAAGGGAGGAACTTTAGAGAAGTTAGCGATGAATAAGGTGTTTAGCGTGCATGGGGCACGACAAGAATTGATCGCTAACTGCAAAAAGCTGCTAGCAAGTTCGGGCAGAATTCCATTCAGATTTCGACCCCACTCTAAAACCCACTAGGGAGATCTTCCAAAGCCATTGTATGCTCTTTTCAGTACATGAAAAATATGAAGAAAAAAAATAACCAAGAAAGAATAAAAGGGGGAAAACAATGCAAAGACATAAAGAACGGGAAGTGTACACTCTTGCGAAAGGGCTTTATCATTTATTAACACATGGCTGTCCATACTCGATGAGAACACAATATCATCATGGCGAGATATACAAGACACTTCAGAGTTCGAGAGCTAATGGACCATCAAGGTCTGGTAAGCTTAGGGCGATCTTCTCCATTTTAGGAGGAATTATCGAAACAAAAAAAAAAAGAAGGGCCGGACGAAATGCAATATGATAGCACTTACAAAACCACGTTTTGTAAACCTCTTGAGGAAAGAAAAAAAAAGACAAAAAGAAACGAAACACTCAACAGACTGAGCTCCTATACATAAATGTTGTTTACCACTTTTGAAATGTGAGCAAGAAAAACAAACCAACAAGTCAGGTCTTATATAACATCAACTGTTGCAACGACAGATGTAGGAGGACAAGTATGCATAGTTTGGACAGAAATCACGAATAGTCCTTACACATCCTGTGTCTCTCAGGATCGCAACAGTCACTGTCTCTGATTTCAGTACCTAGAAAAAAAAGCCAACAACGACAACAGTGTTTTTATTTAGAATCCAAGGTTAAAAGGGTGGTATAGTTTTGGTTGAGATGGGGATTCAGGTCTCAACTTTAATGTGAGATAACCCAAAACAAAACAAAACAACAACTCTTATGAAATACGAAAGAGCATATAATTCTAAAAGGAATTCAGTTTATTTGGAGTTTATTTGATGAAAATGATTGGTTTTGAAATGGCTGGGATACCCAAAGAACAAAAGGTGGGACCCACTTTTCATTAGGACCACTATTGTTTTACTTTATTTTTGAATCTGAATCCCCCATCTCAACCAAAACTATACCATTCCTTTATCAAAGACCTGTGTCAGTCTTAGAATCCAACACATAAGCAAATAGGCCTACCTATTGTAAACTATACGACAGAATGAACTGAAAAGGGATAACTGTAATAGAAAACTTTACACACTTTGATTTGTCATGATTATGATGCTCTCTTTGTTGGTGTGCTGTACACGACAATAATTGTCGATTCGTTCGCGTTTGGTTACAAGATTCTTTTCTCATCAATGCAACGACAAGACAAAAAAAAAATGCTGCAGGGGTATGGATTTAAGATTGTAGATACTCTTCATGTCTGAAATTTTAGAAATTCCTTTTTTTTCCAATTCATCCAATTCTGATCATTCATTACGTCTTGAAATTCTCTGAAACCTTCCAAATTTCACAACAATCAGGGTCAGGGAGATTCAGGGTCAGGTAATGAACTCTCGAAGATACTCTAAAGAGGAGATTACATTCAAGCAAAGAGATGAGTGCTAAATCCAATCTGAAGTCCATACGCATAGTACCTGCATATCCCATTCTCTTTAATAACTACACTGGACAATTCGAATGGGATTGTTTTGAAAATATTTTACTTTTTTTTAAGGAATTCTGCCGGTAATTACTTTCTCAATATACGTGAACAAAAAACAAAATAAGAAAAAGAAAAACAAGGAGTTATATCTGAAGGGAGAATATCAGTATCTGGACTCCGTGAATAAAAATATTTTGAGAACAAGGAGGTGATGTGCGTCATTCCAAATTGTTAGATAAACACATTGAACATCCTTCTTTTGAGGACTCTGTTATCATGATTGATGAAAGTTTTCCTGGATAAATCTTTTAGTCAGTGTATATACAGCGATGAGGTGCGTAAATCGATCAACCTGCCGATATGTGCAACTATCGGATGAGCTTAAGAAAGGTCTACTGTATGCGGCGTTGAAGAACTACTTTAAGGCGTTTAGTTTTAAGGCCTCTTCCGGCCACTTTGACATGATGAGGCCCCCTCTAAAAATAACTGATTTTCTTTTTCTCAAAGACTATTCATTGATGCCTTTCTTGTGAGTTATAATGCCACGTCGATGAAAGTTACACTATCATGAGAGCTTCAGAATTAAGGATATCAGCCTGTGAAACCTGTCTTAGTGACCACCTGTATGTAGCGGCCACCTTCCGTATACGACCACTAAAAACAATTCCCTTCGAGAGAAAGAGCATGTTAGTTGAACCTGTCTCAACGGTCATCTGTCTATAACAACCACATTTTCTCCCTTGGTTGGCCGCTATTGACAGTTTTGCCTGTATTTTTTGGAGTGCAACATTTCCCCCCTTTTCTTTGAAGAAGTAGGAGATTATTACTTTTCCCAAATTGGGGTCATTCACTCTTTTATTGCACTTTCCATGCTCTTCCAGGGAGTGGAGATTATAGTCTAAAATTGTCATGTATAACGTCTTGTCATTTACTGCAATTTACAGCCATGTAATATGTGCCACGCAGACTTATATCGCTAAGACTCCAAACCACAAACATGAGTAACTTTGTGTTATCTAACATGCCGACGTCACAGAAAAATGGCAGAGCATTATGTCGATGTGACCATTACGGTATACGTACAAGAAATATCATGGAAACGATTGCGTTGTGTATTCTTAACCTGGTGGGAGGGAACACGATTTCAATTCCTATTCGCTATAGAACCGTGCCTTTTATATACCCCTTAGTAATATCCAAAGCTCGTCCGGATTGTTCTTGGTTATCAGTAGTTGCCATGGCAACATCCTCCGATGAAGTCGTTCCCCTCTCGGCGATAGCCGATTATCAATAAGGAAGCAGATACACAATGATGTAAGCCTGCGCGTGGAGAAAGAGCAGCGGATTAAAGGCGAAATATCCGATGCATACCACCCATTTAATGAGAACGTTTGATTACCATGTCCCTAATAGACAAGGAAAAAGTCAATAAGAGCCGACTATGTCATGATATATATAAACAAAGATTAGTGTTCTCCACGTGCTCAATGTATGCCATGCCTACCATGCAATATCAACGTTGCATATACAAGATGTGGGCATCAATTGTTATTTGTGTTTGTCCGCACATTCCCGTCCATATAAATTGTACGTCACAATGTATAGGCCTATTGCCTCTGTGTTTCAATACATGCATGCAACGAATCGGAAAACACAGAGTAAAGTATGTTCCGCAAAAAATTACAATCAGATTTTCACACTGATAACACCCAATATGATTAAACTGTCTAAATGCTACTTCAAGGTCTTAAAATATAACATCTGAGCTCTATTTTGCAGAAAACCCCATTCCATTTGGTTATTATATGCGGTCACAGTGAAATGTGGATTGTTGTAAAGCACGTCATGAGTCTGGTTCTTCCAAGTTTAGCACGATGCTAATAGACAGAACTTGGAGGGAAGAGACTCCTGACATCCTCTACAAAATTCCTCCTTTCTCTTTGACCATTGAAGCAAATCAAATGGGGTTTTCTGTAAGATGTGGGAAATGAGTTATAGTTTCATACCCTGAATCTGTATTTAGATTGATTCACTATTTTTAAAGATAATTGTCATTGCGGAGGGTCCCAGTGTAATTCTTTTTGGGACATACGGTACATCTGGTTAGCAAAATATTTTTTCCGTCCCATTTTCTATACAAAATGCTGAAAACTCCATACTCTTTGCTTCACAGACCCCATGTTCTCCCGGGTGAACTTAAATAATATAGAAGCAAAAGAGATGAACAGCGAAGTGTGCCACACTGTAACAGCTCACACCACATCCCGAGAACGAATATGCAAACGGCACATGATTTACGAATCGACACCATAATTGTTTATAACCCCATGTGGTAAGGCAGACGCGTTCTTTCATTATTTCCTGTCACATGAGTTTTAATAAAATTGGATACGTGGGAGTGAGACGACTGGCACGTCGTTCATAATCTTAAAAAAAAATCTAGGTGAAATGCGTATGTCAAATCCAACTATCAATGTATTTTTTGATGCGTAATGCTGACTTTTTGGGGGTATGGGTGGGTGGGGGGGGGGAGGGGATGATGGGTTCGTTTTGTACTGTCCTTACAATTGGGAAGTTGATTTTCTCTATTATGATTATTCTTTTAAAGGTGTGGGGTGTGTGGAAACCTTACGATTTGATCTGTGTGGTTATGAAGCTTCAGAACATAAAGACTCTACGATGGACATACATAATTATATTAAAGCGGCAAAGTTAACGAACTTTTGAGGTAGTATTCTCACGCAGACACAGAAGCCAAGTACATGCCAAACATAACACTATCATCAACTCGTTTTCAATATTAAGGGTTATGATGGCGAGATGACAAATTTCATGGTTAAAAACAAAATGGCCACACAGACACAACGATAACTTTGCAAAGCCAAATATTCCTACTCAACCCCAACCGTTTTCATATTCCTGATTTGGCTCTTTTGTTCTGTCTCTTCCCCTCTCTCTCTCTCTCTCTCTCTCTCTCTCTCTCGCATTGTCTCTCTATTTCCTTTTGTCTACCGTATTTGAATTCAATGCTGTCTTCCACAGTCCTGTGTCTTGTGTTCCTGCGGTTGTAAAATTAAAATACGCCACCTACTTACCCTTCAAAAGATATACAAGTGTATCCAATCCACAGTAGATATGAAACTCTATACTGCGGTATTAAATGTTCATGCCAAGATGAATACCTGTAGGAATATTTAACCCAAATTGAGTGCCATTCATTTCGACATTTATGTGTTTGTGTGACATTGCAGGACAATGACACTACAAACATGCACGCTCTCAACTCTGCTGCCCACATAATCTGAAGTTACAATCGCATCCAACAGACACAGACGTCAAATTTATCTACGTTAGATATGAAATTTGTGTCACAACTAGCATATCTACTATGCGTACCTTGAAAACACGCACACCTGTTTATTCCGGATATATATATATATATATATATATATATATATATATATATATATATAATCCCAAGGAAGACCAGTGGCCATTTTAGATAGATGGCCGCTATAGACAGGTTGTCCGACATTTTGACTGTATTGCCTACATGTACGTTGTATACATCTATAGTACTGTAGGTGTGTATTATATCCGCGTGTTTCAAGCAATGAACAATGCCGGCATTGATCAAGTTGTTACATAAAAGGTAGCTGTTCACGAATGCATTACTATGATTGAATGACGGATGAATGCAGCGATGGCGATCACTGGAGTGTCAACCATGAATGACCCGACACGGCAGCAAAACAGAAAAACACGTCGAATTATCGGCGAGGCTGAGTCTCCGTATGGATCTAACCGGCTGGATACAGACAGGTTAAAGTCTACCGAGGGAAAGAAAAATTGATGGCCCCCGGGCCGCTTTAGACAAGTGGCCGCTATGCACAAGTTCTTTAACGTTAACTTGGCTTTTCTTGGGGTGAGATTCAGCAGCCGTATAAGACAGGAGGTGGCAGCTAAGCTCTGTTTCAGTGTATGTATATTCAATTCAATTCAATTCAATACAGGTTTATTGACAATAAAAAGAACATGCAGCTCAGTAGCTGAAATTGTTCATTTTACAATTAAAACACATATACGACATTGTAAAAAAAATATATATATATACAAATGTAATTGAAATTGGGTATCAAAATGAATACTGTGTGAATATGACGGAAACAGTATATTATATAACATTTGTATATTATATACATTATATATAATTGTATATATGAAGAGCTTGCTTCCAAAAGGCGCTAAATCCATCATTTTTCAATGGCTTTAGCGCCTTTTGGAAGCAAGCCCTTCATATTAAGGGCCGACAAAGAGCGGTGGCCCGGTGACTGGATGACACTGAAATTGCATAATGTGCAAACTAAATCGAATCGCAAATGTTCTACATACTGTACGTACTGATTTTGGTGATTGTTCATTGGTTATAATGCAATCATGTGACTAATGCTGTGAGGATCAACAATGTTATATTGAGAGCAGTGACGTTATTGTCAAGTAATATTATTCCAGAATTTTTTCCGGCTGCCGACGGAGCTAGAGTGAATATGATATAACAAATATTGCCATTTCTTTCGTTGTGATATAACACTTGACAGTCCCTTGAGAGTAAAATATTTCCCTCGAGCGAATCTATAGGAGGATATAATAAGTCCCGTCAATATTGCCCGTGAAGTGTTATATTACGCCAACATCTTACACCAAGGTAATATCTGTATAATATTCCATTTTAATACCACCTCTATTATTACAAAGGCACTTTCACCGATTTGACTCAGTTTATTTGGAATGAAAAGTGGAGCAAAAGAGACAAAAACTTCTCTTTCTTTTTTTTTTTCTCTCTCTCTCTCCATATATAAAATTACACAATGAATATATGTCTAACTGTAAATCTTCAAGAATAATGTAAATTCTCTACCGAAGTTCACGTATTACACAAAATAATGTTCCGCTTTGTGTGATTAAGATTATTACTTATGGTGTATACTATCACTCATATTAACACACTAAACGCCATACGTATTCGTACACTACATGATCATTATGTATCACATTAAAAAGAGAGAAGTCAGTGAAAGAAGTTATTTTCAGAGATTGGAGAAAGCGTTCTCAATCGACTCGCCTTATTTCCAAACAAAACAAAAAGTGTTCCAAAGCTCCAGTTTTTGCCTCTTATGTTTAACGACAAAACAATCCTTTACATGCTGAAAAAAGAGGGAAAGAGAGAAGAAGAAGAAAGACAGAATGTCTGTTTGTACATCCAAGAAATTAGATGGGATCCGAAAGACCGTTCTTGTAGTTAATACTGGGATTGACTGCGATTAATTTGCATTCGATCTGCAATTCGGAAGACGCTCCATGCGTCATCTGCAGAAATCGCAGCAAATCTCTCAGCGCTTCTTTCCCGTCAAAGCCATTTTTGAGCGTTCAAGCATTTTCGCTAAAATACTCTTTTCCCCCCGCATACTTCTCCCTCCTGTATTCCACTCGCTTCTTTGTTCTTGGTCTTTTTTTTCAGGCTTGATTTGAAATCACCGCGTGGGTCATTTTCCTAAAGTTTGCAAGAATCTTCTCAAGATTCAAATGCAATTCATTTTCAACATTATGTAGTAAGTATAGCATACATCCATACAGCCTTCTCAATTTATTACGTTTATATCATATTGCGACGTAAGATGATTTTGCATATGGCTTTTCTTCATGCTATGTTCTGTATTACACTGATATGGTTTGTTGAAAATGAAACTGAAATAAATGAATGGATGGATGAATGAATTCCACGTGAACCCTGCACTTCTTTTCTCACAAAAGTATAAGAAAATTAACAAAAAATACACACGTAAGCTATATTTTCAGATTTTCATTTCTATTGATGGTTGAGCGTCGCGAAAGGGGAATTAAATTGATTTACAGCTACAATTCTTTTTCTCTTTACAAGCTGAAGTTTAGTCCTTACTTTTGCACACAACACCTGATCCCTACGCGAGAAGGAATGAAGAGCCGACGCAACTTGTGGACTGTCTGCTTTTAAAGACTATCTGCAAAAACACTTATACGCACACACAAACAATCGCACTCACACACACACACACACTCACACACACACACACACACACACACACACACACACACACACACACACACACACACACACACACACATACAACTTGTATGTAAGATAAATTCACAGCCGCTAGATGAAAGACTATGCACTGAGACTATGGAGTTACTCAGTGTCTTATTCTTGACTGGGACGAAAATCTTTTATATGCAGCTATAATGTCTTTCTTTTCTTGTCAGCTATTATATGGTGCAACTAAAAACTGGTGCCCTCCTCCGTATACATGCGACTATACAGACGTGGATCGAAGAGCGCCGAAAGTGTGATATCGAGTAACAATTAAAAACCACGCAACAAACAGGAACAGAATGAATTATGATATCGAATTAATGCGTGCCCGAGGCGTCGAGAGTGTATACCTTGATCATGGTGGGGAAAGACAGAAGAAGAAGAAGAAGAATGTAATCCATTATTTATATGAATCTAAAAGGCGACTGTATTATGAGACCGCACAAAGACAATGACAATACACTGGGTGTATATCCTGCATTTTGAGCAATAGAGATGGAATATCTGATGACGAAGGATGAGACAAAAGGGTTAGACCTGGAATATTGCATTCTGCTTGCACGCTAAGATGGATTCTTAAATGTTAAGATGCATTCTTTAACGGATTAAAACCTTGTTGCTATTTTTTAAAAGAGCGAGGCAAATTGATTCAAATTATCAAAATGCTTGACTGACCTCGTGTTTTTGAATTGCTCAAAAGCGTAAGTTAGATAACCATACATGTGTTTTTTTTTCCTTCTTTTTCTTCTGTCAATCTTTCCGTATTTTTATCCTTAAGATATAGCAAAAAGCAGCACGTTCATCGCCTTCAAAATGTTACGAAAATATCACTACGCTTGCTCGTTGAAACATTAATGTCCAGACCGACCAAGACACATGCGAGGATTTCAGGTAATTGTAACAACCTTGTTCTTCGAAATCAAGTGTAAGCTGTCATTCCAAAGTTTTCGCTGAAATTAGACCATAGTTCCTCCGCCCCATGTTTTCACATTCCTTTCTTTTCTCTTCTGTTTTAGTCATTTTCAAAAACTGTCATGGTCTGTTGCAGATGAAAAGATAGGGTTCTTTTGCCTTATCAAAGCAAATTACTTTGAACTGTTTTATAGCTTTTGCTGTACATTGTGTACAGGCAATGAAGAAAAAATATTTTGTGAACAACTTATGTTTATGTATGCATATATACATGTACATGTAAGTGCATGTACAATGATAATACATAAACCAATAAATCAAATCATATCAATTCAAATCAAATAGCTGTTTTTATCCCCTGAGAGTGAAAAACGTGATGCAATGCGTATTTTTGTAACGTCAGTCGACAAGATCTCAAAGTATATCTCTTATAAGCATGTATCCAATTAACCACTGTATCAATTGTTAAATATTGGCGGTATCAGACAATAGTGCAGTGGAGATACAAAATCACCGCTGACACGTTCGTGTTCCTTTGGGTATCCAATGTCTTCTTTTTTTTGTGCTGTGGTCGAAGTTTTTATTGACACTTGATATGGCCATCGCGGCAAATGAATATGATCATACTTTTAAGCATAAAGACGATAATAATTGTAATGATGATAAACCGGTCCTTTTTCAGCACGGATGCTATATATAATCACCATGATAGCAGTGAAAGCATCGACACTTAAAATGGTGTTTAAACAATTCAGAGGAAATTGAGTGCTTTTCTTCGCTGATAATAAAAGATGCGTCTTTGCCTGGCTTTCATGACACCACGTTAAGCGCTCATCGCCATTGAAGTTTTCACGGCATTTAGGAGGAAGATAGAAATATCTGTCAGCTTTGTAATTTTTCCCCCCATTACCATGACAGCAGTGAATGTCCTTGTTATTTTTTCTTTCCAAGAAGCGCCGTCAACAAAATGTCAACAGTTTACGAGCGTGTACTCGTTCTTCAGTGTGTTTATCCATTGGGTACTTGCACTTTGTCTACAGTTCACTGGCATTTTATCTGACCATGGGTAAGGTGGAAGGAGGGGGTGGGGGAGAGGGGGAGATTGAGGAAGGGTAAAGTATGGGGATAATTTTCCCCCTTCCCCTGTCATCTCAGAGCGAGCTCGTAACCCGAGATGTCTGTGCCTGAGGTAACCGTCCCATACACCAGAAGAGGCGGAAAAGGGCTATATGCAGAACGACCTCTCTGTGTGATGAGGACTGTCTGTTTTGTTGATAAATCGATGCAGGCAAGAAACACTCAAGGGCAGAGTTTCAGTGGAAGCAGACGGGGGAATTGCGTTGTGATTACAATATTTTCTTGATGTTTTCGAGTGCGGGGAGGGGGGTAGGCATCCCATTTATGAAAAGGCAACTCTGTGACAGCGTCACATTCACATGGACGCAAAACACTGGGTAATCAACTTATGCTTTCGGCGTGTACGTGTCGGTTTGTTCACATGAAACTGCACGAGAGTTCAGCTATAAATGTCCCGATGACATATTCCTGCTGGTAGGCAGGGCTTCTATCATGTTTATAAAGTTAACTTCTGTTTGATTGCCCAATATTGTTTGTTTGTACTCCCATTTCGTTATAAGTCGCGAACGGCGAGGAGGTTGTTGGATGTTTGTTTTCTCATACCACTGCAATCTCAGAAAGAGTGGATCGGTCTGATACAAATGAGTTAGTACGTGTGTGTACTGATGCATTACCACATGATATTACAAAGTGGACATGATATTGATACAAGTTAATTTATGCACGGACGTGAGTGCACTATAACCACGGACATCATGGACATGCACGGTTGTCGAATCGGCCCACAGACGATCGTAATTCACCCACAAAATGGTTCTGACATGGGTCCCTGGTGTGATTGCACGCTCTTGCTTGAAGTTCACGATCTCTCGCGCAAATTTACGGCCTCGGGCTCCGTAGCTAAATTGCGAGAAAACTAAGCCCACCATGCGAGTAAAACAACGTTTTAGTGTCCTAATAAGACTTCGTACGGAGAACATGATAGGAGGTACTGAACAGCGAGGGGTTGTTTTAGGTGTGAGGTCTAGAAAAAATTAACATTAATGCCGAGGAGGATCATGCCTGCCCACCATCCACACTTTGAGCAAAAGCAGTGGAAAATGTATATGGCTCGGAGCATTTCAGTCTTTCATTTTAGTCACTGTCATTCTATATTATATTCGCTCGAGTTGCTTCAACAACGACAAGTGAGATTCTATAGCACCAAGGGGCCCGTGCAATTAAATCGGAAAAAAGGGCGCGCAGCTCGCCCCCTCCCCCTCCTCACACACACACACAAACAGAGAGAGAGAGAGAGAGAGAGAGAGAGAGAGAGAGAGAGAGAGAGAGAGAGACTCGTTCACAAGGACTCGGTGGTATAAAAATGATAAGACAGAAAGAAAAGCAAATGGGTATCTTGAAGGTCTCAAACACATGTTTGTCTGCCAAATATTATCGCAAATTCCTAATTTCATTGGACTCGTGGTCATATTGCGTCTTCACATGACAAGTCTTGTCCCTATAAACGTATAAGTAAATTGTTCTTGTCCCAGTCTAGGTTTCGTAATTGTTCGTGTTTTGTTTGTCAGTTGTTGTTGTTTTTTTTTCATGTGGGTATCTGTTTGCCCCTCTGTCTTTTCGTGGGCTTCAAACATCTTATTGTTGTTGTTGTTGTTACTGTTTCAAACATTTTTTTTTCATCGACCTTTTATTCCAAGAGGAGCTCACACTCTAGAGGCATTTCCTTTTCAGTGCGTTGATCCCTATATTTTACATACACATTAACACTTCACTTTGATTTCAATTCAATTCAATTCAATTCAATAGTTTATTTATTTCCATCATCAAAAAGAAAAGAAAAAGTTGACATAATCCAAAGTGATACAATTTTTTTCATTTTTCTTACACTCGTCTGATAAAGGATTACTTCAGTACTCGTTACAATGTATCGTTACTATAAGGTTTCAACTAGAAATATTGTGTTTTTTTCACTCTGTTCAATCAACATTGTCTTATTTACGTTATTTCTGTCACTAAAAAAAAGTGAGATGTGTATCGTGTTGTCGAAAAATGGAAATAAACTGAAACTTGAGCTTGAACTTGGAAAGTAAAGGTTTTCGTCTACGCCACGGCAATCTGAACTCTGATTTGCAGCCAAATTTGACATGTTTGAGAAAATCGGAAAGTTTCATTCGAAGATTACCAAATATACCACTAACAATAAAAAGGACAAAATGTATATTGACCTAATTAGAGAATTTGAGTGGTATGGAGATGGAATATTTTTGTAATAACAAGATGAAATATCGGAATTGTGACATGTACACCTGTATGTGTAGCCATCGTTTACGGAACAAAAAAAATAATGTGAAACTTATAGTCATTTATATCGCGCAATCACTTCTTCATAAATATACTTCAATGCTCATTACGCAAGTAATATTGCTGTTTATTATGACTTATGAAAATACAGTTCATTATTTGAAAGAGGTTTATTTCTTTGAGCGCTTTGGTCCTTTTCAAAAGTTAAGCTCATTGTCTCTATCTTCTACCCCGGTCGACCGATCGATCGATCTGTCTGTACCAGCAGTTATTATGAACTCTTTTTGTGTCATCGTTCTCTTCAATAGAACATAGATATGAGTAGCACGGCATTTCTTATGATTCTGATGATTGCTATAGAAGTAGTAATATCACTCTCATGACCATGCCATGCCATTTGTATATCATTGTGTATCAAAAGTGGAGATGCTTCAAAACTGATTTGATTATTTACCATCTGCCCACTAGGTAGTAGTCGTTATCAACGCAACAGGGAGAGCAAGTATTGACCCGATGAGCAGAGAATGTAATTTGCGCGTCTGATCGAAGCTGGCGTGATCTACTTCTCGAGAAAAGAAAAAGCGAAAAGAATTTTGAGGGAACGCGCGAGGGAGAGAGTATAAAATAGAGAGTAGAGATGGAGAGACAGGGATAGAGATGGGAACAAAACATCTCAAATACACGTAAGATTCATGACATATATAGCATCTGCAATTTAAGAGAAGGAAGGGGTACATTGTCAGCTGTGCAAACAGCAGCGAAATCCTCATGTCAGTCACAAATCGATGAATTGATTCCGTGCGGCATTCATGACGCGTTTTACTTCTCTCTCTCTCTCTCTCCAAAATCGGGTGGTGGTGTTCCTGGGCGAGGAAAAAACAAGGGGGTGGGGGACGTAGAGGAGGGGGGGGGGGGTGGGGATCGCGGTGGAGGAGGAGGGAATATGTCGCGCATGGTTGAGATGGATGTGACTCTGTCCTCTTTCTTTGCAGTTCTCGAATGGAAGAAAACGGAGAAGGAGAAGAAGAAAGAAGGAGGAGGTGGGAAACGCATGCACAGCACATCTCACTTGTTCCGATGTTAAAAGGAGTTGGGGAAGGAGAAAAGGGGAAAGGCCATAAAAAGTTGTAGCACTTAAAAGGGAAGTCGTCCGTTTGGCTGTTTTCTCACTGCATAAGAGGGCATTACAAAATGCGACAAGCTTCACCTTCGGTATGACGACAGATGCAACATAATAGTGAAGGAGCTAACGGAAGAGCTCAGGGATTTCATCATCCTCTGAAGTTCCGTAGGGGTCATATTAATAATAGCACTGAGGTATCAATTAACAATCATGGTATTTGATTTCATCATTTCACTAGAACTGTTATTTCTAGTTATAATGATTTTCTCTTTTTTTTTACTTTTTGTTTGAAGTATTTCATATGGTGGGGTAAAAAAAATAATTAGATTTCAGCCTCTTGTTTTCCATATTTGATTGTTGAGTCTGTACAGTAAAAATAGCGAAATCTATACGATTTCTAAATCAGTAACATACGCAGGAAGATTTAAGTTCATGTTTTTGCTTCAAATCGGTAATGTTTTTCTACTTTCTTTCTAGTCTGTGCAGACTTCATACTAATGTGATGACAAGACGATAATTTTCGAAGAAAGTAATTCCCCTGAGACTTGTATCTGAAGAGGAAAGTTCTTTATTGGGGGCAGAGCTCAAGGTGCAATCTTGTTTAATAGAGGGTAGTTTAGGTAAAGATGGTGGACGAGATCAATCTATATACGATCTCATGTAAGAAATAGTGTACATAAGATATCATCTACATACAAAAAGGAGGAGAGCGAAGGCGAAGTCATGAAAAGTATGTCATCCTTAGCCTACTGGGTTTCCTTGAATAGGGAATCTTCCGAATAATCTGGTTACTTAAAACTTATTTTCTCGTAATACATGAACAATATTACATAAGAAAGCAACGACAACAGAGCTAATGAGTCGCAGAGCGACAACAGAAGATCATTTCATTTCTTCGCTTATAATATTAACGCTTGTCTGTTTTTATAAACAATGGACGGTACCAAATTTGATTGACATGGCTTGTCCTAATCACTATTCTCACCATAAGTTTAATCATTACGGGTAACATTGTCTATACATCTTTCATGACTAACAGTTCCGGTGTTAGCACTGTCGAGATATTACCTAAGCATAATAATAATCAGAGCCATAGTTTCATCATTACCCCAGGCAGCAGCATTTCGTCATTCGTTCTTGAATTTGAAACCTAAGAGGTAGCCATGGGGGTACGCACGGACGTAATTGATTTCATGGGCGCTGTTAATAGTGGTTTAGTACAGAGTTGTCTGGGACCGAATGGATTCCTCTGCTGAGACGCGCGCGTCCGCAGGTGGTGGCCACTGGGCGCTCATCCTAGATCGTTTTCTGTCAACGGAACCCGCAGAACATTGGCGTGACACAGATATGTCGCACCGATGAAGTGATAATCCGTGATAGAGAGACGTTTTGATAGAGAGGGGAGAGACAAGAGTGCGGGGGGGGGGGGGGGAGGTATAAGGGAGCATGGAGCTTTAAGGAACAGTGGTCACACTCTTATACCGAAGTATAGACACGATAGATAAGCGTATACTGATGCGATTGTATTAAAACCCACCCACGCGGATGTGACGCGATCTCGGTCACAAGTGGGCCTCGTGGTCGGATGTGAAGAGCACCCGGCGCGCTGCTCTGCATGACTGCGAGAAATCAGTAAACGTACCCCGCCGTTTATGAGTGCTTGCCCAGTGGCGTGGTGTTACGTGCGAGGAGCGATATCGAGCGGACCAGAAAAAATGGGATGAATGACATGCGGAGTTTGCCAGATCTATTATGATTCGTCGCCCATTCACGCCCGAAGACGTAATGCTCATTTTAAGTATTCCTTGGTTACTGGTATTGACACGAGATGTTGCTCTTAATACCCGCGCACTTGACGCTCAGGGCGAGCAATAAATCAACTAGCGGCACAGTTATTAAACTGCTGAATGATATTTCCAGCACATATTGACGTAGTCCGTCCTGTTCTCAGAAGGGGACAGAGAAAGACAAGTGCCGTCATCTGCACGTTGACATCATGATTAGGAACTCCCCGTGACTGATACGGATGAAAACCGGGGAAGAGGCCTAGAGGACGGAAGACGAGCAGGTGGATATTAAGGAGAAGGGAGGAAGCGATGGGGGGGGGGGGGGGGGGGGGGGGGGAGGAGGCGGAAGAACATGCAGAGTCTTTGAAAGGAAGGAATACTAGTTCTGACATCCGTCTGCAGAGGTGTGATGTACTTCATGAAAACCTTTCTTAATCCATCACGCGACTTAACAAGAAGAAAATGATTCCCTTTTTAACCCTTGTAGATAATTGGATTTTAACCTACCCCAAACCAAAAAAAAAAAAAAGAGAACAAAACAAACAAAAGTCAGATAAGATTTTGGAGTATAGGAAGTCGCAATGGGTCTTTTCAGGCGCCCCTGTATCACACTTGAAAAGAATTAAAGCGTCGATTACGCCAGTGCTTAATACGATTCCAATGCCATCTTACAGTTTTTCGTTGAAATACCATACTAAAATTAGCACAGTCAACGGAAACAGTGATGTGATATCATTTTTGTCCATTATTCCGTGTAATTGCTTGAATGACTTGATATTAGAACGTCCATCAGCTGATCACGTTTGCAACAGCTCAGTGTTACCACTCGTGAAAAAAAAGTGCTTTATATCAATTTCTAGAATGACCTCATTTCAATAGAGGACGTTTCTTTAATGCTTAGATGATGCCTATTGAAAATAAAAGTTTAATGAAACATTGTAATGTATTCGCACACATCTACCACCATTCCCAGAACCGGCAGTTGTCCTTTAACTACATTGTGTTATAGATCTGTTCTGAATATCTACTCGCATTTTGTACTAGTCTGGAAAAATAGTCGATGGCGATGTAAACTTTATTCAATACTTCTATTCCTCGTTTTTGGCTAATTTCTACCCAGATCAAGATGCATCCAGTAATTTGCAGAGACAATGATTACAAACATATCGCCACTATTTTTTCAGCCACGGAGCGAACAAGCTTTTACCGTGAGGTAAAAAAAAATGCCATTGAAACTCATCAGAAGAGCGGACCTCTGCTAGCATTTGTAGCTTACTAGCTCGGATGATATTCAAACATCATTATACCGATATCATCTGATGTTCCCCGCTGGCTGTTGCCCATCCCGTTTTAGCATGGATAGCAATGACGCTGAGACCTCTCACTAATGATGTTTTCTCGCATTCGTCCGTGATCATTTTCGGAGTTGATGGCAGATCACGTCCACAGCACCTCAATGCTTATTTTCTCTTGGTCGCATTGGTGGCGCCTCCTGGGGTTTTCTGTAACAAACGGCAGTTTGCTATAGGGGAAAAGCGGACCATGAAGCTACTCTGGGGAGCACGGTTTCAATGACAATTGACAGGAGCGTAATAAGAGGATGTGCTGCTCTCGTGTTGACCGGTAATTTGGTTGTGATAGGAGGGCACAGCGAAACACAGTGGCGGTGTCGAGTAGACAGGCTGCTCGTGCACGCAATTTGTAAATGTGTGCGTTTCACACGTTACATGACGTTGTAGAGAATTTCCTCTGAAATGTATATATTAAGACAGAGATATAATGTTCCCGATGAACAATCACAACGGTAAATATCTGGTGCCTTTGCAATTAAGAGTGAAATGTACTTGTTATCATTCTCTGATGTTGAGGGGCCATGCTGAACGAACTGACAAAGAATTAAAACAACCTAACTGATAAATGAAAGAAAGATATTATTCAGAGGGGTGAATGTTCAGGTGTGAGTTTCTTCAGTTTGTCTCCCTCTACAAATTAGATTTGTTAAGATCGCAACTGAAGAAACTCACACCTGAACCTAACTGATATTGACAATAACATGAATAAGATATGAGATTTGATAAGTAAATAAGT
The DNA here is from genome assembly GCF_040938485.1 of Diadema antillarum. Lineage (NCBI taxonomy): Eukaryota > Metazoa > Echinodermata > Echinoidea > Diadematoida > Diadematidae > Diadema > Diadema antillarum. The sequence continues at coordinate 75,083 of NW_027271708.1, forward strand.
ATAAAAGCGTCCATAGGGGAGTACACGTCTTAAAACTAGGTATCTTAAGGGGAATTCGTTCCAGAGGGGAAATGTTTGATTCCCCTTAAGGTTTTGACAATGTTTTTCCAAAGCCTTATCGTTGATCTGGGGCCTCAGGACTACTCCACAGGAAGGCACAGATGGCATAGTGTGTATAGGTTGAGGACTGTACCATCAACACAATTTAGGAGAGATTGGCAAGGATGCAAAAAAAAAAACAAAAAAACTGGTGTATATATTGGATGTGCATAGAAAACGGGTCATTGGGGGAATTTAGGTATATCTGCTTTTTGCAAAAAAAGAGTTGTATTTTCTCATTGACATAATAATTTAGTGGTATAAGATGCATTTTGTGATCTTGTCAGTGTAATTCTGCATTGAACCCATATTAATGCATGATTTTTCAAAAGGACAATATTTGCAGTTTTTCTGAATATTTTCATGCTTTTTATCAAAATTCCCCCAAACTACCTTTTATTCCGCATTTCCCCTTATGGCTGGAAATAGCGTGTTTTATATACATACATACTTCTCTGTATCTACCCCTCATTTGGACTTTGTATTTTTTGGTATAATGATATATGTTTGCTAGGGTATTGTTAAATCTCTTTTTTCTTTTCACAGCCCGTTCCTCCTTCGTGCGTATTGTGTCTTATATGTGTATTCGCTTGCATATTATAGAGCATTTTTGCTCCTTTAAGTGTGTTCTCTCCGTATATCTCCACATTTCCCCGTCTAATATTTCCATCCCGTCTCTGTTTCATACCAGGCACCCCGCAACAGGGTATAATAATGATAGATAAATAAAAACGGTGGCGGGTGTACCATGTAATCGAAGGGGACAGATAGAGCCTATGCCCGCCGGCTGTTCGGGGGGTAGAATCTGGAGGATAATGCTCCTTCCTATCGTCGCATGCACTCGCGAGATTCCACGCGGCGAAACACCTGCTGAGGATGATAATACCAGGGAGGTATCACACTCCTTGATAATACACTGCAATGACATGTATAGGAGACAGCCATGCACTCAAACGGAACCGAAACCACCACGGGGAAAAAAATAGTGAGAGAGGAAATGACCTGACAACTTGACTGGCAGGTAAATTCCACAATACTTTTTCCCCCGTTTCTACCCCCCCCCCCCCACCTTCCGACAGCTTTCAACATTCATGCATGGCGTCGCCTCTTCAAAGGGCTGCTATATAGGGCGCCTTTCAAGGGTCTCACTGAGGGATGTTCAACTATGACAATGGTATTACCGAATTTACTTTGTCATTGTGCTCATTTAGAATATTTAGAATATCTAAATATTAGATATCTTAAATATTGTTTCATCTTATTTCGTTTATTTCATTTCTAACAAACATAATTACATCATAATAACATAATTACATACACATAATATCACGACAGCGTAATGAAAAACAAGGAAACTCTGAACTGAGGTACAATGTGGTAAGTCTCATGTATACGGAGAGAGTCATTATTGGAAATGGACGGTGATAGGGGGGAGTGCTAGAATGCAGACCCTTAACAGAATACGAAAATACAACCATTCTTCAACAGGTTCACAGATTGTTATTGTACAAACCAAGAAGGAGGCAGCAAATCAATGCTCAGCATCATTGACTATACGCACAATTACAAAATACACCCTTCTAGTCACATTTTTTTTTTGTTTAATTCGAATGGAGCTAGACAAGGCGGATACTTTAGCCACAGGCACGGCGTCGAATGAGACGAAATACACAATGTACCTTCGATCGTGATATTTCATCTAGCATGAATATTGCAGGGGAAGAATTATGGACACGAAATGCAAATAAAAGATGCACTTTCACGTCGATTCGCCCCCCCCCTCTCCATCCCACCCCCCCCCCCCCCTCCATAACAATCACCTCTCAAACAAGTCATACAAAACTGCAACGTGATCAAGAAAATAAGGAAGAAGAAGTGGAGCTGAAACAAATGATTCATGGTTGTCTCGTTTGGCTCTGAAGCGATCAGTCATCCTTTTGTGCCATTTGCGTCAAAATCCATCTCATTTCGTCAAGAGACAGCCACCGCATACACAATAGGTCCTGTTTACCTGGTGTCATCGAAAAGCGACGCTTGCCCCAGTTCAGTTCTCAACACAATTACGCCCGTCTATTAGTATTCCTTATCGTCGGTTAATAGCACGTCATTTAATGACATTACAACTAATACGCTATTATGCTTTATTACCGCAATTCCCATGATAACAGTGAAATAACAGACGCAGTTCTCTTTTCGTTTTTGTTTTTGTTATTTTTTTTACTCCTCCTCAGCTTTTTTCTCTAATTTTAAATAAAGCAGGTCCTGTTTAATCGTGACTCTGTGTATCACATATTAAATGGTCTGTGTACACTGCATTGACGAGTCCCCTGTTGGAAATGTATCACACTGGTGAGACTAAAATTATCATAAAAATGAAATGAAAATAGGGTAGAAGTGAAAGCCAGTCATATTAGGACGGTCTAAGAAACAAATTTGTAAGATTGCGCTTAATATTTTAGCTGTCCAAGTTATTTCATTTAATATGCCTTGTCCGCCTTGGACTACTTAACATAACATTGTCGGAATCTCGGAGCTTGGGTATTTGTTCCATGTTCATCGTATCACTGCCGGCAACCAGGGTCAGCCTGGTGGTAGTATCGCTGCCCGGAAAGCAGTAGGTGACAGGTTTGAGTCCCACTGGTTCCTTTTCCGACATGTTTGTTAATTTACAGATCAGCAGTTGCGATCTTAACAACTTTAATTTGTAGAGGGAGACAAAGTGAAGAAACTCGCATCTGAAAGTTATTTCTTCTTCTTCTTTTTTTTGTGATTACTCGATGCTCATACACCTTTACTTGTAGCTTCCCCAAATTGAAGACACTCTTCAATATTGTGAAGGTCGTATTTTTCCTTGATTTCACCTCACTTTGATAAATTATAGGATTTTTGCATCGGGAAACACTCATCAAAATTTGTTCGATAAACGTATTACAAAAGAAGGCGTTCAAATGCATTCTTTTTTAGTCATAGAATACTGATAATTGAACATTTTTCATTTGTTTCAGCTGGGACAATTCATTTTTAATTACAGTGATAATACATTTTCCAAGTATTGATATTTGACTCCATGTTTCCGAGAAACAAATCAACTCACAAGTATCCCAATAGGCAGTCTAATAATTTTCATTTACCTCTGAAGGACGTTCTTATATAGCTAAAAATTGCATGCATGCAAGCCCTACACAGGCCCTTGGAATTCTTTGGATCATGGAATTAAAAAAAATGCTCTCTCATTGTAACATGTGTGTGTCTGTGTGTGTGCGTGTGTGTGCGTGTGTGTGCGTGTGTGTGCGTGTGTGTGTGTGTGTGTGTGTGTGCGTGTGTGCGTGAGTGTGAAATTTTGTTCATTGGAGTTCTTATAGGCAACGTTTCTCATTAAACTATGATGAATTTGACTATAATCATTCTCAGATGATGAAATGCATATTTTATTTTATCAGCACAGCTTTACAGCTATTCAAGCAAAGGGTCTTGATTATACCCCGTCCCGATACCTTAATAGCAGCTTGTATAGACATTATACATTCATATCATAGATGGTTTTGTGATTTTATTATTGCGTTTCAATGTTTGTTCGTTCTTTTTGTCCTACATGTCCTGTAATAATAATAATAATAATAATAATAATGATAATAACAATAATAATGATAATAATAATAATAATAATAATAATAATAATAATAATAATAATAGTAATTGCATTTATATGGCGCTTCATACTGACGTTTCTAAGCGCACATGTAATGTCTGTGTTGTTGAGAATGACTTTATTTTTTTTTTTTCCTTTGGCAAGTTTATGACTCATGAGTTGTCCTCAATGTACAATGTCTGTTTTAAGTGATTCAATTTAATGGTCGAATATCAGAGATAATGATATCGACATCTCATTATTCCGTTTGTGTTTGAGAATGTGTGTGTGTGTGTGTGTGTGTGTGTGCGTGTGTGTGTGTGTCGTCTTTAAAGGGAATGGTATATTATTGGTTGAGGTTAGGATTCAGCTTATTTAACTTTTTGCGAGAAATTTTGAAACCACTAAAATGATGAAATGTTAAAGAGCATGCAATTCTATAAGATGAATTCAAAGTATTTGATAAAAATTGGTTTTGAAAATAGCTGAAATTTACAAAAAACAGAGACAAACAAAGCAATCCTAATAAAAGACGGGCCATACCTTTTATTAAGATTGCTTTGTTTTGGATATCTCAACCATTTCAAAACGAATATTCATCCAACAAACTTTTAATCCTCTTCGAATGTTATGCTCAATTTCATATTTCGTAAGAGGTGTCTCAGCATCTCAAAAACTCATGTTTTAAAAAAAAAAGTGGTAACCTGAAGCCTCATTTCAACCTAAACTCTACCATACCTTTTAGGTGTTCAATCAATTCTTAGCATGTTGTGCCAGAAGGGACCAACATGTAACCACGATGGATACATCTTGGTGTTTACAAGACTGCTACACGTCCGTTTCGTTCCTCAGGCGATTCGCATTGAAGCCATTAAACTATGAAACGAAAGCTATATCGATTACACGCTTTGTCACATTGTCGCCATTTGAACAGTTGGTATACACAAGAAACAATACTGCGACACGTAAAGAAAAACGAAGAATTACGATTAAAGATTACAAAATGAAAAATGTTCATCTTGCCAGGATGAAGAATGAAATTGCCAAATTTCGAATATAAAAAAATACCGCTAGGCGTCATCTAAGCAACTCATTGGCATCCAAAGAATCCAGACGGTGTTAATGATCACTACCAAAATTGTATTCATCTGCTCCTTTTGTCATTATCAACTTTCAATCAAATCTATTCATAGCATTTTGAGTTATTTTGCAAACAAACAAACAAACAAGCCAACAAACAAACAGACAGACAGACAGACAGACAGACAAAGAAACAAACCATTTCCGGCAAAACATAGCCACCTTAATTGGTGGATGTATAATGATGTTTCAAAACATGTTGTGTAACACAACAATAACAACATCGAAGAGTGCTATTAGACCTCGCCTAACTCCTCTGTGTATACAGATTTTCTATCAAAGATTATAATAATAGTACCGGAGAAATCAAGGGTTTATGTGGGAACTCGGCACATAAATAATCATAAAGCAGCAGTAATTCAATGATAAAATCATTTATTAGGCTTCTTTAATATCTGTACATATTAGTATTCTATATTGCAAGAACTTCTTAATGCTATTTTGCTGCGGTGTACTAACAAATCGAAGTTTTAAGTAGATACGTAAATGTATACATACAACGAAGAATCAAGAAATAAACTAGTAATGCATTATTTTGCCAATAAAGAATGAGTTTATTGTACTTAAATTTTCAGAGGCCTCCATGCACCTTCTTCAGGAGTCTCGAGTCTCCCCGTCGAGACTCCTGAAGAAGGTGGAGGCCACCGAAAATTTGAGTACAATAAACTCATTCTTTATTGGCAAAATAATGCATAACTAATTCATTTCTTGATTCTTCGTTATATTGGATCCAATACGTGAATTCGCAACATGTTTATATATATGTAATCTACACTTGGTGATTCTATCCTACTATGAAGAGTGCTCGATATCCTCAAAGGAAGAGCTTTAGATAGAAGTAATGAAACAAGTTCGGGCGGTTGACTGCAGGTTCATCCGTATTTATTGCAACTGAGTTTCATGCAACCTCCATGAAGTGCAATCATCATTGCATCTCATATATACATGTATATGTATATATATATATTACAATAATGAATCCATACACCTACTCAATTTTCGATGCCATTTTGCTCAACAAAAGAATAGGGCCTAAATATGCGAATAGATAGTGATTTAATATTACTGTATTTAAGTATTCCCAGAATGTGTGAGTGTTGGGGAAACACTTCAGGAGGCGTTTGAATACTAGTAGTCTGAAAACAAGGGGGAAAGCTGCCGAATCTTACTTCAATGTTCAACATGAGCTTAAAAATAATGGCCATATAATACAGGGATTCCACCAAGTCCATTATTCACCAAGGGCTCTTGTAGTATAGGCCTAGTTTATACCCTTATGAGACTGCTTTGCATCAGGGTTTACATGATAACATAATACATAAATGATTATATAAATAATATGCACATTTCACATTTCCTGTTTCTTTACTCATGGTATGAGTTTTAATCACAAAAAACTGCTTCACCCTGCACAAAGCCTATGGGAACTTTATTTTTCCGGGTGGTGTTCGTTATTCCGAAACACACCAAATTCCCTATATACCTAAATATTCTTTAATCCAAAAATGAAATAAGGTTCGTTATTTCAAAGGTTTGTAAGTCCAAAAATGCAAAAAGGTTCGTCCAAACATGAAAAGAAGGTGCGTAATAACGAACCTTTGGAATTGCGAACCTTCGGAATAACGGACTGTAACCTTTTTTTCTCTCGCAAGTAAAAGTTTCCAGCAAGAAGGAACAAAAACATAACCCTTGTAAAACAAATAAAAAAGAGGTCAAGTAAATTCATAAATCGATAATAAGCAAAGTGTTTTCCAGCACAGAAACAAACATTATCTTACCGTAGTTTTTTTCCCTGAACTGGATTGAGGTTAGTTTTATTTCCCAAACTTGCATTCAATGCATAAGCAACAAAGCAACAGTTCTTCAAGCTCAGTGTTGGAGGAAAAGATTTGCAGACAATTCAGAAGATTGCATTTTATAAACATTATCAACCTTGCATTCATCCATTTTTTGCTTTTCTTTTTTTCTTTTTTTTTCTTTTTTGTTGCTTGCAGTAATCATGGTAATTGACAAACTTAAATGATTTGTGCATACGTGATTTATTCATCTTTATTTGTATACTATTCTTTGTTTCATTCCGCTTTTTGTTTTAATTGTTTTGTTTTGTTTTATTTTTGGTAAAATCGAATTCTCCGTTCTCTTGAGATCTTACGTGACATGTAACGATGTAGTGCCCTGGTTCGCGATCGATACCTTTTTTGTACTCACACCCGGAACGCGGAAAGGAGGTTGCGTTTCTTGACATTTCGAGCATCGACTGTTTGCCGATGTTTCGTTTTACTTTCGTCTTATATTTTATTCACCTCCCGTGGAGAATGAAGAAGCTTTCTCACCGGCAGCTATAGAACAGTTTGTTCAAGGACTTATTTTCCCTTTCGGAGAATTTGGGAACAAGCCATATACTGTCCGTATAGCAGCGGCAGCTTTTAGGTTTACTTTGAGAGTGCGCCTATGGTTAAATTGCTGCAAGAGAAATTCCTAATGGGACCGGAGTGGGATTCGTTGATTTTTTGTGTGAAATTTCAAAGGCTCACCTAAAAAGGTCGTAAATCGCGCTGCATTAAAGTAAGGAAGTTAGTTTCGGTTGTGTATCCAAAACTGTCGTCAGCTGTAGTTGTTATTTTTGTAACCCCCATGGTATCTTTCTTCACGCCAGCGTTCTTCCTTTATGCTACCCATTTTCTTCCAATGTTCAGCATCCCATATTCCCTCCCTCTACAAACTTTCTCCTCTCTATTAACTTCTAAAAGAATCTTTGTTTGTCGTGACTTTGAAGAAATGGAGCACTGGGGAGATAAACCTTTAGAAATATTAATTTTCTCCTTATTTTTGTGCTGTCATCTCTCTCTCTGTCTCTCTGTCTCTCTGTCTCTCTGTCTCTCTCTCTCTTGTTTGCTTAATGTGTTTTGTTTTAGTTGGCAATTTCTGCCTTCTTCAATATTCTTTGTGTGATCGAACTCTCTGTACACCATTTCTTAAATTTGCCGCTGTTCACTTGAAATGCATACTCATCGATGGCTGTGTATAATTAAATCATGAGTTCCTTATACACATGGGACCGCGTATAGAGACTATGAGGACAGAATATACAAAAAGGAACAATCGTTGAGCAAAGAATAAAAAAAGAAACAGAATGAGGAAAAAAACACCTGAAGTGTCAGTTGACATAGGAAGACACAAAGGCGATATCTTTCAATAGTATGCTGTCGGTAGCTTTGCCGTGTATGTTACACCTTAATAGTAAGGCGGGTACTGCTTGTACAAAAGCCCACTACATTATCCTCATTCTTTTTTTTCCTGTGTTTACTCAACTTATGAAGTACTGTGCGTCAGAAAGAAAAGAAAATAAGTATATTGATTAAACACACACACATTCTCATCAGCGAATGTTTACTTTCTCATGCCGAAGGTGTCATGTGGCAGGGAAAGTTAAGCCGCCTCTTCAACACCATCATAGACAATCCCATTAGTTCGTGATGGTACAAAACATGTTTAAAGTTACAGTTTTCTCGGCCATGCTTGATTAAAAACAACACGATCTACGAAGCGCACGCACTTGTGTAACCAAACTTTTGAAGAAAGGCTCAGATGTTGTTTGGGTGGTGTTGGTCGTAGATCTATTCTTTTCTTTAATTCTGCTTTGCATGACGTAAATTTCACCGTTATATCTGTTGACTATAAAAGAGATGAAAGCATGTTTTCCAACGTTAGCCTTTTATGTAAGTGCTATTTTGCTCTGACCACAAAATACATCTTCACCTATACAGGAATAAGAGACTGGTGATCCTTTAAGGTTGTTATTCAGTTATTCGATTGTATAAGCCCATTTGCTGGGAAACAAAAGGCGCATCAAGATCATATTCTGTATTATCATAATGATTGTTTTTGGAATTTGCCTTCGGTAAAAATCTATTACGCAAACTATGGGGGCTGTGGGAGTGGGGTGTGGTTGAGTGCTAGGGTTGATGTTAACTCTAACAAGAGCATAAATATATGGTTCATATTATTCAAGTCAGTTGTGGTTTCTTTCAACACGTGTATGTTTGCGTCCTATATAGTTAATTATTCGGTATAAAAACGAGATTGAATCAAACTTAACCCCTTCTGTGCCAATGAACACGAATTTAATACACAATATTCTATGGAGAGGAAATAAACGTAGCATACAAAGGGTTAATCAAATGAAATTGAAAAGCGTAAACAAATTGGAAAAAATATGAATAGGAATACACAGCTGAGAGAATGTCTTCCAGCAGTGGCTACCTATGTTGCACTATAGACACAGCACATGTATGCGCACAAACACACACACACACACATGCATGCTTGCAAATGTACTATACATGTACATAACTGTGAGTCAAAAAAAAAATATATATAAAATCGACTCTCGCGAAAGTCGCATTTTCTTTTTTCGTTTTCAGTCCCGAGAGCTTCGGCTCGTGCGAGGTTTGCTGTACCCAGGTATATGCAACATTTGCCATAGCCTATAGCTTGTCACATACAATGTATTTTCATACTCATTGTTGCCTCTCTGTACAACTCCCTTTGAGGAATATTTCATTTCAATGTTGTCATGGGAACTATTATCATGTTTTCGTTGTTTGTCTTTTTTGTGTTTGTGTTTGTGATGTAATGTATTTTGTAAGGCAGCTCACCACAAGCTTTGCTTTTTTGAGGTTCTGCCTTCCTGTACAATAATTTCATGCATGTGATTTCCTACATGAAAAAAAGATGGAAAATAAATGTTATACAAACTTGAACTTGAAACTTGAAACTTGAATAGGAATATCATTGCGGTACAAAGAAGCATATTGTGATTCCGTGTGCTACACCAACTTGTCAACGTTACAACACTTTCGTAAACTCCCATGAATACTTACCTTTATTTCCTGATTAGCTATTAACAAGGACATGCTCGGAAGGGTTCCATGAAATTTACCCCTGCGACGATATACCTTCCATGAAATATCTGCATGCAAAGCCAAACATATTAAATTCTACCTGAAAACATAAAACTCTAACCGTTATTATCATCACATCAAACTCAAACTAAGACCCTTTCACAACCCTTATACCCCTAGCCCTAAATCCTTGGAAAAAATAAGATCGGAGCAGTGCTCCCAGGAGGAAATGTCTTGTCACGCCTCAGAAGACTTCACGGTCAAACCTATGATCTGGCTGAAAAAAAAAAACCAACAACAACAACAACAACAACAACAACAACAACAACAACAACACACCCAAAAGTTATTTGTATTACTTTAAGAAGATAAAGTTTTAGATCTCAACCCCACGTATGTCACTGTTAAATTTGTGAATCTGTAGGCTCTGAGATTCCAAAGGTGAACATTTTGTGCAGTGTTATAAGATAAATCTACTACAGATATAATTAAAAAATAAATTTAGCCGTCAAAACATACCCAGTTTCAGGAAAAACGGCTTTCAAATTTAGCTGCAGTCAAGCGGTCGTTCACTAGACCAGCCTGTTGCATTGACACTGAGAGGTTTTGACGCAAATAATATTGTCATGCCTTGAAATTCTGATAGGAATTCATTAACATCTCGGAATTTGACATGTAGACGTAAATATCAGATTCTTGATTTTTTTTTTACTAATCCATATACGTGTATTGCGGTTTTCTGCGCTTCTTAATATCTGCGACATTATTGCTGTGTCGTGTTAACCAAGTCACGTTCTATGGGATAATGAATTGGGTATTTTGTAGCTGGTAGTTGCCTGTTATTACTCTTTTTTATACCAAAATGAAAATAGAAAATTAAAGAAAAACATTACTACCAAAAAAAAAAGAAATAAAGAGAAGAGAGAAGAATACCGCCTAGAGAAAGAAAGCAATCTTTGGCTCCAATATTATCTTTTATTGCTTGATCATGCATGGGGCCGTCAGATTATTTTGGTATAAAGAGAAAGTATATAGTATGAAAACAAAGCGCGCTTGCACACACACAAACACACACACACAAACACACACACACATACACACACACACACATGGTCGCATCACTTTAAATAATATATTGTTACGTGGGTTCCTTCTCCTCTCCTTTGTCCAGTACACAAATACCCTCCAGAGCTGCCGACGAAAAATGTTTACACATTGATTACTACGCATCAGACACGCTGCGGCAAATGTAAACGGGTTTATACCAGCCATCTTATTCGATGCCGATACGGATGCTAGTTAACCTGCGATGAACCTTTCCTCCCTTTGTAGTTGCAGTTGAAAGAACTATTTTTCGAGGGGGGGGGGTAGGTGGTGGTGGAGGAGGAGGAGGAGTTGACGATTAGAGAGGATGGAATGTTGGTTTAAACTCTGATATTATCACTGGGGCAGCTACAAGGCAGTGAATGTCAACGACATTTTCTTTTCTTTTTCCAGTGGCGCCTCAGCCCCATGAGGGCAAGCTACCATTCAAATATATTAAAGTCAACTTTATGATCAATTTATGGATGGCAGAATTACAATTAGTGGATTTTCTTACAAACGTCCACACTTCTAATTGTCCCTCCTCATATGTTCACCAAGAAATAGTTTTTTTTTATAACTTTATAAGTGATAATTGTCAGCTTTAACAAAACCTTTAAAGAGTAAGTGGATAATTCTATTGGCCTGTGCTTTCAAATAAGTGCACCATATATGATACATGACTTGATAATGAAAATGAAGTGTGAACAATGATAATGAATAATTATGACATAGAGAAAACCGTCATATTCAAGATCATTATATTACCAGTGCTGAAGTATCTTGCACGGAAAGAGGAGTGAGTGTACATGTATACGACTGGCATAATTGTAACTATGGTAGACTTTGCTAGAGTAAGTAGAGTAAGTTAAAAAAGAAATATTCAGCAAACAAAATGAGAGCAACATCGTGATAGCATCACAAAATGTTACGGATTTCTCCCAAGTTTAAAGAAGCAGAAACCATGCTCAAGTCTTCTGCGTGTCAATACAAAATTTTCTATTGTTGTTCTTTCTGAGAAAAACATAATTGACTCTTGGAAGTGAAAATGCACAAAAGAGGATTTTTACTTCGTATGTTTCTAAACTATGATACACAAATCAACAGAGCTTATTAACATACACTATATGTGCAGAATATCTGGTGAGCAAAATCAAGCAGTAAAGAGAGAGAGAGAGGGGGAAATACAGACAGACAGACAGACAGACATACAGACAGACAAACAGACAGAAGTGTGACATTTTAAGAAAGAGAGAAAGAGAGAAGCAGAAAATATGGGCAATTTACGATTTCGAAATTTAAGAGAGATAGAAAGAGATGACAAATAGCAAAACTCAAAGGAATAATGAGATCGTTAATTAAGACAGAGAGAGGGGGGGGGGAGGAGGAGAGAAATGCAGAAAGAAACAGAAACTGGAAATTCATAAGACAGAAAAAGAGTCAAACATATAATATAGATTAAGAGAGTCTGAGACAGAGGGAGATAGAGAGAGAGAGAGAGAAAGATCGAAGAAGATAAAATTAGGCAGATGAAAAAGAGAGAAGAAAAAAAAAAAAGGAGAGTAAGAATTGACTAAATGCAATCCATTTTAAATCCACGAGTCAGAAGCCATCTGTACCCGTGCTCCCTTGATGGAAGAGATGTGAATAGAATATTTACGAGGTATCTGCAATTCAATCCAAATGGCATTGCGATTAAGTATTCATAGAGCAGGACTTCTAGGAACCACTTCTGAGCCAATTTTCCCATCACCCCGCAGGCAAGGATTCGCCAGCATTTTGTTACCTCCTTTTTGTGCGCATCAATTCGTGACACCCTGCGTACATTCGCATTACCTTCTTTGTGGCGCAAAGTCAGGAAAAGCTGAGATGAATGCTTTTAGCACTGACACGAAAATGCTGTTGGTAATAACAACAGTAACAGGTTGAAAACCCATATCAAATCACCTTCGAGTCGAGATTTATCTTTAATGTAATTCTAATGTGAAAATACACTCGAAGAAAAGTAGGATGTTACATTATTAAAGGGAGTGTAAATGGGAAAACGTCAATCAGAAGACCAGGAAGAGGAAAGGGATTTGTTCCAGGGAAATTTACGGAGAATAGAAAAAAAAAAATCTTTATCTGGAATATTGATAGATGTATCGCCTGCCTTCGAAATTTCGATAAGCATTGGCATTGAAACTTGCACGTATACACACTTTTTCAATACATCCATCCTTTCACTGTGATTGTGTGTGTGTGCGTGGTACATACGTACATACATAAATGCATGAATACAAACATTTTGCAAAAATCTATGTATAAATAAACTAATTATGTACGTGTAAACAAAATATTTATATGTATGCATTTACGTATAAATATGGTATGAAAATAAGCATCCATGTACAGATACCTACATGAAAACGTGCTACAACGCCCCTATGCCACTTTGTTTGTTTGTTTGTTTGTTTTTTATTTGTTTGTTTTCATTTTTCCATGTGACTATATGGCTGGATAGCCCACATTCAGCTGCATTAGGGGTCCATGGGGTCTAGTTGTATGTACCTAAATTGGTTAAACCACAACTTCACCGGGTTATGCACCCTGCTGGTTGCTATGAATGAATGGATGAAGCGGATTTTTTTACTTGCGTGGGTTTGTGACTCTCTCACATGTGGGAACTCCATTTTATGTACCATTATCCGAGGGACGGCATATTTTGCTTGTGAAAAGAGGAAGGCATGATTACACAAACAATAAGCTCAGTAAGAATCACTGGGATTCGTACCCGCGCCAGAATACATTCCATTAAGGCAGATTAAAACGCTAACATCGAGTCTCTCATTGAGTCTATAAACGCTATTATCGACTCTATATCCATGATTACAATCATTATGGATGATTATACTGACTGCAGGGGAGGGCCTGCTTCCTGCTGTCTGCAATGTGATGCGCGCCTGATAGCGTCCGTTCATATTTCACATTTGCGATTTGACTTTCTCTTACTACTTACTCGTCATCAGAAGACGAAGAAGTAGTATCAGAAGAAGAAGAAGAAGAAGAAGAAGAAGAAGAAGAAGAAGAAGAAGAAGAAGAAGAGGCCCCTCAAAAACCTCACTCTTTAATCAATCTACTATTTCGTCGTCACAACCCGATGCCTCTCCGAATTTGATTAGGGTGAGGGATATTGCGAGGGAAAACAATCGATATGATGGAATCACGATGATAGCTGTTATATGTTGGAGCGAGTTGCTGCATGGTTGGCTGCGAAGTCAAGCGCGACGAGTGATGTACGCGATGGAGGGTCATTCGAAGGTACTGTCCTGACATCGCTCGAACATCCCCGGACCACTCTCTCTTTAACCCCCTCCCTGCGGGAAGGCTTATCCGTGTATAAAACGTGTTGGGATATGAACATTTTCGTCGGTGACTGGTTAAGATTGATTTCACCCACCCCCTTGTATAAATGAGAGAGATCGATGGCGGGGAGGCCATGATGTGTCGATGACGTTTCGTTTCCTCTTTGTGTCTTTTGTTTGTCTGATGTTCTATGTTTGTTTGTTTGCAATCTTTGCACATGCATGGTCCCCCTATTTTCACAGTATTCCGGTCAATGGCACGGACGGTACGCAACCTAACGATTACATAAAAGACAAAATTGAATGCTATGCCATCTTGGTCTTTAGATCTTAAGACAAAACAAGAGCTCAATCCCGGAAAAATCATACCTTCAACATGCAAACTATTAGGAAGGGTGAGGCCGAGCAGGGTTAATATCTTCTTTACACCTTACTGCTCGTCTCTCCTTTGCCCGTCAATAAAGACGGACATTAAACTTCCTACTTGTTGTATATTTTCATCATCCAGACTCGATTCTTTCGATACTAACTTGCCCATGTGATGTACAAGGCCAATAAAACCAACAAAGAAACTCACAAAGTACTATAAAAAAAAATCAATAAATCCTGTAAAGCGGGGTTCCCACTATCACGATTGGCGCCACGATTGAAATCGTGGTCTTAATCGTGCAGCAAGCGTGATGGTCTTATCAGATTGTATCAGATCTCAAGGTCAATCATGGCAATCGCGTTAATCGTAGGAAAATTTTGGACGGTTCAAAAATTTTCTACGATTAACACGATTAGTTTTTGATCGTGATCATCGCATCAGATCGTCTAGGATCGTATCCAGACGCAGCGAATCTCTTCTAATCGTGCTTCTAAATCGTGTTGATCGGGATCGACTTTGTCACTTCACTTCCGCTTATTATTATTATTATTTTTTGCCCATTTGCCCTTATTTTACACATAAATTGATTTATTTTGTATTCTGATAGGTGGTAGCCTGCATCTTTAGATTATTATTTCCAAACGGTAAATTGTATGACGGTGTGGGGTTTAATTGTCGTAATTTTTAAGGTACATTATCAAAATCATTTTTTTAATGGTTTCATAACATGGAAGATGTATTACAGATTTTTAGATGTTTTCATACATTATGTTAATGATGTTTTCATTACTGAGTTGCTTTTACCATTATACAGACACACAAAACAGGAAATGGGATAACTTTTGTAACGAAAACAAAAAATGAGCAAAAATAAAATGGCAATTGTATGTCTGCACGTATTGACTAACGTCAGTACAAAGATGAGAATACTTTAATGAATCGTGCTTGAATGGGTACATATCAAAGGCAAATGGTTAATTTTTAAAAATATAATACAGAGTATTTCTTTTTGGGGGTGCAGTATCCTGCTGTTTGTGTATTGTACATAGTAATTAAGAGTTGTTGTTTCATCAGCCATCGTTTGACCCCTTTACATCTATTTTGACACTTTTCAATGTCTTTTTTTTGTATGTTTTGTAGAGCATAATTTTAGAGGAAAATTGTTATTTTCAACTCTCATTATTACTGCAAATGTAAAAGTGACCATTGTCGTGGATGTGAGATCACTCGTATGATTATGACAATGAAGATCACTCTTATTATTTTTCACAGTTAGTTATTCAATAAGTGTAGCAATATACCCCTACGAAATAATTTTGCGTAAACCTCCTTTTTTGTTTAAAAGCGACATCATTTTGTTTAGGGAGTCACTTTACTGTTGTGTGTGTGTATCAGTTATGTTAAACATTGTGAAGTAAAACACTATTAAAATCAAGCCGAATAAACCAAACTTTTAATAACCAATGAGATAACGACATTTTGAAATAAAAAGGCATATGATACATACACTTTGCGAATATGAAATCGAACACAAGGAATACTATCCATTCGGCAAACTTTCTTATATCGAGCGTATATAACACATAATACTATGTTACATAACATTTAAAATGATCCCATCCTCTTTCCTAGCTTCCATTTCATCATATAATTATTTTCTTCATGTATTGGAGAGAAAGGTCATTTTGTCTTGCCGTGGTTTTTTTTTTTTTTTTTTTTTTTTTTTTGCCTGGGGAAGAGGGGCAATCATCTGATCTTATACATTTGGGTTCGTTATTTCATTTCTTTTTTTTTGTGAAGGGGGAGGGTGACCATGTCGATTTAATAATCTATTAATTTCTTTACGTTTACTATTAGACGAGGGAATATCTGAGGTTATGGCTGGCTTGGGTGCTGCTTTCTCTCTGATAACATAATCGTCATTAGCAATACTGCAAAGGTTACGTTGTCATCATCGTCAACTTGTCAAGCCTTGCCATCATCAATGGCTGTGGATAAAATTAATAGGCCTAATCACTCTTCATAATCTAAGGGAAACAATGAAATCCATCGTCAGCCGGACTATAATATTCCCATTCGGGTCCAATCGCGCCTTAAATGGGGGTCGCTTCTGATCCCGATCGTAAAAGATATCGTATCTTATCTCAGCAGCCCGTATTGGTTCGCGGTATTCGTATTAGAACGTATCAGTACGTTGCTGCACGTACCAGATCGGGGATCCTGATCGTAATGGTCATGTTAGATCGGTACCAATCGTGAACTCAATCAGGGCAATCCTGTCGGATCGTATTTGAACGGCAGACCAGATCGTGACAGATCGTATCGCTTGAAATAGACCAATCGTGACCATATCGCAGCTAAGCGTACCAACACGTATTGACTCGCATAACCTCGTATCCAAACGTGAAATTTCAGACGAGTTCAACAAATTTTCCACGATCAGTTACGAATGTCCAATCGTGGCGTTCGCAATGGATCGCACGATAGTGGGAACCCCGCTTTACGGCGAAAATAGATTTTAACTTGTTCATTCAGTAGAGCTTAAGCATATCTTATTGTTGTTGCGCTTTGCAAGTTTTCTCCGTATTCATTTCCTTCTTTTCTCTTTGCCTTTGTTATAGAGGAAAAAGGATATGTAATACTGACGGTGTGGACGTTTCATAATCATGTAGGCGCACGACACGTAAGAACAGCCAAAAGGCAATTTTTTTTATTTGTCTTTTCATTTCTCATTCGTTTTTTCTCTCTTTCTATTATAGCTAGGTGTGGGGAGGGACTTTGGGACTGAGAAACACTTCAATGATGGCCTTGCCTTGAGGTAAGAAAGGACAAGAGGAAGCGTGATCTTCGTTTGTGTGTGTGTGTGTATGTGTGTTTGTGTGTGTGTGTGTGTGTGTGTGTGATATTTTTTGCTTTATGTTTGTTGTCTTGTTTTTGTATAGGAAGTGGGAGGTTGCTCCATGAGATTTCAAGAATCTTGCTTTCTTCTGACCAAGGGGAGGTGTGGAGCTTAGAAGAAAAAGGGAGACTTTCGCTGGAAAAACTGAGGGTTGCAAAAGAGATGGACTTCCGCTTAAAAAAAACAACAACTGAAGGTTATAAAAGAATTAAAAATCATGCACGAAATGACTACACAGTTGTTGTTTTTTTCTTCATTTTGCAGGCTTCAAAGGTACTTTAAACCCTTACAGTGATAACCCTTTTATCTCTTGTAAATTTGAAGAAAAAAAACTAACTAGTGGTGAACCACTGTAAAATTCCCTTAATGGTAGGTCTATATTCTACATTTATACACAGTCTAATGATGATGTACTTAATTTATTTAAAGTTAACAAGAATCGAATAATAATTATTATGATAGATGGTGATTAAAGATGATAAGTTAGACAAAGTAATCGCTTCATGCTGCGGGTATAGACTTTCTTACTTTGATTGCATGGTCAAATATTGTACTTTATTAGCACTTGAAGGACGGCATCTGAAGTTGTCAATAACGGACATTGAATTTCATGAAATGCTACATAAAAGAATGTTCCCAAGACATACAACGTATTACAGTGTGCAACGAATGATCCCAAGACATACAACGTATTACAGTGTGCAACGAGTTGAACCCCTGAACAAAATAATGTATGAGCGCCATATATTTATGTCATGTCGATTCTAGTTTATGCTTTGATCATATTTTTGTCACGAAGCTGTATAGGGTGCATAATTCAAATTCTGTACCCTAGATCTTGTCATCAAAATGCAGTGGCACTCATCAATTAAGTAAAGCTTCTGACAATGGAGATGTTATTTCCCCTTTATTTGTGGCCTAATTTACTTCAACGACGTAAAGCCCGTGAATTGCGCTTCCACTAAAATGACTCTGAATGCTAACGGCCCCCGTTCTTCACCATTAATTAGCCACAGGTTTTCCACTCTCTCAAACCGAACGTGAAGGTCTTTTTTTGTTTTGTTTAATTTCAACGCCAGTGCTGATTAGTATTCAAGTCTGAGGGCATACACATGCAGCCTTTCAAGATAATATTCAGCGCTTCACTTCCCTTTCCAGGATATGATTATACGGCTAATAAAGCTTTGTGGTTGTTGTTGTTGCTGCTGCTTTTGTAAAGGTCACATGCTATTTTCTTAAATATTTTGTTTCATGCAAATAGGCTAAGCATCTATGTATAAAAACATGAAACCGTCTTGCGAAACCAGAAGGCACAAAATGAGCTCATCCGCCAGGCCTTTGTTCGGGAATTATGCGAAAAATAAACGATCGATTAATCACAACCTAGTTTAGCAATTGGCATGTCCCCTGTGTTGCCCTTCCATATTGATGAAGATTTATTGACCTGTTTATGCAGCTCACGTCGTTTTTCATGTATCGATTAATATCGAGAGATGGGTATTGCCTTCAGGAAGTGTTGACATTGTTTGCTAACGATGGGCGTCCACTTAATCCCAATTTAGTTGAGTGAGTGATATCGATCGACGACTGCTCCTTCGGAAGACAGGAACATTAATGGCATCTTCGCAGAGTCCATTTTCATCAGTGTTTGAGGTTATTTTAGGCATAGTGAGCTTGACTACTGGCGTCATCGTGATTTCTTTTTTAGTCTTTCTTAAACGAACATAATGTTATTCTAACCTGTATCAATGTTCATTACTATTACTAATTTAGTCAAAAGCTCTCTTTAGGGAGTCAAAGGAATGGTGAGTACGTTAACTTATGTTAAATCAGTAACTTTGTGAGATCATTTAAAACCGACAAACGATTTAATTGTACTGTTGCACTTATTCCAAGTTTTAGTGTTATCATGAAGAAAGGTTGAACGTTTCACTGAAATGGATGAGATCTGTCAATGAATGTTGTCATCAAACTATAAGGCCAGCCTCCACGACAGCAGGTTTATTTTTAGGGTTCCCTATAACCTTTAATGGTCCATAACCTTCAACACGGCCACATATCCGATAACTTGGCGACTCCCGCAAAGGCCAGCCCACACAATCCCCTTTTCTCTCTTCATATTCAATTCATGGTCTGTGACTGCGAGCTTTGTGTTGAATACGAACAGAGAAAAATTGACTGTGTGGGCTGGCCTTTGTGGGAGTGACCAAGTTATCGGTAATATGTGACCATCATGTTGAAGGTTATGGACCGTAAAGTGTTAAGAGGAAACCTCAAGCACATACCTGCAGTCGTGCGGACTGGGCCTGTTAATTTGACCACTTTCATTGACAGATCTCGTCCATTTCAGTAAGACATTCAATTTTCCTTTACGATAACGCTAAAACTTGGAAAAAACGCAACTCTTCATTGCTTTCAAAGTTAAATGTGCCCAGTCATGCATGACATTAAAGTTGCCAACACAGTTAGGTACCGATGGAAAGACGAGGTCCGAGTTCTCCTTTCCTCACAATCGACAGTGCGCTCTCCATTGTTGACAATTATGTACCGTTGAGTAGCCCTCTACAGTTGAATTACCCTTTTTTTGTAGTACTCGCAGTATCGATTATAGTCGTTATTTCTAAAAGGAATCTAGACGGCGAATTAGGCCAACTGGTACCGAACTCACTCATCTTTATGCAACATGCTCTGTCACTCTGATCTTCCCCTTCCCATATTTTCTCTTACTACGCAACATACTCCTCCTTTTTGTGTCTTTCTTATCTTCCAATCGTCTGAATGAAGTGAACCTGAAGATACGTGTATGAATATGCAAGTTTCCTTCTCTTTCTCTTTTTTAATCTTTTTTTTTTCACTGTATCTTCTACCTTTGTTTTATAATGTGTCATAAGTCCGATGATTGCCCCGCGTTGGAATGTAATAAGAAGTGTTTATAAGGGATCATTCCCAACACGTCTCCTTCTATTATATATCCTACCATTGAAGATTAAACGACAAATGTATTTTGAATTTTGTAAATGCTATCCTTATGCCTTAAAATAGAAATAGAATCAAAGAATGATAGCTCAATCCTCCTCTCCTTTATTTCAAGATATTCGACATTTGTCTACTAGACATTTAAGGCGTACTTGTATTACATTTATTAAACTATAAAATGGAAATCTTCTCCAAACAAAATGTGCGTGAACCTAATAGTAATTGCAGGAATATAGTAGAACTTATCACTCATGTTTGAAGAAAATCGGTCAATCCTTTGAAAATTCAAGAATTTTTTCTTAAATCCACGTGCCGTCATCGCTAGATAAAAATGCTATAATCAGTGATGTCACAGTAGTTACGGTATAGTGGAACGATAAAAAAGATAAGTATTAAAAGGATTCAACAAAATTATGTTTTTGTGTGAACGTAGGGGCATATATGAATTCCACGACTTGTAACTAGTATAATCTAGGGGCAGCATGAAAAAGGTAAGCGCTCTTTTATTATCCTTTACACAAATCTGTGAAGTTCTCTTCATCGAAATCTTTAAATCATTCCACTTCTGTGACGTCACAAGGTGCTATAGGGGCTTTTTAAAAAATAATTTGATGGTAGTGCACACAGATTACAACGGTGGTACTCATCCTCGAACTTCCTGACGTGGTCTACTGATGTTTATGCATTCACTAAGTCTACATTCATAGTTTGCACTAATTTCCCTTTAACTCTACTTCCACGACATCAAGGGGGGAGGGGGATCTCTATAAACACCTCCAGGGATAGGCGTGGGTAGTATCGGCAAGATCATGGCGAGGTGTGATGCCAGAAAACATTGGAATGAAATGCTGATAATTAGGCCACCATAGACACGCGTTGACATGCGGATCTTCGCCCATGCATTAAAGCAATTAAGACCAAGGGTAGCGCATAATTTCTTCCTTTTTTTTCAACTTTGATAAATAATATGAGGAAGGTATTTCTCAGAGAAGCATGATAATTGTCTCACTACAGATCAGTTGTTGGGAGATTGCTCATCTACTTTTTTAAATTTTTCTTGTTTGTCATAATACATTTCATTAACACAGATTGTTCATTTAGCTTTAAGCATGTTAAGTGATCTTCGACATCACTGATGCTATACCCACGCCTATCTCTGTAGCTATTTACAGATATGTTTTTTCCCTTTATATTGTGGAAGTAGAGTTAAAGGGAAATTTAATGCAAATGACAAAAATGAGCGTTATTTGCTGTTAATGAGTTTACATGAGAGGGACAGAGAATGAAAAAAAAAATAGATATATTATGTTTATATTCATAGGACATAAGTATGCTATATTGCTGCCCCAACCAGTTGGCGGGACGATGCAGCGAGAAATCGGTGTTAGAAGAGCCCAGGCATCCGGGTAAGGCTGTTCAAACCTCATTCACAGCACGATCGGAAGACCGGTTTAATTTAACTGCAGCACATCAGCTGTACGGTATTTTGTTGCAACAGCATTCACTCAATTTCTTGTGATAAGTTAACTTAGAATGATAGGGAATAGGCTTCAAACAGAGCAATGGAATTTTTGTTTAAATTGTGAGTCAAATGCGTCACGAAGTTACAGTGATATTGAAATATAAAATACACAAACGCAAATTCGATGAGGGAAGTATCTACCGTGAGTTTGTTCACGATTGAAATTCGTATACCATGAAAAAAAAAGTTGATTTAACAATGACGTATGTATACATGTTTATATAATAACATGTAGAAATATCATACTTGCACAAGTTCACGGTAAAACAGAATAAAACAAACAAAGCACAAAGACCGTGAAACGTGAGATGTGGGAGGACAAGACAAGAAAGGGATCGAGGGTATATAAAATAAGAAAAAATAAACATTCCATCAATAACATATGCAGCCATCTGAGGCCCTGGAATAATCTGATCGATTTCTTTTAATCAAATTTTGTTCCGATATCAGAGCAGCCTGTGGGATGAACTTTGTTACGCAGTGCACCTCCCTCTTTCCCTCACTTTCTCCCTCCCCCCTCTCCTTCTCTCTATCTATCCGTCTGTGTATCTCTGTCTATTTTAAAATATCTACCTCTCTTCTATCTATCCATCTATCCAGGTATCCCCGCCCTCTCTGAATCTCTCTCTTTCTCCCTTTTTATCTATTTATATATCTAATTGCCTGTGATATCTATCAATTCGTCTATCTATGATATCTATCTATCTTACTAGGATATCTATTCATTCATTTATCTATTCATTAATCTATCTATCTATCTATCTATCTACCTATCTATCCATCATTCTACAATATCTATCCACGATATTTATCTATCTATTTTTCTATCTATAATATCTGTCTATGATATCTATCTATCTATCTATCTATATATCTATCTATCTATCCATCAATCTGCAATACTGAGTATCTATCCATGATATCTATCTATCTATTATTCTATCGATCTATCTATATAGACTTATAGGCTGCGTTTATAAGATTTTGCGAACTGAGAAACACCGTTTTAAAGCATGGTTCAATAAGAATAGATTAAATTGTCACGTTCTTTAATTCTTGCCATTACTCTAGCTTCATGTATCGCTTTACTGCCTGACGGCTGTCTCCCATTTTCCATTCTCTATATACCCTCGACAATCCCCCGTTATTACACTTACATGTATGTTGGGTCCCATGTTCTTATTATCATTGTCAGAGGATAATCATATCAAGTCCAGGTTGATGTCCCTGCCAATGGCAGTGTCTGTTCGTATGCCCCTGTCCTTGTTTCTGTTTTTGTCTCTTTATATCTCTGTCTCAGTCTTCGTCCTTGTTCTTACCTCAGTTTTGTATTTCCATGTACTATGATACAACTGTATTGCATAAATGGAATGCCATACTCATTTATATTAAATGGGTAAGTCAAATACCGGTTAGTGATTGGCTAAACACAGTCACGTGATCAATGGTGATGGAGGCACATTCGTTATGTTCTCCCATGGGCAGAACATCTTCGTAATGTTCTCCCATGGGAAAACATTTTCACGGAACAAAATGACAGAAGGACCCGCGCACGAGCGATCGAGTGCGTTGTGCTGGTGGTGGTTGACATTGACGTATTTGACGTATTTGACTAACCCATATAATATAACAGATGATGACTTTTGTTGTCGGGAACATGTAACAAACGTTCCAACCTCAGGGTTTGAAATGCTATTTCGGGAGACTATAAGTCCCTCGACTTCGTCTCGGGACTTATAACCTCCCTCAGTAGCATTTCAAACCCTTCGGTTGGAACATTCGGTATGTTCCCTCCCCCGCCAGTCATCATTTTTATAATGTTAAGGGCACAATCGTCACAAGTTTTGGTACTTCTAGAGATGTGCTCCGAGCATTTTCAAATAGGTCGCATTTTACTTGTATTTATATTTATATGATATTGGATGGCCTTGAGATTAATACAAGGAAATATTGGACGAGCTACGCACAAATATTGGACGAGTCGAAGACGAGTCCAATATTTTGCTTACCGAGTCCAATATTTCCTTGTATTAATCGAAAATAGGACATCCAATACTATCATTATTATCCTACAGAGGATTTTAGCAAAGAATATTTTCACTTACCCTTTCTGTCTCCGAGTGCTGTATGGTCTCATATCTACTGTACTTGATCCTGACATGGGGTATGGTACACTCTTCAGTGCAAGTTAATCTACTTCATTCCCTGATAAAACAGTGATCTATGTATCAATGGTAGCCGTCATGTTACTGTTAGGACGAGATCTAGTTAATTTAGACCAGAATTAGATGTTCTTGTATCCAAGATCTGAGACATAATTCACGTCACATCTACCGTAGATCGTGAAAGATCGAATTACTATAAACGCCGTTAGTACTGTAGTCCATATACTGTATATGTAGGCCTACTTTAGTAACACATAACGTTACATGTATGCAAATGCAAGCGGCGGCGGCGGCCGCGGCTACATGTATATCGCGCGCGGGCTATCTAGCAGTAGCGCTGAACTGATTAATCGAAGCCTGCACACAAAAATGCAATTTGTTTTCATTAAACCTAAATCTAATTTCCTGGTATGAAAGTGATATTTTGAAAATTGTATGCAAAACAATTTCAACTAGTTGATATATGAAATTTGTTTGTATAAACACAGAATTTTAGAAGAAACGATATTTTAGTTAATTCGTGATTGACCAATCAGAGACGTTTTTACTTCATATTTCAGGTCATCTCGTATATATCTCAGCCAATCACGGTGCAGCTTATAAAAAAAAACTTTGGGGAATCCCCGTCTTGCCGTCCAATATTTTAAATATCGGTCGCCTCGGCAAAAATTATTGGTCGAGTTCAACAAACTTTGTAAGTGGGCTGGAGGTTATGAGGTGCATCGACAAAATAACACTTGTATTTGGGCTCTAAAAATCCTCTATATGGATAATAGTCACTAATATTTGCTGGGAATAAATGTCATTGAACCTGGAACCTGAAGCTCAGGGTATTTCTGGGCTGCTCGGGCTATGCCATTGTGCGCTTTATTATGCGCAGCTTGTACTCTGCCAATTAGATTGGTCATACGGGGCGCGCGCAACCATGACATGTTACAATTCACAGTTGCGTTTATTAGACTTTAAAATTTTTCGTTCCTATAGTAAAACAGTGCAAAATAGAAACTCCAAAACACAGTTTCAAAACCAAGTTTCTACCCAGATGATTTTTCTTTAAACGCACCCACACACGTACTTTATAATACACCCACATATTTATGTGAAACTTAATGTCAACTCTTGGATAAAGCCGAAAGTGAGATCTTTAAAGTTTGTTTCCCTTTAAACGTATCATGTACACTGAAAGGTTGCGGTATATAGATATGAAGAAATGGCATGTCAGAGTTGATACTAAAGCCGGGAGATTATTTCTGGTTATTGATAGATAGAGCTCTTTAATGATGAATCAAAGCACTGAGAGTTAACGTTTCACTCATATAGATAAGCATTCTGCAGTATTTGCTCTTTTACCATGTTTACTGTGGTATTGTAAACATTAACGAGTTCTTGTGGCTTTAATGTGGCTTGGTGGATTAAGACCATGGACTATCCATCCCGAAGTCTATATTTTAGTTCGAGTCCCGGCCGGCAGCAGTGGGTGTCTTTTATCCTCATTGTTTAGGCCTTCAGAAGGGAACTTAAAGTCTTTCTTTTCCGGGGCTGTTTTCGTTGCGGTCACGTGAAAGAAATTATGACTGAATTGATTTGATATCCACACTTTCCTCTGGCGCTGTAACATAAATCATGATAATCATCACATAATGCATCCCTGATGGAAGTTTTAGGTCATGGTTAATTTTGGAAAGATGGGCATAAGGTATTCTGATTTCAACACGATGCCTGTTTCAGAATTGTGTGTGCGTGTGTGTGTGTGTGTGCGTGTGTGTGTGTGTGTGTGTGTGTATGTGTGCCACACACACTCACATTAACCTGTGTGTGTGTGTGTGTGGCACACATACACACACTATAGCTTCTGACCACACGAACAAAGAGAATTAAGTGTTTGGGACGAACACCGATCAAGGGCTTTCAATAGCTCTGTTGATAGAGCACCAGTCTACTAATCTGGAGGTCTCGGGTTCGAATCCCGATGAAAACCCATTTTCTTTGCTCAAAGTGTTCACTATTTATTACTTTTTTCTGGTCAGTTTTCCCTTTCTTGTTTTTTTATATATACAGGGCTTTATTTACATTGTATATATATATATATATATATATATATATATATATATATAGTTGAGACAATGTAGATAACAGAAGATGTCGCATAAAACCGGCAGAGTTGTGAAGCTTTCGACCGTGGTCTTCCTCAGCTTTAATGTCTGTTTGTGAAACGAAATATATGTTTTTGAGCATAACAAATCTGAAGTCATAAACACAATATATTAGATATAAGTTGAGCATGAGTTAATAGTTACATGACATACTTGGCAATATTTTTTGGCACTTCATATATATATATATATATATATATATATATATATACATGCATTTCTGAACTCATTTGAAAAGAAAAAGAGGAGAGAAGTAGAGGAACTACAACCAATTTAAGATGTAAAGATCTTCTAATGGACGACGAACTGAGTTGAGGGACGCTTTCATTGTACTTCATCTCAACGAGACAGCACTGGAGGAAATGTGCCTTTCAGACAAATCGATTGCCTCTAATTCTTCTTTTGTGATCCAAACAGGAATCAATTTATTCGTGGAAAGACGTGTGTATATACATATATTTCATATTACATAAATGTAGATTGAGGCTGTGTACAAGAGAAAAGAAGAAGCATAGAAAGAGAGAGAAAGAGAAAAGAACGAGAGAGAGAGAGAGAGATAGTGAGATAAAGAGAACTGTTGTGAAACTGAATTTTCCATAACACCTCATCATTTCTGCCATTCAACAATGCCGTATTTCCCCAAATTGGTCGCTTTCACAGTGTAGATACAATTATCAATGATCAGTTTTGTGGTTTAAAATAGTTTATGGACGTGGAAATCACTTCATCAATACAACAGCGATACAACGACATGCACACACACACACGCACACACACACACACACACACACACACACACACATTCAAATATTTATATGATATAAGACGCTTGTTTAACTTTGATCTACAACAGACCTTACGTACAATGAATGAATAAATAAAAGGGTGCGGTCCACCAAGTTGACGACCTCAAAGCTTGAAGAAAATGAAATGCAATAAGTGATTGAACTGGCCTTATTACGTTACTTCTCTCTCCTTGTTCCTCCTCCTCTCTCTCTTTCTCTCTCTCCTCCTCTATTTCTCTTTCTCTTTTTCTATCTCTCTCATCTCTCTCTCCTCCTCTATTTCTCTTTCTATTTTTCTATCTCTCTCTCCTCCTCTATTTCTCTTTCTATTTTTCTATCTCTCTTTCTCTCTCTCCTCCTCTATTTCTCTTTCTTTTTCTATCTCTCTCATCTCTCCCTCTCTCTCTCCTCCTCTATTTCTCTTTCTATTTTTCTATCTCTCTCATCTCTATCTCCTCCTCTATTTCTCTTTCTATTTTTCTATCTCTCTCATCTCTCTCTCCTCCTCTATTTCTCTTTCTCTTTTTCTATCTCTCTCATCTCTCTCTCCTCCTCTATTTCTCTTTCTATTTTTCTATCTCTCTCTTTCTCTCTCTCCTCCTCTATTTTTCTTTCTTTTTCTATCTCTCTCATCTCTCCCCCTCTCTCTCCTCCTCTATTTCTTTTTCTATTTTTCTATCTCTCTCATCTCTCTCTCCTCCTCTATTTCTCTTTCTATTTTTCTATCTCTCTCATCTCTCTCTCCTCCTCTATTTCTCTTTCTATTTTTCTATCTCTCTCATCTCTATCTCCTCCTCTATTTCTCTTTCTATTTTTCTATCTCTCTCATCTCTCTCTCAATCTCTCTTTTGATCTTGCCAGGTGACACGAGATTGACAGAAAGCCTTAACGTCATATCTCATACTGAGACTACACCTCATTCTGATCCTTAATATCGGTCTCATTGGTAGCTAGACTGTGGGAGAAGTCGACTGTGCATCATAGGGACAGAATGGGCTTGAACAGGTTGAACATCTGGGCCCTGACTCACACACATGGGATCTATGACGAGCCAAACAATGAACCCAAAGTTAGGACACATTCCCATCAGATCTAGTTGGGAAGAATGCATAGACATTCAAGATGCATGATTCTAAAATATGGCAAAGATGGGACAAGATAGTGTTCTCAAATGGCTCAATAAAACAGTTCCCAACTTCTGGAGGACTTTCTGATCGTACCGTATTGTCTGTAAGATCATTTTAATTGAAATGAGGGATGATTTAGAGCTTATTGTCATGATAGTGAAACAGGATCCTGGCGAACCAACCAAATGCTCTGGTCCAACTTGCAAAAAAAAAAAAGAAGAAGACAAAAACACATAAATGTATGCAACAGGCAATTGCAAAGACGCACTCTAAAGTGCATATCTCCTGAACTATAATTATAGCCGACTCACTGATTTGAAGTGTCGTGTATTATCATTATTTACAAAAGCAGATCCTAATCATATAATTTATGGAGAGCTTTCACGTGACAAGGCATCTATTTTGCCTACCACATAATTTTGCTTATGGTCATTACAGTATAATGACCGGTAATTAGCTCTTTTACCGTGTTTACGTCGTCATGGTGACCGATCGAGATTTCATTCATTGTTTCATTTACTCGTGATGACGGTGATTTATCAAGCAACAGGGGTCTTCTTCGCTTTGATTTAATAGAGCATGCTATAGTACACATAATTTTGATCGGGAATTAGTATGAGCAACCTCCTTGGTATAATTACCCACACTTTCGAACTATTCCGGCGTTATACTGTTCCAAAGGCATCTTGTGTTGGTAATTGTTAGTATTGCCCTCACTGACGTGTATTACATGTATCGTGTATTACATGTATCGTCTCTTTGACACACTAGATCTGGATTCATTATGTTCAGTTTCAGTTTCAGTTTGATTTCGTTCGTACACTTGTACAAGAATTCAGAAATACACACAAATACACAATGAAAATGACAAAATCTGGGAGTTCTAATCTTACTTATAACAGAATATAGACATACATGCACACAAAAGGAAATACCATACGTGTGAACAATTATATATTTCGAGGTACAAGTGAAGAAGACCGTCATCAATAAGCAATGTGCTTGACTGGGATGACGGCCTCGGGCAACATGATACATAAATTGCAAAATGATCACTGCGGGATAACAACACTCTTTTGGGGGAAAGTAGATTTCAAATTTGAATAACGTGCAGAAATAATCTTAATCAGATTTCAGAGAATTCAGATTTATTTCCATCTGGATAAGAATATAGTGCTGATGCGGGGCTCTTGCACGGGAACAGTAATTGTACCTATCGTGTGTTTTGGGGGCGGACTATTTCAGTGGGTGACAGTATGCACCCTGCTCGGGATCTAATACGTGTGTGAATTGGGAGTCTGACAAACGAGGCTTTTGCTTTATCTCCTATCTACGGGACAAAATGTGTTGCTTCTTATATTGGAAGGGACGGCATGATAACACACAGCACTGCTCGGCAAGACTCACTGACTATTAAGACTTATATTACTTTAAAGGAAAAGTAGAGTTTTGGTTGAGACCTAACTTCAGGTTGTTGTTTCCTTTTTCTACAATTTTGGTGAGATAATGAGGAACCTCTTCTGAAATATAGAGGAGCATGTGATTATGAGAGGGATTCAACTTTTATATGATGAATATTGGTTTTTAAATGGATGAGATATCCAAAACATAACGATCCTAGTGATTTTTGGATGTTTCAGGAATTCCAAAACCAATTTTTATCTCAAAAGCCTTGAATTCCTCTGAGAATAGTTTGCTTTTTATTATTTGATAAGTGGTTTCTTGACATCTAACTAAAAAATTAAAGCCCAATCCCCATTTCCACCAATACTATGCCAACCCTAGATTATGAAATAATGATGGTGGTGATGATGATGATGATGATAGAATATAGTAACAATAATCAGATTGTTATTGTTATCATTATTATCATCATTACCATTACGATAGTATACGACAGTATGACGTAAACCAGAAAATTCTACCTTCCCGCTAATTGACTTTCTCGCGTAATGGGCAGCGTATAAATGCTTGAGATATCATTTCATCTGTACACCATGATACCTATCATCCTATCAGCAGTTTTGTTAATATGTGATGGCTACAGATTGCGCGAAAGATGATACAAATCATAACAAGCCAAGATTGCAGTATACATAATATATAGTTTCTGCTTATTAATTTCGTTTTGAATCCTAATAACATTTGTGTGCGTCTGTCTGAGTGAGTTTTTTTGGGTGTCTGTGTTATCCGTATTATCTATTTTAAGGACAGTTGAGGAAATTATTAGCTTTCTTTCTATTTATATGTTTTTATTAAATCAAATCGAAATCACGTTATTTACACTTAATTGGCAACAATTTGAAAAGTAAGAAGAGAAACATTTTGGGGAAAACATACACATAACAATTCTTTACCTATAGAGACACCAGGGTAAAAACCTTCCATGGTGACTAAATAATATGACACATACTTATCATCTAAACAGTTGAGGGAATTAATTATACATCATAATATCTGTGCTTTTTTGTCACACAGAATGATGTAGTTTTCATGCACTTTGTGATTTGTACCAATATGATATTAATATTTACTTCACTTGAATTTCGATGTATGACGATTTGATTATGATTTGAGTGAAATCTTAATAGTTAAAACGTGACAAAAAGGGGAGTTCCTGCTTACGGGTGGAACCATAAATTCTGCACTCCTTCCTTTTTAGGTAAATAGATCTACCAATTTCTATCAAAATGACAACTTAATAATACCGTTAATGTCTCAATTCCGTGTTTAGTGTGCATTTACCATGTTTACTCTAAACTCTTTGAAATGATTTTTTTCCCGCGCGCCATTTCACTCCTTAAATATGTTGAATAGTCTGGGAAACACATTGGTAAGTTGTGACATCTATAGTAGATGTGAATCATTACTCAAGATCTGTCTTCTGCTCTTGGTAAACTGAGATATCATATATGATTCATACTATACTACAAAATTCTACGGGACACGATCTAAAAGATACATGCAGAAGATTGTAGAATAGACTTACTTCGAAAACACGCAATTTTCATAATGTCAGTCGCAGCACATGAAATACGCATGATAAAATCGGGTATACGATTTCGTGGATTTAACCTACGATATGCATTACACACACGCACACGCACACACTCACACACACGCACACACACACACACACACACACACATACACACACACACACACACATACATTATTCATTTTTACACGGAAAAATGACGATTCCGGAATAGAGAAAAAATGACAACTCCTTCCCTCTTCTGCAATCACACGCAATGCGGAATTCAAACATCATCAACCTATTAGTATTCAACTCTATCTTTCATGTATAGATTTTACGACGCTTACAGTATTTCATTGGCAACG
Source organism: Diadema antillarum (assembly GCF_040938485.1). Lineage (NCBI taxonomy): Eukaryota > Metazoa > Echinodermata > Echinoidea > Diadematoida > Diadematidae > Diadema > Diadema antillarum. The sequence goes on from NW_027271708.1 coordinate 106,623, forward strand.
AAGTAATTTCTCATCATTGTGCTGAAATTCCAGTGACGACAGGATATACACTGTATCATTTCCTTACGGATAAAGTGACGACATGGACGAAGGTTTCCGCTTTTACTGTTGAGAGGAAATCAGCGATAAAAAGGCACGTGGACGTGTGTAAGGATCTCGTACAAAGAAACACACACTGAACAAATTGCTTACGTCTTGCCTGGCTTTTCCCCCCGCTTCTCAATTCGTCGTACAGAAAGGAAAATGGCAACACTAACCTTCGCTCAATAATGTACCCTCTGAATAGGCTACACAAACATTGCGAGGACGAAAATAGAATTTTGTAAATCTCAGCATTCTGCGAGATGAGGAAGTCTATTGTAATGTCCGTATTGTGTGAGCCGCGCGATTAATGCTCAGATTTCTGTCGCAAATGACGCAAATACATAGAAAACGAGACATAATGCGACAGAAAAAGGAACTTGACTGATCGATTTTCTCCCCTCCCATCATAGGTCTATGATTGCAACGACGGAACAATAGGTTGTAAATTGTTCCGACAGTTTAAAGGTTGTGTACAGTTCTGGTTGAGGTGAGGATTTAGCTTTTAACGTTTTGCGAGATATTCAGAAACCACTCTATGAGATGTCAAAGAGCATGCAATTCTAAGGGGTATCAAAAGTTTATTTGACGAAGATATCCAAAAACAAGGTGAAACAAAGAGATCCTAATAAAAGGCGTGGCCTGTTACCTTTTATTATTATCACTTTTTTGGATATCTCAGCCATTTGAAAACCAATTTTCATCAAATAAACGTTGAATCCTTCTTAGAATTACATGTTCTTTCATATGTCATAAGGGGTTTCTCATTATCTCAATTTAATAGGAACATTCAAATCTGAATCCCCACATCAACCAGTACTGTACAGTCCCTTTAAGCTCTGACTCAGGAGTCCGCACCATGTCCACATCTTCACCAGATTTTCATGTGACAGTAATTCGTCAAAGTAAGATCAGCAAAACATGCAGTGATAATTTGTGGTGATTCCATTATGGCACAATGTATATCAAAATGGTCCCACTTATTGTCGCCATACAAAGTTGAGAAATGCATAGACAGTGAGGAAGAAATATGTCAGTGCAAATTACTCATGTACGCACAATCATTCTCAAACCGTAACTCAAATCAAGAAATTAAAAAATCTTTTTCCATCCTAAGACTATTTTCGTTTGATTTCTTTTATCAAAGTGGCTCATTGCAGACAATGATGGCGTGAAACAATTTGCGTCTTGTTATTGTAAACTAGAGATATTGCAGCACATCACAGAAAACCATTTCAATATCCATAGCAGAGAAACGGGAAGGAGAGTATAGACGACAGATGTTAAGTTAAGATCAGATACCAGATAGCTAATTAAAGAAAACCAGTCCTGTTCCTCATTCATGTAGTAATTATAGCAATGATCAACACAGCGGCATTCCTGGCTGCACCGTTGGTAATGAATAAGCCAGTTCACAGTAGTCTGCAATGACGTGTGAATTACAGATTTGTCAAAACAATATTTCTAATCAGGAGAGCAGTTCAAAACAGCTAAGGAGAAAGTGGTAATTTTAAGTTTGATATTGTAATATGTAATCGCTGCATGAATAAGTTCTGATAATTTGTTTGATATGAACACAGATTAACCTGTAGATTAATGCTTCGGTACATAGTTTATAAAGCATGGCTGTCAAGAAGATCTATCGCATTTGTCAAAAACAACAGTTGAAGGTGCCAATTTTAACTAACCCGTTGACGACAATTTTGCTATTATGACACCTTTCCCACTGACACCAGCCAGACTAGACTCGAGACAATGGTGTTCAAAGGATTTAGGAGATGGTCTGCACGTTCTCAGATTGTAACTGTGAAATGGCTCATATAATAGTGCGTTACATCAAATCAGATAGATGTTGAGTAGTTTTATTAAGGCCAATTTGGCGTGAGAGATGAGACAATGTAAACAAATGACCATACAGCTGCCATGAGACTCTCACGTCGAAAAATCATACTGTATCAAGTTGATGTATTTCTGCGCGTTAGCCAACACAAGAACGCGATGACACGCACGATTAAGAAAAAAAAAAGCTCTCCTTACCTTGAACAAGACTAATCACATCCCTCCAGGAGGCAAGAAGGGGGCAATGACGGTTCGACTTCGTCGATGGCCTGAAGCACCTTTCCCGATTGTTCTCTTTTTCTCTGTTCCCCCGATATCTCCCGGACTACTCGGTGGAAGGTGGCTCTTACGAGGCACGACCCACCCAATTAGTGGCACGGTGACGACGATGTTCAGGAGCTGTCTTCTGCAAACCTACGAATCGGATTGAAGAGGGAAAGCCCAAGACAGATAAAGGGTCGTCGGCAAGGCAAGATACTTGCTACTGCTGATTATGTGGAGAGAGAAAATAAAGAGAGAAGGAGAGAGAGAGAGAGAGAGAGAGAGAGAGTGTGTGTGTGTGTGTGTGCGTGTGTGTGTGTGTGTGTGTGTGTGTGTGTGTTGCATTTGTGAGGGTTGTTTTTTCTTTTCATGGCCCTGGGTTGTCGATAACATCGGGAGCAATCCGAGAACGAATGGAAAATTATGAGAAATGTCTTGTGTTGCAGTTATTATTGCATTCTGCAATTCCGCGTATAGCGGAGATTTAGATTGGATAACGAGATAATGATTATGCAATTTCTTGTTAGAAAAAAAAAAGCGAGAAGAAACAACAAACAAATCCTGAATAATGTAAGATGACAAATATGCAATTTCTTGTTAAAAAAATAACAGGAAACAAAAACAAACTCTGAACAACAAAAGAAACAACATCAACGACACCAACACCAACACCAACACCAACACCACCAACAACAACAACAACAACGAAAAAGCTGTCCCCACTGACCATAGCACACATAAAACTCAAAAATAAGTCATCAGGTAATAATGTCCAATCCTTACCCTTTATATCTCAGGACAACCGATACTCTCTCGATATGCAGGCGGATGTTGCTCCTATTTGACAGATTGTGGCGACAGTGTTATATCTGTGAACGCCGCGTTCCCGATTTACGTTCCCAGAACGCGCACAGATACAAATTGCGCTCTGACTTTCATAGCAGACGGCTGCAGCAGCAATCTGTGGCAAGGAGACGTACTCACTCTATCCAATTCAATATTTACGGTCACACGCGCGTACGCCACTGACGTTCGCCCGACACTTCATTCCCTGATGGCTCTTTAAATGTTACTACGACGCCCTTAGAAACTCGAGGTCAAATTACATTGAGATTAAGAATATCTTGGGGAACGCGTAAAGGAATTGTTCACGCCAGAGATGATGCGAACGACCAACAGAAAAAGTCGTAGTAGACTGAGAGGCCTGTCGAATGCGAGCAATGATGCACACTTAAATTGGGATGGAAATGATGTAGCTTAAATCTTGCGACAGCCTTGGCAGCAGAGTCAGTCTTGGAAGGTTATGTACATATGTCTGCACAGCGATGGCTACAGAATAGAGCGGCGGGGTATTACGGAATGAAGATTACATTAGTGAATAATCAGGTCAAACGTCATCAATAATCGAGACCTTGAATGGAAACTATTTCGCATAATATATGGAAAAGAGTGACAGTTGTTAAGTTATCTCCTTGACGAATGATAACCTGTAAAGTTTATAATAGTATTTCAACTAAGTCTTTCAGAGATCCCTTACCTTAGATATACCAATATTGAATAAGAATATCGTATTTTGCAGATTTATTTTAAGCGATTTACTTTAAATTATTTCACTGTTGTTTTCATCGGTCTGTCAAGGCTAGTGTTATTATCAACCTTCTTAACGTGACCTTCCTCTTCTCATAGCAGCATTTGCAAATATCTTACTCTTTTATTCAAAGATGATTATATCTTCTGTACGACCGTATACATCACTACGTGAATGTTGTAAAACATTTTGTTTTCTTCCTTCTCTATAATATATGTGATAAAAACCTAAAATGGGATTAACACGTTTGAGGTTTTTACCACGTATAAACAGAAAGAGAAAAAAAATGTTTTACAACAATTTATATATGAAAATACATGTTTGGAACATTTCACTGCATGAGAAGGTGAATAAGTAAAACAGAAAATACATGTAGCTGCTTATGTATTCATTGTTGCTCTCAGCCATTTTCTCATTAATACGATTATCTTGAAAACACTTTTGTCGCCAACCCTTGATTCGCCTGTCTCTTCCGTCAAGTCGTTAGAATTTGACGAATTTGTTGCCAGTCGCCGCGCATTGTGATTTCCATGGCAACCAGCAAAATCACCTAGCTCTCGGACGACAAAACGAAGCTTGCTTGATCTCGAAGATCGTTCGGGTGATTTCTACATTTTACTTAACATAACATCTTTCATGCTGGAAGGTGCTAGTAAAGCTTCTCTGGTTTTTGAAAAAAAAAACCCCATAATTATCTCGCCTAGATACTCTTCGTTTGGGAAGGAAAAAAAGTTACACTCAAACAAAATACAGAAAACGATACAAAAGAAAATACTTAAGGAATGCATTTTGATCCTCTTTGATATCATCAAAATTACCAAACTATATGTTTTCAAATGGCTGTTACAGGAATTTACACTACAAAGACTCACTTTCGATTCAATGTTATTCCGAAGTACTCTCTTTTCATTTTACTTTGAGAGCGCGTCAGTTGCAGGTTTCTATCTATTTTCCATATTCTTGATTTGGAGAGGCCTCTTATGGGCATTTTAAGCAGTATAACGTTTTCACCTTATCTACGTTAAAAAGATTTTCGTTGTTTTTATTAACACATTTGTTGGCTTGAGGATGCACCAAGTTGAGTTCAAAATGAATTGCTTTTGAGAGTATTTCTCCGGTGATTATATAGATTATCTTGTCGCGGGCTAAATTCGCGATTTCCATATTTTGATCAAGCGATAGCTTAATATCAAACTCAACGTCACTTTGATGTGTCAGATAATATGATTATCAGGGAGGGCCCTTTGTCTGTGTGAACTTACAATTAGCTATATACTCTTCATCAATCTTGTCTCAAGAAAGACCTATTCTGGCTCAATATGCTCTCTTCTACTTTTAGATCTATGATTTACTTGAGTTTTCGTTCTCATAGTCCTTGAAAACAAGTCAGAGAAGTCGAGTCAGAAGAAAAAATATACAATGAACAACAAGGCCGGAACATTTTTATTGAAAGGGATCCATATACGGAAATGTTTATTGGATAGATTTAAGGGTAGCTGCGTTTATATCTACGTAATGAATACTTTGCTTGATAGACGCCATCCATTCTATACTTGACTTTTGTTTCGTTTATCCGATGTTTGACTCTGTTTGTGCTATAAGTTTTTGTATGCATAACGGTTAGACTTAGACTTCATATTAAAAGTGACAAATTGAGCAATAATGGTTAATAGGAGTTAATCCGTCGTCATAAGAATTTATGGTCAACCGTTAATATGCTCAAACATGACAAACGTGAAATTAAAACTGCAAACTTAATGATTTGGGGGCATTTGGGGCTGTGTTCATGTTTCCGTATTCACACTGTACACACCAACACGCAAATTTTTATCGTGTTTGTCTATATAACAGAAGTGCACACACTCAGACCTAAACTCCTGCAGTAGTTATGAACCGCCTTTCCAGTGATTATTGCTGTATTTCAATACATCCCCCCCTTCTGGAATATGAGAACACATTTCTACTCTAATACTAGTCACATGTTAGCTTATTTCTCACTTATATGATGTTTATAATCTATCTATCTATCTATATCACTGTGTCACCACTGATTATGTAAGCGTTAGCACAATTATTTCTGTGTGCCAGTGGGTGGACATATCATCTATGCATAACTTGAGTGAGTGGTGAGTGTGAAAGAACATTTGTTTTGATGTGTTATCAAGACGATTTGATTGTGTTGAGTAAACGGTTTGATTAAGGTAACACTCATAGCAAGGTATCTGGGGGTCATTTTGACTGTACTTGGCGAAAATGAATGCCAATATATAAACGAACTCGCACTCAGCTACCGTGATGGACGAATGTTAACTAAAACAGGTGGCAACGCACGGAATTGAAGGGCAATGTTTCAGAATTGATCGACAAAATACGAAATTTAGACGAGCATTCGCTTATTCCAGGGAGTCCGATACAAACTTGGAAGCACATTTTAAAAAATCGAATAAAATGATGACAAAAATTACGAAAGAAACTTTAACGCTTATTTTTTATCACCCGTGTGAAATGTTTATCAAAATGTAGTCACTGCCAAAGCGATTACCAAACCAAAATATCGACAACAACAACAACAACAGCAAAATGTATCCGCGTGCATCTCCTTCGTAATGAGAATAATATATCCTTTTTTATTTGACATAATGCAATACCTATTATCATGATTATACGATACACACGTATTTCTCCGTCAGTGTGATTATGTACGACTATACGTGGATGAACGAAAACAACAACGACATTAACAATAACAACAACAACAACAACGACAACAACAAATCAATACATTACCTGCAAAGGGCGACGACATTTTGTCTTTCTCTAGAGCATCGGAATTGAACGATTCGTCCCCTTTTACTCATTTGATTTCAAACAACACATCATGAACTCTAGGTGATATCCACATAAAAACATCCGCAATGTACATCCTCATCATGCTCATGCGCACCTTACTCGTCATGTCTTGTGAAATGAAGGATATTAAAGAATGGGTAATGCCATATTAGATACAGCCTGTAAGCTCTGGGTGTCTTTATATTGTCCTTTCCAAATACTGTTCACCGAAGAGAGGGTGGGATGGCGTGGGAGAGAGAAAACAGAAACAAACAAATTCGTGTTTGTTTGTTTTTGTACTAGTATAGGAATAGAAAAAAATCTCCTCTCTGTCTTCGTTCTGGAATCATTTCAGCGCAGTAATGAGCGCCCTGTGAAAAGCCAAAAGACTATAATGCCATTTTGTTTTGTTTTTTAACAAGGGAGAGCAACAGCTGGAAACTGTAAATGAAATTTGTTTTACTGTCCAAACGTTTATTATCATTATCATCATCATCATCAGAAGAAGAAGAAGAATGTAATCTGAAAAAAGCTGCAAAAGCTGTATTTTACGCACAGTAAACTGGCTACCCATAATTTCATTCCATTTGTTTCCACATGAAAACACATTGAAGCACATACAGAAGACATTTCTTTTCTTTTCTTTTTTTTTACCGTGGATCATGATGTGTCGGGCCCAGATCGGTTTACGTTATAAAGAGTTTTGATGCATTTCTTTTAATAATTTGAGTTAATCTATCGCCTAGAGAGGGGCGTGATACCCTTTGTTTTCAAATGGTGGAAGGTTCAGGAATCCGGGGTGGAGTCATTTTGTTTTCATCTACCCTCCCTTCCAAGTGCTCCCTGATGAGATGTTTATAGGCCTAATGTACATACACACACACACACACACACACACACACACACACACACACACACACACACGCTGTAAAAAGACTGGTTACACAGTCGAAAGCTTGGGAGAATAAAAGGCCATAGTGAACGTTACTGCAACGTCTGCGAGTCATTCCTCCGTCAAACATATACCTAAAGATAATGCAGCACCCACAACGTACGAGGCCAAGCCCGCTTCACCTTATGTATGTATATATGTATATATATATATATATATATATATATATATATATATATATAAAACGAAGAATAAACCGGTAATGCAATATTTCGCCAATATAGAGTCTATTGAGCAACTCAAATTTTCGGTGGCTTCCATCCACCTTCTTCAGGAGTCTCGACGCGGAATGTCAATGTCAAAACATTTTGAAATTTGAGTTGCTCAATAAACTCTATATTGGCGAAATATTGCATTACCGGTTTATTCTTCGTTACATTGGAGCCAATACGTGAATTCGCAACATATATATATATATATATATATATATATATCTATACTCGCATATATGTAATCATTATTCACGTGTGGGATGCACAAACTGTTCAGAGATAAAATGAATTTGATGAAAATGCTTTCCTAATATTGACTTACTGAATTAATTTCATTCTTTTAAATCCTGGCTACTCATCCCGTGCTATATTGACAAAGCGCTTGGTTTATGCCTGCACCGTTGGTAAAGAGACAAGTGGGCGACCGTGTACTCAACACAATTAGTTTCCACAGGTTGTCATGGGAACGTACCACTTGAATGCATCAAAGTCAAACACTCCCCAGCTTCAGATCTGCCCTGTGCCCTTCCTCCGAGTAGCTACACCAGGGCCGAAGATTTCTTTAAAGACAATAAGCGAAATCCCAGGAGAGCCAAACTGCATCGACATGATAGGACGGTTTCATAAAATCTCATTTTAGCTTCTTCTTCTTCTTCTTCTTCTTCTTCTTCTCTTATCTCTCTTACTCTTTTTCTTGATTTAGAGATGGGTTGTCATGGCGACGCGTGTTTCAGACTTGGTTTCCTTTCCTGCCCGCAAGTGCGGATATCTATGGGTATTAGGTTTACCGACCAGGAATCAGCTACTGATTACGAGAGTGGGTTGTGATTAACTATATACGCTGACAAGTTTGATTAAAATTATATATATGTATAATGTGGTCGTCACTTTGGGCACGCTTATCTGGAGATTTTGCCGGGGACAGGAGATATCCATTAGTTTCCATATTATATTTTCTTTACTTGCTATCTATTGATTTATTTGTGTACATTTTTTACATGTTAACTATTGATTTATTTATGTACATCTATAAATGAGATGACGCAACATCTGAACATATCCTCTCCTGTGATAGACGTTTATTGATTAACCTCTTATCAAGTTATGTGTTTTGTTTGTTTGTTTCTTTTTTCATCCGAGACGATGGCTGGATAGCCCATATTCAGCTGCACTTGCTGGTCTTCCATGGATCCAGGTGAAATGTGAGATGGGACCACTTCATCGGGTTACTAGTATGCACCCTGCTCTTGGCGATGAATATGATAAAGGGGGATCATTTATGTGCATAAGTTGTGACTCCTTCACACACGGGACCTCCATCTCATATTATGCTATCCGAGGAAAAGAGCTTCTGCCTCTTACTGATAGAGGGGACGGTATGGTTACACACAACATTTCTCAGTTAGACTCGAGATTTGAGCCCGGGCCGTTTTGGATCTGGCGGCAGGCGAGCTATCGACTGAGCCAAATCACCGCCGTTTTCATATCTCCAGTATGACGATGGAGTGAAGAGAAGAAATGTATGTTCGTCACAATAAACTACAAAAGAGCGGCGTTTTGCTCCTTCTGGTAATCACAAGTCCAGTATATCTTTAACACCACACCACACACACACACACACACACACACACACACACACAACACTCTCTCACACACACACACGCAGTTTTTTTTTACGATGTTTATTCTGTTCCATTCAAAGTAATAGAAAAAAATAACAATTTTCATTTGCTACAATTGAAATGACGAAAATATACATTTGTGATCATAATAGCAAATTTGCTATTGCTGTACATAATGACATAACAAAAATTACATTTTCATGAACAATTATCAATTTATATACAGTCACTTCCCCTATGCTCTCAAAAATTGCTTAAATTTAACAGTGATGATTCAATTCTTCTAGCATTAATCTTAATAATCATCCAAATGAATTATGCAGCAAAATTATACAGTAATAAATAATGGAACCATATTATTTATCAACCAATACCCGCCCACCTACTAACTCATATCCTTTCCTGAGTCCCTATGACCACCCCCACCAGTTCCCTCCCTTCCTGTTTCCTCCCCCACCCCTATCTGTACACATGCAACACTCAAACACACACAAACACACCCATACACACACACACACATACACATGCACCTAATTTGGTTAACTGCTCTTGCCTACACATCACAATATAGTAAATATAGTTATATAATCAGCCCGCCAACAGGCTGACAGGAACACATGGGAAAGGAGGGGGAGAAAATACAAAACAACACAAGAGAAAAAAAAAGAAGAAGAAGAAGAGGAGGAATGAAGGAAAGGAAAAAAAATGAAGAAAAGAAAGAGTGGAATACTATGGAAACATTACTATTTTCATAAAAGTCACAGACGTTGCACGTAGCTTCAGACTGGTTTATTCAACGAAGTCTCAAAATATTCCCATTTTTGTAAATGTACATGTAGCTTCCCAGCCTTGGTCGCAAGGATTTTTTCCTCATTTATTAATTCAACAATAATCTTTTGCATCTTTTCTCCAGTGGGTAACTTATTTCCCGTTCTAGATTTAAAAATGATGTATTTTATTAAGATAATCAAAGTATTTACACATTTTGATCTATTTGAATAACCCGAGATTCCCCCAAATATATCTCTCCAATCCATATTCCTTAACTCATTTATATCAAAATAATTAATTATAAATTCCCATAACGGTTTCACTTTAACACATTGTAAGAATAAGTGCAGATAAGTTTCAGGCTCATGTTGGCAGAAGCAACAAAGGCTGTCTGTTACAAAACCAAACTACTTAGTGTAAACCATGTAACATCATAAATTGAAATTCTCTATATTTTCTTATCAATGTACACTTACTCGGTTTAATAAAAAGATCTTTTATTTCTTTGTTTGTATAATCATAGCTACTGTGGTCATCTTTAATTTGTAAAACATAAGATGACTGTAAATCTTCCACCATAGCCTCATATATTTTTCTCGATTTTAAAACTTACAAATTTACTCTCTGACCAGAAAAAATCAATTTTAAGTCAAAGTTTGTGGAATCAACTTGCTGAAGTGTACCTGCTCTCATAGAGTCCTTCCATTTCTGGGGTATAGCATTAAAAATATATCATTCAGTTTAAGCAATTCTTCTGCCTTAAAACCAAGACCCAAACTTTGAAAATGTGACTGAGATCTCAAATGACCGTTATCTAATATATCTTGTATTGTAATTATTCCTGCATCAAATAAGTCTCTATGAAAAAACATCCTACCTGCTATGCGTACACTCCTATCATTAAATATTATTGGATTTAAAACCTCATTTTCCAATTGTCTATATTTATAAATATCAAGCCAAACCTTCAATATTTCCGAATAAAAAGGTGGTACATTATCTGTCCTAATAGATGAATCAAAGTCACACATAAACAGGAATCTACCTCCTACTGTACTAAAACAGAAGTCAAAAAATAATTTCCACCCAACTTCTTTTTCTCCATATAGAAGGCGTTTTAGCCACATAATACGTTGTGCCTTAACAAATAACCGAAAGTTCGTCATTCTTAAACCCCCAAACTCATAATCTTGATACATAATATTTCTCTTTATACGGTCTTTGCCATGCCATAAGAAATCAAAGGTAATTTTTTCGACTTCTGAAAATACCCGCTGAGGAACAACAATAAGTGATGCTACATAATTTAATTTTGACAAGGCGAATGTTTTCATAAGATGTATTTTTCCCATAAGTGTTAAATCTCTTTCTTTCCACCATCCTAAAAGGCTTTTTATCTTACTTAATATTTCTTTAAAATTTAAATTCTCTTTTACCTTGACATCTAAAGAAAAATAAATTCCTAATATTTTGATTTCTTGGACAAGATTCCCAAACAAATGAATATTTGGCCTATCTTTTTCCTCCCCAAACCATAAGAAATTAGTCTTCCCTTTATTTATTTTGAGACCACTTATTTTCCCAAATTCATCAAATAAAAATTGTAACCTTTTAATTGAACCCTCATCTTTCACAAAGAAAGAAATATCATCCGCGTATAAAATTTGTTTTATTTCATTTTGACCAAATTGAATTCCATTAATATCCTTATATTTTCTAATAACTCCAGCTAAAGTTTCCATAGCTAATAAATATATATATATGGAGACAGAGGATCACCCTGCCTCACACCCCGTTTGATATTAAAGTACCCCGTTGAGTTTCCACCGTTCATAACACAGCTACTGATATCTGTGTACAAGACTTTAACCCAAAATTGAAATGAATTCCCGAAACCAAATAATTGCAGAATTTTAAATAAAAAGATATGCGCTACCGAATCGAATGCTTTCTCAAAGTCCACCGCAACTAGATAACCGCAAGGATGTTCCAATGCATGAAAAAGAATGTCATCTATTATTCTTACAGCTTCTCCGATATTTCTGTTTTTCATATAGCCTACTTGATCATGATGAATAATTTCCGGTAACACCTTTTGAATCCTTTTGGCTAATATTTTCGATAAAATATTATAGTCAACATTTAACAAAGTAATAGGTCTATAATTTTGAACATACATACCATCTTTACCTTCCTTCTCTATAAGTGTAATTACTCCTTGCTTTTGAGATGTAGACAGTTCCCCCCTATTATATGCCTCATTTAGCGTTTCAAAAAGGTGGCCAAAAAGTATTATAGAACTCCACAGTGAATCCATCATTTCCCGGAGACTTATTAACTTTCATTTCCTTCAAAACTTCATAACATTCATTTTTAGTTACTTCACCTTCACATAAATTTCTACTTTCTTCATTTAATTTGGGAATACCAGATAAAAACATCAACTTTTCATCTTCAAGAGTATCACAAGCAGAATACAATTTTTCATAAAATGTTCTAATGATTTCAAAATCTCATTTTTATCTGACACTATTTCTTTCTTTTCATTGTATGCTTCTTTGATAACACTTTTCCTTTTCTTAGATTTCAACAACTGTTCAAAATACTGTGTTTTCTGTTCTCCCTCTTCATACCACTCTGCTCTTGACCTGATGAACGCTAACACACACGCACGCACACCCACTTTGCTTTATGTTTTGTATTTCTATCTCTAGAGTGGCTGTTTGTAGCTTGGCGGGGGTAAGACCGCACACCTTCAGTCTTGATGCTCCTGGTACAAATCCGCTGGAAGCAGCGGTTGTGCCCCCAGGCAAGACACTCCAATCTTTGCTGCCCACTCCTCTGACAAGGGGACTTTAAGCAGTCGGTCTTGTGGTAGTTCCTTATAGATATTAAAGTGGTTCCCAAGTTTCCACTCAAAGAAAAAAAGAACGATAAAAATGTACCAAACACATATCAACAACAACAATTATAAAATGGTATATAGAATATCTGCAAACTGTTGGTCAATTATCATGCGATCCACACAGAGCCATGCGTCCGGTAAAATCCAAATGGCTCAAGCCTTGTACAGTGTTGAAGGTGTAGCGGACGCATGATGGGGAAAAAGGTTGAATTTCATGAATCTATGGGCCCATTTTATAGAACGCCGATGATGCACAGGCCTAGTTCGTGGATCGATGAGAATTGGATGCTCGCGTTTAACTTTGGAAACAGTCTAAAACAATCTTAAACAATCTTTAAACAAATTTCAAAGTTAAACTCACGCATCCAGTTCTCACCGATCCACTCTGTCCTGTGCATCATTTGTATAATGAGTATTACATGCAGCAAAAAGAAAAGCAACCAGAGAAAGCACACTAATATCTGATAATAACTCCAAGTTTATTCGAAACCATCTTTGAATGTGTATATGGACATGGATGAGGGTAACTGTTAATATAAAAACGCTGTTAAAAATGTGGGCATTACATGGTTCGTTCACTCAACGTGTCTAGTACAAGTGGATAGCTTCTCATTCTGGGCCAAAATTGCTTCTGAGAAAGTCCTTTTTAAATCTCATCGAGTCAACCATCATGACCGTGCCATTTTTTTTTTTTTTTGGGGGGGGGGGGAATGATCTGTAATCCCGAATTATTGAATAATCGCATGCGGGTCGCTTCTGGATGACGCGGGATAACTAATTCGTCTGTACAATGCATATTTGTATATTCATATAGTCATTAAAATGCATTTATTCATCTTTTTCGCTTGAAACATTACACAGAAATAGTTGAACAATGCGAAGGGAATGGGCAGAAGGCAATACGTGTCAAAGTAGAAACATATCGAGAAAAAGTCCAATGTACAATAAAATTGAAACGTAGCCGTTTTTGTTGTTGTTACCATTGTAGCCATTACTATTCCTCTGAGTATACGTTTTATTAAGGGTACATTATAAGGGCACATTATCGCAACGATTAACAACAATAATAACGACAATTGTTAGCAGTCAGGTTAGATAATTTTTATATGTGTTACAAAGAAATACAATCAATTTTATACTACGGCGGAGATAATGGAGAAATAATTAGAAAGGCTAATAAGAGGAATAGACATCATTGTTTAGATGAATCAGTATCTGACAGTGACAAGTTTAGTAGGATTATTCTCAAATGTTTATTATTATGATTTTTTTTCTGTCATATTGTACTCAAACAGATTTAGGTAATGCAAAATATCATTAAAAAATTGCAAAACTTTCTGTAGACCCTAAATTAAGGATAAGCGGCTGATGTTTAGCTGAAGAGAATGATAATTCAGGAACAATGCGGCGAATACCAGCTATTCAGATGACTTCAATGTAGATACTCTCTGGAAATACATGGAATGAACAATAAGATAAATAGTGCGAAAAAAAAAAACTGGAAAAAGAGATAATGCAACAATACAGTGACTATTATGAAATCTCTTGAAGAAGATTTCAATAGTCTTTGAAAATTATGTCATCTGACTTACTAACGAGTGCGCTCACGCCAGGTTGTTGCATGTCCAACGTACACCCTTCTTATTGCTGGTGGAACTTCTTTTATATATATATATATATATATATATATATATATATATATATAACGAAGAATAAACCGGTAATGCAATATTTCGCCAATATTCCGCGTCGAGACTCCTGAAGAAGGTGGATGGAAGCCACCGAAAATTTGAGTTGCTCAATAAACTCTATATTGGCGAAATATTGCATTACCGGTTTATTCTTCGTTATATTGGAGCCAATACGTGAATTCGCAACATGTTTTTATATATATATATATATATATATATATATATATATATATGCGTGTGTACCTTCATATCATAATTACTCATTCGGATCGCTTCCAGATTAGGCATGGTCATTTTTACAAATCAAAACAAAAAACAAAACCCAAAACCGAACACACAAAACAAACACGTTTAAACAAGTTTCCATTTTTCTTGTAAGCTTGGTTTTTGCTGGATCTTTTTATTCATTTTAGTTTCATTACATAACTACTTCAGTGAGTGTCATAACTTTTTATTTCAGCCTTGTAGCATTTTGCTAGCAAGCATCTATTCTCTAAATTAATTCTGAATATTCATATCATTAATCGATCAAAATAATCATAAATTCCCCTATATCTGTTGTATCTTACACACGAAGTACAACAAACCTATCTACCCACACGGAACAAAGCACAAGGAATAAATTATATATATATATATATATATATATATATATATATATATATATATATATATATGTATATATATATAAATATATAAATATATGTATATATATATATATATATATTATATATATATATTCATTTATTTGTTTAGTATAGATAGCTAAATAGATAGATAAGGGGCCTATAGAGATAAATATATAAAGAAAACAGAAACGGGAGAAAGGAGGAGATGAGAGGGGAAGTGGGGTGGAGTGGAACGGGAGCAATAAATGGTAAACGGAAGAGCAAGGTGAAAACAAAAGGACGTAGAGAATACAAGACAAGGCAAGAATTATGTACAACAAGTACAACATGTGAGCTTACAAGAGAAGAGATAGGGAAAGGCGAAGGCAGAAGGCAAGAAAAACATAGGGGATGGGGCTCTGTGGGAGAGAAAGAGATTGTAGTGTAGCTGAAAGGATGATCTCAGCCAGATAATTAGCTTTGCCATTCTGTGTAATTCCAAAGTTCAGACTTGTGCTCTTCAGCCAAATGTCCTTGTCTGAGAGCGGAATTAAATACTTACGTGTGCACATCGCAAGAGAGCCCTTCCTCTTAAAGATCAGCCGGATGCTTAATCAAAACGACGTATCTAAAGACGATTAAAATATTGTCAACGAATTTCAAAATAGTCTCAATATCCCTTACAGTATTATAATTATCATGCTTGTTTCGTTTCTTTTTTATTCTGTTTTTCTTTTGCACTCTATCAACTATACTGTCTTTCTACAGTATCAACCTTTGATGCCATTAATGGTTATAGAATTTGCTGTGCTACGGAAATGCGTCTCCGTGCCTCTCCCTGCTCTATCATTCTCTTTGGCCACTTATCTCACTCCTCACATCCTTGACAACAAAATTGGCATTAACCCCTTCAAAACCACTGCCTCACATCTTCTTGTTCGTAAATGGAGGCCATGAAACATCTTTGTACTGGCGGGGTTAATCCGCTATCACTGGTTCATGACTACGGGAATTTCTGCTGCCACCTAGGATTCATTGATACGATTCCAAATTCCATATCTTTTCTCGTTTCTTGGTGATGGATTCATTTAATTGGTGCGAATATTATGACGCATGGTCGGGAAAATGAAAGGCCTTACATGTACTGACGTCAATCTGGCCAATTTGGCGGTAATATGTACAAACAGCACAGAAATATACATGATTTATATATACTGTATACACGAACGTCGCACCCACATTCATAAAAATATGTTGTTGCTGCTTTAAATAGAAAAGAAACGAAAAGAGAGCAACTGGGGCCATATGAAAAAAATAATTTGCCCCAGACAAAATAGAAAATACATAATTTATATATTATACATGCATTATACACATACATGTACATGAAAATTACATCCACATTCTATGTTAAAATTTCATTTTATCTTCAGAATGTATGTTTCTCTCTTAATGTGCTGCGCCCAATTCAGTCGACGGCGTGCCAAGTTCGCATATTTTGCTCAAACGCACAGACCCACTAAAACAAATCGAAAAATCACAAAAGACCACAGGACAATGAAAGCCTCACTGGCGCTTCCATTCCTCTCACATGTAGCTTGTATTTCGTGATGACTGATGAACGGTTTTCTCGATTTAACTTTTTTTTTTCGAGTATATTCTTTCTGTTTCTATTTTGGTTGTGTGTGCAAAAGGCATGCATCCCAGACCTGGACAATAAGGTAACTATACTGGTCATTTGAAAAAAAAAATAACTAATTTGTCATAAACATACATCACTTCAGAGTTGGGAGTTTTCTCTACAACTTTCCTCATCGCATGTCCGCCATAAACATTTCCCTAAAAAGTGACGCGGCTTTGAAAAACAGAATGTTTTCCAAAAACAGCCGTGTGTCGCGATCTCATAATAATGTGGCACACAGCGGGTTCACAGCGTAGCACTCATAAAAGTTCAGTATATAATAATGTTTACCTTCTTGCAAGATAAAAAAAAAGATACACCATCTCTAGCAGATTAGGAATCATTCTGTTTTCATCTTTAATCAAGGGTGGGTTCCAGGGCACAGATTTGCACCCCGTTGTTTCAACCAGCTAACTTTATACCCTGGTCACACTAGAGCGGCATGAGCCGGAATGCCATCACAAAATTCTTTGTATATTCCTGGATATTTGAAGAACATTCTGAAATCTGAACTCTGATTGCCTTCTTAGTGACTTCAAAATATTCTGGCCCATTCTTGCATTCTTCTGGCCGACTCATTTTTTTTTAAATCATGCTATAGCATTTTAAGTGCATTCAAAGTAGGACAATATCGAGCGGCATTTGAGGGAACTCTAACTGCACTCTGGCTGCATTCTATGATTCTTATTCCAACAGAATTTGAAACACTCTGATCGCATTTGAAGGAGAACCGATACGGCAAGCTACTTCAAATCTTGCTAGAACATCCCAAATGCTCCTCGAATGAGCTGGAATGCACCTGGAACGTATCTCAACCATTACTGTTGCTAGAATCTGTTTTGACATTAAAAATATTCAGATGAAATGCACTTCGAACGGAGTTAGAATTTTCGACTGCCGCTCAAATACGCCTCGAATGAGCCTCGAATGCAGTCTGAACCACCAGATTAGTTCTAGAATGAGTCCGAAGGTCTAAATTCGGAACACGGCCGAACTATTGTGCATCAGGCCAGTTGCCGCCGAAACACCAGTCTGAACTGAAGAGTCACTTGGACAATATCACGTCATATAGCCAGGAAAAAACAACAAAGGAGTCAAGGTCAAGAAATCCACTACAGGCCACTGCAATGGACAGAGCAGAGACGCTGCAACCCAAGAAGCCTCTTAAGAGCTAGCTCCAATTCCTGTGAAGGTGCTCCAGCACCTTCAGAGTCCGAGGCTGAGTGCATACTGCCCCTCTCCCCGCTTTTCAGATGGACGTAGTGGTCCAGGCTCACCATCCGGCAGCAGAGCCACCCTCTGATAAGTTTCGATGTGCTTCCTCCCAGTGTGGCTGCTAAGTCCTTAAGAAGCGCAAGAGGGAGATGGTGACGCGGCTGGTTTCACCGAGGAGAAGGAGTAGGAGATCGTTGACTGGCTTCAAGCCACCAAGCAAGATTGCTTTCTCAACAAGAATCATCACGCCATCTACGGGAAAAAGAGCCTAAAGGATTCATAGTGGGAGCAGAAGGCCAGGGAGATGAGCAAGACTAGCGACCAGCTGAAAAAAAAAAAGTGGTACGCCAATATAAGATCAAGGTTTGGCAAACTGAACCAGACTCCCTCGGGTTCTATAGCAACCATGGGCTGATTGCAGGAGACGGCTGTTGTCTATGACGTATCTGGTGTCCTCCATAATTAGTATCTCGTTCTGGTCTTGCTTGAGAACAGCAGTCTGAAGCAAAGTGATATCGTCCAGGGGTCCATACTCCATGGCAGCTGTACCTAGACTGATAAAAATGTTATAGATTTATCGGCATTCCATATCCTATTGAGGACCGTTCTGGCGGCATACACACTCGGCACATTCGTGTTAGGCATTAAAAGTACCTTGAACTTTCTAAACGCTGCATTCTGTTTGCATTCTTGAACATTCAAACATAGTTGGAAGCCATTCCGGGAGCCTTAACTGACTGCATTCGAGGTGAATTTGCAGAGTATCTTCCGACCAGGCTTCCGACCAGGCAATCGAACCGCACTCGTGCGACATTCGAAGTGCTTTCTACATAGCTTGACTGCACGCTAAGAGCATTCTTAATATTCCCTATAAATGTTCTAACTACATGCTAAGCGCATTCGAGAGTTGATACACCTGGAGTGTGCATGAATGAATGATTCTAGACCGGTTCAAAGCGTTTCCTAAGTATTTGAACGGCATTCTTACCAAGCTGTCAGCGAATCTGGAAAATCTTACAATCCAGCTTATTCTACTGGATTCTTGCTGATTCTGAACAAATATGAACAAATAATGCTTCATCTCTCAGCAAAACTAAGGGTCGTCATAGAAAAAGTAAAGAAGTAATGAAGGTCATAACTTCGACAAATCATTATCGAAAAAAAAAAACTTGGTAAAAGTGCTGCTTATTAAAGCTGGGGAAAAAACAAACAAACAGACAAGGCCAAATAGGAATGATATTGCACAAGCAGTGAAACCAAATACTGTTGTATGCACATCTCATACGTTCTCGATGCGAAGTGCCCAATATGCAAATACCAATACAGTAGATGTAGTAGAAGCAGAAGTAGAAGTAGTAGTAGCAAAAGTATAGTAATGATAATCAACGTAACAGCAGGCCTACATGTGTGATATGGTAACCTGCAGTAGAAATACAGTACAAGTAGAAGAAGAAGAAGTAGAAATAAATGGTGGTAGGTTTTAATCCTGCCCGAGTATTTATGCCCATGATTTCTGTTGTCATGGCTACTGTTAAAAACCTGAGCAATCCAGTGCGCTTTTTTTTTTACATTATGACGATATTGTTATCTTCAACAGAAGAACAATAAATATGCGCTGAAGTTTAGGGTCGTGATTTTTGTGTCTCTGTCACCTTCATAAAGAACAAAATGTTATGTATAAAATCAACCATAATATAGTTACTATTCACGGCATTAAAGTTGGTCAGTTTTGTCGGCTCTCCAGTCGAAATACCCCTCTGAAATATAGAAATAACAACACGGGGAAAAACAATGACTCGATATATTTCACCGCAAATGCCGGAATAGAAAATTAAGCATCTTTTGGAAAGCTGACATCACGACGGCAGAACTTAGAAATTTCGATCCAATCAGTGCCACCCGAACCTTGTTCATACAGGCAATGTTCAGGCTGACATGGTTTGGATGGGTTCTTCGAAGAACATAGAGAAGGAGGGGGAGGGGAGAGGGGAGACTAAAATAAACAAAATGCATCGTCTCCCATCATCCCATTAAGTAGCACTCAGATGGAGACCAAGAAAGGGCGGAAAGAAACGGGGCAGACATCCAATAAACTGGCTGACAACAATCGACAGAGCATTAAAAGGGGAGAGATATACCAGGTCGGAAGAAGTACACCTACATGAAGCACTCATTCTCATTATCCAAACCCCAACATTACCAAGAACCCATCATTTTATTTTTTGTTTTCTTTTACACCAAGATGGCTAAAAACAGAGTGGATAAAACATCTTGTACAAGGACAACTTCAGAAATATCACATCCAGTAACATGAGAGAGACTAATCGAGAGAGGGTTGCCGGAGGCGATGCTTGCAAGAAAGAGAGATACCAACCACCATGCCAAGCTTGAATAACTAACATTCATCTCTCAGGATCGTCGGTGGAGGCGGGCTTCTAGTCTACAGATGTGCAGAATGCTCGAGCGTCGAATACTCGTACGGTTTAAGGTAAACTGTACTGTTTATATGCCTTACCGGATTTAGGATTTGACGTTATGCTTTAAAGCCAAAACATAGTTCCGGTAAGCCTGCAAAATTGTCAAATTTCGCCCCAAATGTACACGTTTGCCTAAGAAATGTGTAGAATAACACTGTAATGACAAGATATTCGTTGTGATTTTAGATAATGACGTCATAGTGACGTCACGGTCGACCAATCACAATGATACATTAGATCTGTCGTCTTTGGGACATGATTATAATAATTATTATGGTATAAGTTTAAAATTGGTAGTCGGAGAACTTTTTGAGTTAACCTCTGCACAAAATTTCAGGAGAAATAAATAAAGAAAGAAAGAAAGAAAGAAGAAGAAGAAGAAGAAAGAATCCGTACAGATACAGAAGGCGATCACGAACTGCGTTTAAATTGTCAGAAATAGGGCCGAGTTGTCCCTGAGACCGAGTTAACCTGGTCCTTCTGGAATAAATATAATATACCGACTTTTACTTATGATCTCAAAATACTCCGAAACAACTCGTCATCCTGGCAAATCGCGTCACCCAGGAAAGTTTCTTGGTAGACTGTTTCGATTTATTACAAGCAAATATGAAATGGTGCCAGACGGGTTCTCAAACCTTTACCAAAACTATTTTACATAAGCAGTAGTGTTGAATTAAATGTTCTTAATCAGTGTAAATTGTTTAAGAACGCGACGACATAGTGTGTATATCTCTATAATAGTTAAAGCTAATCTTAAATTGTCCAAATTTGTATCCGATAATGAATTCGGACGTACTTAGTCCTTTTTTAACTTATTTTTATTGTCACATATGTGCACACTAGTATGTATGATGTACTGTATGCATGGTTGTTTTAATGTGTATGTACACAGGTTGACCAGATTAATGGAGAACATTCTATGTGGTATAAATATAGTACATACAGGCTGACCAGAACAGTGGAGAATTTTCTAGGTGGTATACAATGTAGCTATACAGTACATGCATGTAACCGGAAATACATTATAGCTCACTCAATCTAGAATGATTTCACCCATTCCAGAATGTTCTAGGAAGTGCTTACACGTTTGGCTGAGTGAGGCACTGTCCCTGTAGCCCAATGTGATTGGTAGTTAATTTTGGCAGTGATGTTATGCAGTGAGTCATCCAGGATTCCTGGAACTTGGACTTGCCAGTATGTTCAGGTGTGTGGCCCCAGGTTGGAGAGAGTTACAGAATGTGCTAGAAGGGGGTGAATGGATAGTATATAAGCCAAAGAAATTCTGCAGTAGGCAGAGTACCCAACACCTCTGCTCTGAGAGTTACGTCACTTCTGGCTCTGAAGCGACTTGTTATAGTCAGTCCTGTGTTACCTGCTGACCTGTTATGTTTGTGGAGATAAGGCCTGGGAGACATTTTGCCTGCAGATAATTAATTTGCCTACATTGGAGAAAGACTCCATTTTTATGTCAATGGACATTACTACAGCAAAGCTGTGACGGGCTGGATTCCTAGCTAAACATTATTAAGTGAATCATCATTCAACGCATCAACTGGACGTGATCGTCATAATGGTTGGATTCTGCACATTTCGCCGTGGACATATATCGTGGATTTTACCCCGGATCTTTACCGTGGACTATCGTAAACTGCGCCTCTGGATTCACGTCGGAGGTATCATTCATCGGTGCATCGCGGATCATTCATCTGTGCATCGAACATCGTATCTGGACCCTACCAGGGAACTGTAGGGACTTTGTGATCTAAGATTTGGATGCATGTAAGTGATTCCACTACCGATTTGTAATTGTTTGTATTGATCATTATTGTACTGATGTGAAACCGATTACGAGTCTGTACCCTCAATATCACTGTTAATAAACCGCCTGAACATTAGTTGATGGTTTCTTTTGTGCGATCATTCTCAGTGTGATTTTGGTCGTAACATTATTTTCAAAGAGAAATATGAATAGTTGGTGGTAATTCAAGTATACATAGAACTAAGAGCTTATAAAGATTGGCGCATGCACATTGCCTGCGAGTTAATTCTATTTATGTTATTTTTTATGTTTCTTCTAAATCCAGCTTTGTTGTTTACCTAGTTGTGTATACTGACTCTTATACAGACATACTATCGTCTATATTGAGAAGTAATCGATATCAAAAGGGAAATCGATTGTTAGTTTGTAGTTTGATTTATCTGTATTCTTGCTCCATGGACCAGTATTTAAAGCTCTGTCACGTGCTTTCGTATTCTCCCTTTCCCACCCAAAGAAGGAAGAAATAACATTGTGAACTGCCGATCACACCCGATATGTTTCGCAATTGATGATGTCATCGATGAATGCACGATGTTGAGGACGTAAGTAGGGGTAATCAACTTGAGGTGAACTCGCACGATGAGATACCTACGAAAGGGAGCAAATGGGATGGTGTGCTTTGGACCGTTCCTAGATCACTGTCGGAGGTGGATAATTCCTACCTCCAAGGGTTCATAGTAGGGATTCCTTTACTAGTAACACTTGTCCCTGTGTTTTGATAACACACTTTACTGCTCCGCGATGGATCACATTAAGATTAGATTGATTAGTAGCCACGTAGCTATGATGATGTTTCCTTCCTCGTGAGAAAACTTCGCTCTCTCCCTCCCTCTCTCTTAAGAGACTCAGAAGAAGGACTACTTAAAGCTGAGCAGAAGCGACCACGAAACGATGAACAATAAATTACAGCAAACGACGAAACCAACAAAAATTGTCTGAGGGTATCATGCAACTTATCATGAATCCTTCGTTCGATTTCTTTATAGATGCTCCCTGTGCATCCATGAACAATCAGTAGAGAGTTTCTTTGCAAAAGGAATTAACTCCGTTCTTGTCAATTTGAGATCTTAGAGATGAAACCTCCTAAAAACAGAAAATGATGCAAAAAATGAAAATAATACGAATAATGTGATATTTGCAGTTATAACTTCAACGATAATTTCAACGGTTTTCCTTGTTAAGATTCAAGTGAACTTTCATTTCCGTTGAAACGCTTTGTTTTGCTACATGGTGGTGGTCTTACTTTAAGATGTTTTGAAATGACGTTCAAGCTGTTTTTGCGATCAAACTCTTCAAGTCTTTCACCAACAACGTCTCTCTTCATCAAGAAAAATGGATACTTGCCACTGCTTGGTGAACGTTATTCTTAAAAGGAGCATTTCGTTGACAGCTCTGAAGAGCGTATCCTAGATAGAATGTTATCACCACACAAGCCTGGTAAGTATGGGCCACAAACTTTTCTCCCCCATCTCCAAATCTCAATCTGTCGATGGTGGCGCTATTTAGGTATGTGTCCATACTACCAAGGCATACTCTTTCTCAGGTGTCTTCAATCAGTATAGAATTATTTTACATTGTTGTTGTTTTATTCTCTTGCTATGGAGCTATGGACAAGACTTATCTTCCAGGTTCTTGGACGTGTCCTTTCTTCTTTTCGTCTTAATCTACGATAATGACGTATGTGACAACTCATGTCAGTTGACATCGGTTCCTTTGATTTTGTTTTATATCTATTTGTAGTTTCATTAATTCATTTTTCGTTCCCTTATGTATTTTCTGAGGGTCCCATATCGTACAAGCTTTGCTTTTAAGTGGGATCCTCAATTTCCATTCCCATCCTTATGCATATATATATTTAAAAAATACAATTGAGTTGTCTTCATATTGTTACTGTTATCAGATGACTATTGTGTTTTGTTAATATACGTTTTTGCAATTATTTCAAAACATGTTCTGTTTATACTTTGTATCTAATTTTGTCTGTTTATTTGATGAAAATGAAAATGAATTTGAACTTTGAACTTTGAAACTTGTGAAATGTTATTACCTTGCGCTCTTCTTCAAAAGCTGTAGATACCTCTAACAATATATGAGTATCGTTTTTCGAGTGAAGTTTTTAATATAAATTATTTACGACAAAGAAACAACCTTGAAAAAGGAAATAAGAAGCTTTACGAGCGACAAAGATCACGACAAATCGTTCACAAGCAAGGAAGAAATATGAAATTCTGCCGATTTTTGTGATACCTACTCCCCCAGAAAACGGCATTGAGTAATGAAAGAGATAGATAGATAGATAGAGAGAGAGAGAGAGAGAGAGAGGGAGAGAATAGACAAGAATAAAAACAGCACAAGCAAAAACAAATTGAACACAGTTCAGGGGAAATATTTGTCCAAAAGAAAGAAAGTTTGCGCTTAAAGATGGTTCTGTAGATTATTTGTATTATTTTATTAGAGTCCAACCGCAATAATTAAATCAAATCTATGTTAGAGTTTTGGATGATAAATTATGAAAATTAACACATATAATTACATTAAATATTTATAATGTGTAATGAAAATTGCTGAAATTGTAGAAAATTACCACACGGTTAAGTACCACACAATGTATATATACTGTAATGTTTGATGGAATTGATGGAAATTGATGGAAGTGCAAAGCAATGGAATATAGAGAAAAAAACAAATTAAATCTAAGCAATTGCACCTTTAAAGAGAGAGTTTTGTGGAGAGCTCTATAAGATGAGAAATGATGTCATAACACGTATATCATAGAAGTATATTTTCTTCTGTTTCTTCTCATTTTAATTCAGACATTCAGCACTCACCTAAAATGTAAAATGTCTGACGCATCAAAGTTGAAGATGATAATCTTAATGTTATAGGTATGGGTCAACCTAGCCGAACTTGACTTTTTCATATTTTCTGAAAGAGCAGGTCTTCTTTTACATTATGCTAAAATTTGGTATCATAAAACGGGCAGGAAAGTGTGTTTTTTAGCAGTTTATCTCGAACATTTTTGATAGAATAGTGTGATTAGGTGTGTCTTCAGAATCCCTTTTTCATTTCTGAAAAACCTTGTCCACACTCTTCACTTTCAACTCTAATAACTTTTGAAAGGATAGTGCTACTGCTTTGAAAGTTGGCATTAATTATGGACAGAATGTGTTAATGAGGCATGCTTAATTTCAGTTTAATCTGATAATCCCTTCATTGTTGTTACTCCAGTGGTTTACTTCCTGTTTTTTGTCCCATTCATCGCACAGCCAGCACCGTTTGGTAAAGATTAAGCGCTTGAATAGACACTGTACTTCAGAGTCTCTTTTCTCAGTTCACACTTTTCCTGAGGTTGTGCTTTCTTTCCAATATTTAGATAGGTTAGGAGAGTAATTATACTGCATGGAGACATTGTGTATGATTAAGCGGCATTTGTCCAACTAAGTGATTTATGCATCAATATTCAAGTGCTATTGTTTGAACATAATATTTCAATTGAAGAACATTCAAAACTGAAGTACAATTTATCGTGATTTTTGTTTAACGTGTGAGCTCTGAAAGATATCTGAATTCTAACCTTTAAACTGATTAATTGTTCAATCCAACAGCAAGCCATTTGAGTATCAAAACGTTTTACAAATATTTGAAATCATAACGTCGTGGTACAAAATTTGAAGTCATATATTTCTTTTCCCTTTCATAAATCTGAACAACTTCCCAACAAACATCGAATCACCTGCTGATATTCAGTTAAATTGAATTAGAAGACGCAGGGTGATGTCAAATTACTGGAAATGTCAAAATTCTCCAGGCGTTTACCCCTCGCGAATCCTCGCTCCGACCTGTTTGTACTCAATCAATTCCCTCGCCCCTTTTTCGTCTAATCTAATCCAGACCACGTGATTTACCGATTGCCAGCCATTACATGTAGCTGCGAGGTAAGAAATATATTTCTAGGGGAGATTGGATGTTACTCGCTATATATTTCGTGACACTTGTAAAATGCTTGTCATGTTTAACCCCCTAGCGCAACCATGCGCTAAATTTCACCTCCAACTATACGAGATCCTCCTAACATCATGTCATGAACCAGTTTTCCTTTTCACTTCAAACAAATTAGGTTCCGAGTTATAAACTTATTTGGCTGTATTTTTTTTGCGTATAGTTTGTCGGTTTGACTGTTATTTCTCTTCTCCTTCCTCTCTTTCTTTTCCTTCTTTTTCTCTTGGTTGTTCTCACTCTACCACCTTTATGGGTGCCGCGCTGTTTATCTGCAGATTGTCGTGCCGCTACACATTTTCAGAATATGGTATTGTCTTCTTTGGAGACAAAAGAAACATTTATGTGTGCGTGTGTGTGTGTGCATTGATTTTGGTATACTTTTTAGAAATAGAACAGATAGGTGAAAACAGGATATTTTAGGTAAGTATCAAAAAGTGCCAAACTATAGGATTAGGTAACATGTTCCCTTTATCATGCCTATATAGATATATAGGAAAACAAATTACCTGCGAAATGACCTGCAGCCTTAATGATTTTTTCCGTAACCAACAAGAACAATAAAAACAACAGCCTTGATGATACCTTTGTTTCACTATAAAAGACTTGCATCGAGAATATGAAAATGGAACAAACATTATGATATTACACAACAAGCATGCAAGACAAGCACATAACGTGGATTATTTAAGCTACGACGCAGTTTGATTTAGGACATGCATACGTATATAATTATGAAACTATGCACACAACTCAACATAATTGCAGCCCCTAAATGTGCCATGCCTTTAATCGAACGGATTTCATGCAAACTATGCATGATTTCATTCAGGTTTGACGTGCGTTGATATGTCGATCAAACCTAGACAAAAATCTTAGATATGAGATAACATCATATACCTTATTCTTCCAAACATTCTTCAGGAAACCTTTTTCTCACATACAAAAACTCGTCGTCAACCACAGAACAATGTTCAGAGAGACACAAAAACACTAACACATGCACACACAAATTTCTCTCTCACAAACACGCAACACATACACGCATATTAAAATATCCCTTTGAGCCATTTGACCTAATTTTCTTAACTTTCTTAATTACATCCATGGCGGGTTTTTGTGTGTGAGTGTGTGTGTGGTTTTTTTTTTTTTGCGTCCAATATTTCAGAACGTTAGAGGCAATATTACGTTGGCGCATGAACTTTCTCAAACATCAGCATTTTCAGCTCTGTTTTCACTAATCCTTATGGTACTATTTGATAAATTAGAATTGTTGAAATCATAGGCGCGCGCGCGCACGCACACACACACACATATATGTGTGTATATATATATATATATATATATATACACAATTATATATAATGTATATGCCAATATGAAGAGAACAGGAAAAAAAAAACCGTATGGAATCCCAATTTCAGAATTGGTTAAAAAAATTAAATCCATTTAAGTTGAATCTAATTTGATATAGAATAAAGTCAAACGCCTCTCCCCATTCACGGCATATATTCAAAATACATCGTACCAGGGGTAGGTGGTTTGAGAGTGAGTACAGAGAATATTGTGTCACTTGAAAAATATGGGTAGGAAAGTATATTTTTATTTCAGTTTTGGGTCAGTAAGGGGTAGAAGTATCTTTCTTTGCAGCTATGAGGTTAAAAAAAAGTTATCAAGGAAGACATATTTTCTTTGTCAAGAAATGTTACAGACCTGGCAAGATTTAAACGACAGCAGAAATTTTGAAGAAAGAAATTTAACAATCAAATCATGTTTACTAATTATCTGTTGTTGAAAGGGAAAATTGGCCATCAGAAATTTGACTTGTCTGAAAATTGGAAGTATTGTATGTGAGATGTGTTCGCTAGTCCTAGCATTAAATAAAAAATAATGAATACAAATTACTTCACGGGGCCGTTTGTAAACAGGAGCAGTTTTTAAACGTTGTATTTTCTGATGATGATTTATGTTCCTTTAGTAGGACAAGCTCAGAAACGTAGTCACATCTATTTTGAAATAGATGTTAAAGAATTTTGGCAAGCTTAGCTATAGTATTTTTAAATGTATGAAGTTAGAAATTTCTCAGCGTCAAATGGTGTAATACAGTCATTTTCTATAATCAAAGTTTTGATATATAAGGCGAGGTTACAATCAACAATACTTTCATGGACTGAATTGAAGAAAATGTTAATCACATGGATTGCTGTGAAGAAGAAAAAAGATTTCCATTGAAAGAAATAGATGGAACTACATTGATTGAAATGACAATATTTGTAAAATGCGTAGATTTAGTTGTATTACCCTCCCCCTCTTTTTTTTTTCATTTACTCTGGTCCCTTTTTCGTTAAACTACGGCGACACTTGATATCTCGTGACGGGAGGTAGGACCCTCAAGATACGAAGAGTTTGTTCGCAAAAACCGATAAGTCCAAAATTGTCAAATGGAGATATTTGAGATTAAAGGTCAAGAAAAATAAAAAGAATAATAAGAAAATTTTTGCTTCTTTTGACAATAACTTCAAAAATGTACCTTTATATGCGGTGACCAATATATCATTTAAAAGGTAGTATTTTGTACTTTATGACAGAGACCGTACTTCAAAATCTTCAAAAGTGGACTTATCGGTTTTTGCAAACAAACTCTTCATAAAGTTCTCTTAAAGTTTTTTTTTTTTCAGAAGTTGTGTAGTATTCTTGAATGTGAATAGTTTGTTGTGTTTTTACAATTGAGCATTCTACGAGCAGGGAGGTCTTTTTTATACTTCCCTGCTATGAGTGAGTGTGTTTAGGCAATGATGGGTATATGAATGGGGGAGGGGAGGGGGTTGGGAGTGAATTGTGGAAGGAAAGGTACGAGAGGATGTTATGGATGTTATATGGGGCGAGAGGATGGGGATGTTAGGACTTGGAAATTGGCGGGGGGAGAGGAGGAATAACATACGTCTATCTGGCAATTGGCGGATTGAAAGAGGGAGGGGAAATGTAAGTATGGAGGGTTTTTGCAGTAGGATAGTTGTAAAGGTAGAATTTGTAAGGAAAGGTAAAGAGGGGGAATAGTTTTGGTGATGGGTTGATAGGTTTATTATGATATACTTCCATTTTTTCATGTTGGTAATTTTGTTGCACTTTTTTCATTGTAAAAATGAAATGTGTGTTTCCATTTATAACCTCCGTAATGATTTATTTCCAAGTGCGAAAATATACTACACTCTTAAGGAACTTTTTTTTTTGGGGGGGGGGGGGTGACGATGTACAGTAGGACAAATTTGATTGTTGTTTTTTCCCTTTATCATGTTTCTTACTTTTTACACAGTTCGTATTGCTACATTTTCATTTCCATGATTTGTCTTCTTTTGCTTCAAAGTTTCCTTTCTTTTTCTCCATTTCCCTTTTTTCCAGGCACAATGACAACATTTATGGATGAATAAAAAGTGTTCAAGGACGTTATGCGTTTCAAACCAATAGGAATTTCAAATCCCTAATGCGAGTAATCGCGAGTATGTTCATCACTACAATCATGGTGTTAATCTAAATATGTTCAATAGAAGTGTGATAAAACACATAACAATATGTTTTGTAGGTTGCTTATAAGATGTGATGGACATTGACATTTAAGTTTCAATGTTTTGAAAAAAAAAGATATTGAAGCTTCACCGCTTTGTCATTTTTTAGTAAAACATTGTATTTAACGTGAAGTATCCTATTCTAATCTGAGAAAGAGCAACTAAGAAGTTGAATGTGGTTTCACTTTTTGCCTTTGTGAAATCAAAAGGAAAATGAATTAGACATTGCTATATATATATATATATATATATATATATATATATATATATAAATTAATACAACCATATTAGTAGAACATAACACGCATGGATATAGAAGAACACACAAAAAACAAGAAAATAGAAATTCATAAGATCATACTACACGGTGATATCTTCAGTTGATCAATAAAAGACACCAATGAAATATGATTTCTTCGAGTTATGAGAAAATGATTCAAAAACAGATTTAATGAAACATTTGGGCTTGTTCTTAATAATTATGTAGTAGAGGGTTTGATTGGGTTCTTGTAATTGTCTCGGTTTCGTATTTAACATTGTCAGGACAGTACCATGCTAACTGCTTGCCCAAAACGAAGCACGCCATCATGTGTCCTTTTCTCGTCCTTGATGTTCTAACACATCCTCAAAATTGGAATTGAGCCCTGACCGATTAAAAGCTGGTAAGGCACTCCGTCTAAGCTGACCGAAGTAAGAAACATTTGGGTTAAAAAGGGGGTTAAAATATGTAGGCCTATGAATGCAAAAGGCAAATGAAGGCCAGTCCATATCTGCCTTTTATATTACACACACACTACACACATAAACACTCACACAAAATGTGCTGCTAAATCACTTTTTGCATAACACACGCTATAATTATACAAAAAAAATATATCAAATTAAGCATAACCCTTAAAGAAAAAAAAAACTATCTTTATCAACTTGATTAAATTAATCAATATCCGTTTCATTTATACATAAACTTCCTCCAAAACTTGTCATGAACTGAGAGAAAAACCATGCTTAAATTCACCGAACAAAGCCCATCATTTTTTAACCTATCAACCTATATACCCCCTGTACAAAATAACCATAACAAAATAGCACACACGCACACACGCGCACACACTGGATTTTTCTGGATTTTTTATTATTATTAAAGGACTACTCTAGTAAAGCCAGAGACACTGTACGTTAACATATGTATCTCCTACCAATCCAGCTATCCACATTGCATTTTTAAACTGCGAAGCTGATAGTCGCACTTTTGTGATTATCTAGTTGCAAGCCTTTCTGTAAAAAGTTCTTGTCTTGTGTTCTATATCTTTGTTAACCCATAATTATGGATTAAAAAGATAAAAGATCATAACGTCCAGACAATAAATCCAGTAAATCAACGTATTGTTCGTCCAATTATCACACCTCCTAAAGTTTACGAAATAAAGTATATATGCATAATATGTGTGCGTATGAGATAAAGTGTGTCTGTGTTAGTGTGTGCATGACCATCCGTCTGTCCGTTTATCTGTTTGTCTGAGCTGGAATAGCTATTCCATCTTAGCCCAATACCAACTCACCACAACTCAGTTTCGTGTGATATGTGTATGTCCAAATAATATGCATTTTGTCTGTAAAAATGACTGGAAATTTTCAATAAGTCAAAGGAAAACCGAAGACAGAAAACAAAAACAAAAACAAAACAAAACTCAACAGCTTTTCTTGAAATTGTTTCAGAAAGCTACCTGGTATAGATTCCTGCTCGAGTGCCTTCTAGATGGGTTTTTTGCTTTAATATCACGTATAACGTTGACCAATGTACTTAGTATTTTACACTTTCTCTTTAAGAGGCCGTATAGCGATATAGATCACAAACAGTTCCCGACCATGTTCATCATCGCACATGAAGATAACCATGGAGTGGCCATGAGGGAGTAGGGAGACAAATTACTTCTGGTTGCCATGGAAACATGCCCTACCGTGCGAATGTTTTGCAGCCGCCGTGTGGTATATGTTTGCACCGTGGCCTAAACAGCCGAGCGTGTTTACATGATGGCGAAAAATGACGTGTGGGTGGGTGTTCGTGATGGCGACCAAGATTACAAAGAAGGGTAACGACCTGCTGACTCGTTAATAAAGTCAATATACGTTGTGATAATATTATTAGAAAATAAAGCACAAAAAAGGCGAGGATATACATTACACTATAAACTACGACGTCATCTGGAGAAAAAATTCTCAGCTTTTTGCAATGTAAGTCTTAATATTGTTACAAAAATCATGTATTGTTTAGAAACTGAGGAAATATATAATTTTCTATATCCTTTCGTTGTAGTTGTGATTGTACAAATATATATATATGCGTGTTTGTACACATGTTCGATACATATCATTACAATCATGGGTCTACCTTACAGCTACTCGCAACAACTGTCGTTATTGGAGTAAGAACTTCTATTCCTTCATTCGTATCTATGCTTCCTTTTTATACTACACATGTCATTGTAGTGATTCGTGTCTTCTTCACCATCAGCGGCTAATCGGGCGATGGTCAGCTTTCACCTTTTGATTACGCAGCCAACACCTTCAAAGTGAATCTTAAAAGCCTGCAGAAAGAATCTTCGGGTGGGGGGGGGGAGGGGGTATTTTACGCCGTACAATCCCCATGCTTTTATTCTTCTTCATTTTTTCTGTCTTCTTCCCTGCCTCTTACACTGTCTGCAATCAGTGACACAAGAACGAACATAATTATGAAATATTCATCTCTACCCTTATCTTTCCGCTATGCCAACTATGTATGCGTGAGTGTATATCTATCTATCTATATGTTTGTTTGCTTCCTAACGACTGTTGCATTGCTGCTTTACGTAATGTGATGGTGTGCACGAATACACGTCCAGTGTGTGGTAGCCCCGACTGAAGATATACTAATTCAGATGTTCATTGTGGGGGAGGGGGGGGGGGGGTGACGAAGACATTACATTCTGGTGAAGGAGGATACTCAGCCTTGATATCGGTTATTGTATCCGTTGACTATTTTTATGTCTTATATGCATAGGATTATGTTACGTATACAGGCATATATACATCGCGTGAAACCGCCGGTAGCAGACAAGGCACCAAAACACAGGTACGCCTATATGATATATATATATATATATATATATATATATATATATATATATATATATATGTATATGCGGAAACTTGCGGTTACTTCGTACTCACGTTGTCACTATTAAGGAGATAACACTGAGAATAAGAAAATGTGAAATCGAAATTATCCAGTCACACATGATGCCCTATATACATATCTTTCCCCTCAGGGAAATACGTGTTAACAATAAGACTGCAGCAGCATAGACTTCCAGAATGTATTTTTCCTTCTATTTTTCGAAATTATTATATCCAGCGCAATTTTGCTATCTTCATCCAGCTCAATTTTGCTATCTTAAACACTCTACAATTGTAAACCATCCTAATGATGTCACCAATACTGTTACTTCTATACCCTTTTGATTTTTACTGCTGCTACTAATAATTTGAAATGTAAGCCGTCTTTTTAAAGCCTGAAGCGTGATCTACAGGGGTGAATCTTTCTCAGGGAGGTGACGAAGGTGTAACCTTGTTTATGTTTTACGTTGAAACTCACTCCCATTTCAAATTAATTTTGTCTGAATAAATTCATTGTTTTGCTTCCATTTCTTCTCCGTTGTATTTACGAAAGTTCTTCTTCTTTTGAGGGCCACATCAATTACTAATAAGTGTGTTGTCACTAATGGTGATTTTTACTTTTACCGCTGAGCTACGGTTACTCTTCTCATACTACTACAACTACTACACTCTTCCTCCTCCTACTACAACTACTGTACTATCACTACCACTACTACGACCGCTACTACTGCTCCTGCTGCTGCTACGACTACTACTATTGTAAATGTTAATGCTGTAATGCAGCTGCTCCTATCAAAATCTGCTCCTTCAGAGTCACTCCTACTCCTCCTTTGCCTTCATACTTTGTCTGTAATTCCTCTTATTTCTTTTGTATCACATATATATATAATTTGTATTATATTAAAGATAATATATTTCTTTATTTCTGTTCAGACTATAATTTTAACTTCTATGTCGCATAGTTTGCAGGAGGACAACTCACAGTACCATTGCTATACACAGCAACTAGGGCCCAACATCTTATCAATGCAATGCAACTGCCATGGCTGAAGTTCTTGTACCTATTCAGACATAAACACGTTTGTATGTTTTAAGCATCGACATTGTCCTATATTTCAATCTGGCATAATTGCATACTCAGGCTCCCCTACCCCTTCCCCCTGTCACAACTCATGCAGATGTTTAGCCATGGACAAGTGCTATAATGTGGTCCTCTCCTATAAATGATCTGTTCTTTGAGTCGGATTGATTCCAAAGGGCAAGGATGTGTGTCCTGCTGTGACTACCTCATTTCCCACAGCCTGTTTAACTCATCGAGTAGGAGAAATCACATATTGATAGGGGGCGCTGTGGCATAGTGGATAAGACTCCCGACTCCCGATCGGAGGACCCGAGTTCGAATCCCACCCAGTGCTTACGTCCTTGGACAAGATGCTTTTACCCACCATGTCCCTCTCGACCCAGGTGTATAAATGGGTACCTGGCACCGCTAGGGTAATGATAATGGCAGGGCCCTCTGGTAGAGCAGTGGTAACACTGAAGAGGCTACCCTGGGTAAATAAGACCTTATTATTATTATTTTTATTATTATTGATTGCTGTTGTACATAATCAATCTCTCCAAATTCATAACTATCCCATTCATAATCAGTGTTTTAGAGGGTTAAGTAAATATAATTTTTTTTCACTTCAACCTGTTGCTGTTCTTATGTAATCGCCCCAATTCGGTTATAGATTTACCGTTGAGCCCCTGAATGGCTTAAGTTGTGGCTGAGCCTTATAGTCTTTATAAACAGCGACACCGTTTTGACATTATTGAAGTAATTTTCCTTGTCGATTCGGCCAATTTTAGTATCTTTGTTTTTGTATTTTGGGGCAGATTGAGTAAATTTGACAATTTTCAATGCTTTATTTTACAAAAATGTCCACAAAATCTCGTGTAGTGTGGTATTGTTTCGAGTCTGAAACTAAAGAAAGGGTAAACGAATGTATCGTAATAAGCATTTGATTTAATGATGTGAACATTATCATAATTATTATATATTCATATCTTTTAGTTGTTCTGTATTAGAGCTATGTTCCCCAAAATAGGTTAAGCTTCTTATTCTAACTCGTTAACAACCAGCCATTCATTTTAAACGCTGACAAAATGTTGTGTATATAAGTCTTGTTTATGTATCAATTATAATGAAATCTCACTGATAAACAATATAAAACATATGTCTATCCCTTGAAGAAATTTGTACATAAGTGCAAATCAAGCTGTATTATGTATATATATATATATATATATATATATATATATATATATGTGTGTGTGTGTGTGTGTGTGTGTGTGTGTGTGTGTGTGTGTGTGTGTATGTAGTTGTGTGTGTGTGTATGTGGTTGTATGTATGTATAGGCATTTACTTACAATCAGAGCATATGCCCAGTGGGGTAATTCTTATTGCTATTTCATCAGTTTTGGGGCAATTCTATTCGCGCATCCCCATGTCTTTACCATAATATCATCTATCTTTTATAGGTATAGGGATGACAAAAATATGTTTTCCCAGTAAAGTTGCTGGTGATTGTGCAATGAGACACGAGTCGATTGTCTTTCCATT
This sequence comes from Diadema antillarum, assembly GCF_040938485.1. Classification (NCBI taxonomy): domain Eukaryota; kingdom Metazoa; phylum Echinodermata; class Echinoidea; order Diadematoida; family Diadematidae; genus Diadema; species Diadema antillarum. Next base: position 142,494 of record NW_027271708.1, read on the forward strand.
GGCAGACATATCCAGTTTGGCACATGCTTCACAGATATTTCCGAAGGGCGGCATCGAACATCGAACAAAAGAAATAGGAAGTCCATCTTCTTGAACCTCGTTGATGAAACTGACAATAGCTTGCACTTTAACGAGTGCACCGTAATGGGAACATCTGGAAAGGGAAGTCACATGATACGTGTCGTGTAATTGAGGAGATTTTTAAAGATAAGACACGACTAATACAACTAAAATAATGCCCATGGATGGAAACATGGGAGAGGGAAATGCAAAGGAGTAATACAATTTTTGCGCTTATTTTGTTTGTTTGAGTATGTGTGTGTGTGTGCTTTTATTGTAAGATTGTAAGATTGTAAGATATTATTGACTCTATCGACACCCTCGTGGGGTATGAGAGTATAAATATATTTACAATATATGAATACAAAAATATGAATGATTAATGTGCATGTACATGTTAGAATAACAGATATAAATAAACAGCGTAAAGGACATTTAACTATTCTACCATTACGTGTACACACATTCACATCTACTTTACTTTCTACAAAACTACTGTCTTTCTTCTTTGGTTTTGAAAACAACTGAAACATTATAATTCTGACAAATTTGGCTAGTTTTTTTTTTTTTCAAATGGCAAGCATTTGCTGAATTGAATAGTTTGGCCATATGTAATGCACTTGGTCTACTGGCCGTCAAGCTACTTGGTAACTACAGTAGTCTCTCTTTGTGGAAAAAGGGACAAGCAAAGATATAATAGCAGTCGGCTATACATTTTTGACCTTTTACCTAACCTATAAAGATGCACATTACCTTCCACTTAATACTGGTACCACCTTTCCGACAAAAAAAAACAAAACAAAACAAAACTGGACCGTGATGCTACAATGACGTCTGCTTCACCCAGAAATTCCTTTCTCTGAATACAATGGAATATCGTCATTTTCCTGCAATCAGCTGTCAAACGCAAACTAAAACAGTTTTCATTCAGTAAGGGTACATCCTTACAAGCGACAACAACATGACATGTTTCCTGATGACACAATTTCCTGAAGAAGTAAACTGTGTCATCACATCACATCACAAAACAAAACAAGAAAGGTCGCACCCCTTGATTTTACGTGCGAACTCTAAAAAGGACAACCAAGTCAATCTTGAGTTGCTGTTCTTTTTAAGATATTTTCAGTATAAGCTGTCCTTCTTTTACATTATTTCTAAGTTTAGAATCATAAAATGAATGAAAAGATATGTTTTAAGAGGTTTTTCTACAACTTTCTTTTTTTAGAGTAGTGAGACCAGTTACGTTTTAGAGGCCCCATTTCATTTCTTGAAAATCCTTTGCACGCTCTTCGCTTTCAAATCTAATAACTTTTGAAGAGATAATGCTACTGCTTTGAAAGTTGGCATTAATCATGGTCAGAATGTGTTAATTGTGCATGCTTGATATCATCGTAATCTGGTCATCCCTTCATTGTTGCTCAGGTGGTTTACATCTGTTTTGTGTCTTATTTATATCACAGCTAGCAAGGCTTGGTACAGATTATTAGAAAGCACTTCAATACGGGTGCTGTTCGTTATTCCGAAGGTTCGCTATTCCGAAGGTTCGTTGTTCCGAAGGGTCGTTAATCCGAAACACGCAAATTCCCTATGCCTAGAGGTTCGTTAATCCGAAAATGAAAAAGGTTTCGTTAATCCGAAAATTTGTGGCGTTATTCCGAAGGTTCGTTATTCCAAAGATCGGTTAATCCGAAAATGAAATTCGGAACGATGAACCTTCGGAATAACGAATCTTAGGAATAAAGAGCCTTCGGAATAACGAACCTTCGGAATAACGAGCTGTAACCCTTGAATACACTTTCCACACTTTTCCAGAGCGTGTACTTTCTTTCCAATATATAGATAGGTATTAGGAGATTCCATTTGAATAAAATTTGAGTTAAACTGTTGAATAAAAAGAAAAGTACTGACAGGGTCATGAACTACAAGGGATTTGTAACTGCTGCAGGTCATATACATTACTAATCTTTTTGTAATGATTTCCTTTTCTGAAATCTGGGTCCCCCCCCCCAAAAAAAAAAGGTGATATTTTTTATATTGTAAGTGGGAAAAAATAGAATAGCTCCTGGGGTTTATAATATATCTGTAAAGATGATGAAACAAGAATATTCCTTACATTTAAAGCCGCTTTGTTTTATTTTCAACCATAAATTGTGGACTGGCTTATTCCCAAACCAATGGAAAATGCATGTGTAACTCGTATATTTCAGCACAGTGACAAACGTCCCTAGTATAGAGGTGACAGATTATAGCCCTACCTCGGTGCTTTCTTGTTGATCAAAGAACTGAAAACATACAGTATATTATAACCGAGTCAAAATAAATGATAATCCTATTTTAGATGATCATAAAAATGGATTCCGGAATATTACTTAATTTCTTTTGCTCTAATGCACAATTCGAACAAAGTTGGTGATTCCTTTGCTGAAGAGAAATTATTTCTAGCTGATGTATTTATCAACCTCTACGTCAAAGACATTTACACCATTAATCACAATATTTTGTTATATGAATTAAACCATTATGGAATACTTGGAGTCGCAAATGTCTGGTTCGCAATTATCTGTCCAACCGCCTTCAGTATACTGAATATATGTCTATTTGAATTAAAAAACTAAAAAAAAATCAGGACCACTCAGTGGCAAAAGTGACATAAGTAATGTTGTTGTCGCATTTTCTTATATCGTATAATGTGCAGATGACACAACCATCCTTTGCTCGGACTATGATTTACTCTCATCATGTGATCAAGTAAAGTTGAAATTAATCACGTTAACATGTGGTTGAATGGAGATAGACTTTCCGTTAAAATTGGCAGACGTGATTGTATGTTATTCAGTAATCGTCTACGATCTGCTGATCTAACGGAATTCGGTTTTACATTGACTGGTGTTAATCTTCCAGTGTTGATGTAGCAACATTTCTTGGAGTATGTCTGGATTGTAGACTATCATGGAAGGACCATAAGAAATGAGGTTCGACAGAGAATAAAAAATGCCTGTTCACGGCACTACGTTACGGGCAATCGAGACTGCCATGGCCGCCGGGAACATGATGTAAATGTAGCGTAAAAATACCTGGTCAGCTATCTTTAATCTTTAGATTTTCTATAACATACTCTTTTGACCTAGTGTTCAGTGATTTCTGTGTCTTGACATGAAGATCCTTTAATAGTCGATAAAAAGTTACCGACTCTAGAATTACCCAACAATTTGCTAATGGTCGCCGACTAGATTATGACAACAATTATTACCTATACGAGGTAGTTTTGCGAGGCAATTGCAGTTGGTATCTTGCAGGGTCGTGGAGGTCAGCAGTCAATATTCGTTGGAATTTTGCTTCTTCCGGGTTTCGCCATTCACTTTACATTTAAACATTCCGGTCGACCACAAAGAGAAAACATTCAAGGACGTCGCTGAGTGTCAGTTACACGCACCGCAGAAGAACGCCGATAAATCAATTCATACAAGGTCGACCACTTCCAGCAGCACTATTGTCAAATAATGACTAGTCCATTTGTGCACAGTGACCATCAGTTATGACAACTCTCCAAATTGAAACAGAAGCAAAAATAAAGTGTAAAACCATTCAGATGTTTGAAGTTCGCATGTTACAACTACATATGTTTCTTGGAAGTTGGAGTTGAATGATATACATTGATGAACAATTTTTCAATTATTCGACATGTAGGTGATGATCTACAGGTAGTCAAATGTGGTTTGATCTATATCATAGTGTATAGCCCTATTCACATATTTTCTTAATTTACCTAGGGGAAAGGTACTGAGTAATAATCATGATATTGAGTGGCCTTGAGGGAGATACCAGATGAATATTGCCCGCACTGAAAGAATATTTTCTGGTATCTCCCTCGAGGCCAGTCAATATCATATAATTAACATCTTTTTTTTTTTTAGTGTCCGCGTTCACGTGCCATTCTACTTTAAAGGGACCCAACAGTTTTGGCTGAGACCTAATTTCAGGTTATTAACATTTTTAGGTGGAATAATGAAAAAGCTCTTATGAAATGTCTAAGAGCTTGTAATTTCAAGGGGAATTCAATGTTTATTTGATGAAAATTGGTTTTGAAATGGATGAGATAGCCAGAACAACGCGATCCTAATAAAGGGTAAGGTTCAACTTTTATAAAGATTGTTATGTTTTACTTTTTTGTTTCTTTTTAGATTTCAGCTATTCTTAAACAGATTTTCATCAAATAAAAAGAAATAATCAAATGAATTCTCTTAGAATGGTATGCTCTGTACTATTTCACTAGTATTTTCTTGATATCTTGCAAAAAGTTAGAAGCCTAATCCTCATCTCAACCAATACTATTTGACTGTCACGACTGTGGTGATTGGGTTCAGTCGCGATTAAGAAGTAAACACTCTGTCCATGGGATAGGACTTGAAATCAATGAAATGCAGGGAGTGCACATTGACGCTACCAGGCTTATTGCTAAATTTCGTTCACGTGAGTCTGTTACTCCCACTGCTGAGGGACTTGGATATTATGCTAAGAAATCGTCAGCGATTACACTATTAAGGGATAGTACAGTATTGGTGGAGATGAGAATTGGGCTTTTAACTCTTTGTGAGAGACCAAGAAAACACGTATGAAATAGTACAGAGACTACCATTGCAGATGAATTCATAGTTTATTGGATGAAAATCGGGTTTGAAATAACTAAAACATCCACAAAAAACAAAACAAAGTAAAACAAAGCGATCGTAATAAAATGTGGGTCCCACACTTTATTGAATCGCTCTGTTATGGGTATCTCAGGCATTGCAATTTTCATCAAATAAACGTTGAATTCCTCATGGAATTACATGTTCTTTCATATTTCAAAGAGGTTTCTCATTATCTCACCAAAAAATGTTAGAAACCTGAAATTAGGTCTCAACCAAAACTATACAATCCCTTTAAGAATCTTTTGTCAACTTTTGAAATAAAGTTTGAGAAATTGCACCGATCTACCCTCAACAACAAATAACGGAATAATTATACTCACCTTGCCAGAGAATTTGTAATCTAACAACAAATCACTCCTTATAGTTCCTTCTACCAATACCAAATCTTGCGGTTCATGATCTTTTCAGTCAGTATCCCCTCAGCTGTGGAATAATCTACATGTACGTGTAAAATAAACTAACTCAACAGAAAAATTCAAATCTCTGTGAAACTTATCTGTTCATTTAATGATCTCATGCCTTAGGATGTAGTAATCACAATAGTCATAATAATGGATTATATCTGAACATTTGCAACTGTTCATTACAGTTCAGTTTGTGTTCCTTCTTCTTTCCTTTTTTTTATTTCTCAGCGCTTAGAGACTTTTTAATGTAATAAGCGTTTATAATGTGTATAATAATAATGATAATAACACTAATAATAATTGGTATTATGTTGATAATGATGATGATGATGATGGTGATGATGATTACTATTATTATCATCATCATTATTGTACATGCATACATATTTTTCTTTACTTGTTTATTCATTAAAATGGAGGTCCCATGTGTGAGAGAGTCATAACAGCTACTCACGATATAAGAAATACTTTTATGTATGAAACAAATCACCGTATGGTCGGTTGAGAAAAATAAGGGCGTTAACGCCACAGGGTTAATGTATAAACTCTGTCCAGCGTCTATGTTGGTGTTGTATAGCTTCAAATTCTATGTTGTAGCTTTACAATGGAACCTCTTACCGCGTGCCTGGGTATACCAACATGTCGCCTGCGCAGTGGTATATACATCAAAAGCAGCAATATGCCATCTCAGTCGCTAATTGTTCTGACGTGAAGATGTATGGATTAATGAGAAGCGCAGCCGACGCTTTTAATTCGAGCGGAGGATCGTTTAAAGGTATAGAAAGCACACTGGAGCTCGGTATAGTTCGGATACTCATCACGGCAACACGACATCGACTGTTCTACCTTTGCGATATGAGAAATAAATAGCATGAATGGGTCTTTGATGCAATCATGCTGTATTAAAAACATAAGTTTTAATAAACATGGAAAAAAATACCATCGTGCATTGGGCGATAAGATTTGGGGATCCCTGCAGCTTTTTATTGTAGCTGTTTAACAAGCAGTTGAGCAGTTTGGAATGAGGGAGGGAGATAGTGAATGTTTGTTTGAATTGCGAAAGGGGAGAGAGAGAGAGAGGAGGAGGAGGAGGAGGAGGAGGAGAAGGGGGGGGGGGGGCGTTGGAGAAAGCCGCACGTTTAAGTATCCGACGTATCAGCTGGTAACGACCGAGCAGTCTGTATGGCGTTCTTGACATACCGACCGTTCCTAAGCTGTACGCCACGGCCACAATGTCTGTACGTTGCTCACGACATATGTATGTGTGGTTCCATCTCGCATCGTCTGTATGCAAAAGACATCTCGCGCTGCAGCGCCTATAGTTCTTCCTCATTTTCAAAACATTTTTCTCCTCTTAAAGCCGCTGTTCAAAGCGGGCACGAAGGCTTGTCGACTCGCGGGAAAAAAATACGACGTACATCTTCACGAGCAGACGATGGACTACAGGCATTTAACTACTGGGAGAACGCCAAAGCGTTCGTCGCATATAGCTCCGCTGGTCGGGTTATCAGTAGAGCTTTCGTATTATCTATTTTGAATGAGTAATGTCTTCGTTGGGAAATACCATGATTGTGTAATACACGCAGGCTTCAGAGATACCTGCTCTTGGAAGTATTCATATATTTGCTGTGTGACGACGGCGAGGCATATGAACTTCCAGCACGGGGTGATGTGCGCAGTAAATTCTCTCTGAGACCGTCGGATATGACAAGTTATGCGGACTAACACGTGCAGACATTGTTGCGGAAAGTAATCGGTTCATCACCCGTACCTCTTTCTCTCTAGCACCCCCCTGTACTTACAACACAGAGGTTCTACCCGACAGTACTCTACACTGTGGTAAGAAGGCCAAAATTGAAAAAAAAAATGGTAGTGTTTTTGCTGTTTACACTATCTGTTTTTCCGTCAAATATGACCGTACCGTTGATGAAATACATGTATTTAATAGGATATGTAACTTATGTAACATCCTCCCTCATTGTTGTTGTTGTTGTATTATTATGCACGGATTTGCATGTTCACTCCAAAATCCACACTTGTTTAATGTCATTTTGTAGGGACATGAATTTTCGTGATAGGGCTGACCTCTGAAGCAGCGGTGAATTACAAACCTAATGATACTCATAAGTTCATAAATATGTTCCCAACGATATCACACCTCCGGCAAATTGTTAATCAAATGGTAATAGGCCTACCTTGTGCGACCAAGCCACCGTGAACCATATGTAGTATAGTGTTGCTGTTATGTACACTGTGTGGCGAATTCGAATGCCAAACGATGACCAGGCAAACAAGTATATAGCAGAAACTTGTATATACCCCTTACGTTATGATGTTAGTGTGCCCACCGCCCCCGTCCCCCCCCCCCCCCCTCCGCCTCCTTTCGTAAACTCGTCCTTGAACTTATGAGGGTGAGGCACATGAATGAAGTCTGCTTTAAATGTTAAAGGAAATATCAACAGGAAGTATGTCACGCCAATAGTGGTGACACATTATCTGTTCATTATGCATCATGATGTAAAAATCGGAAAGACGTTGACTGACCATTGATAATCTACGTAGTGTCTGAGTCAGTAGTGCAGTCTTATGAAGAATGCTGCTAATTTGATGAAGTCTACGTGCAGAAATTAATTGGTGAGTAGACAGTCACTGATCAGATTAAACAATAGTAAAGTGTGAGTGTGAAACAAAGAACAATCTCGGTGCATAAATAATATTGGTGAAAAGGCTGGAGAAAAAAAAATCGGTCAGGAATCGAGCATCGAAAAATGAAAGAATGGAACCTAATATTTCTATAGTAAATGGGCTAGGAAGGGTGTGGGCAATGGTTTCTTCAATTAAGTACAAATGGATTGTATTCTTATACATAACCATAGCAACTAGGAATTGACGGTAGGCATGGTAGGAAGGCGTTTTATTCCTTGGTCTTCAAACTACTTGGGATTCCCTCAGTCACGGAGGAATCAATGCAAGGAGTTCAGACAGACACTTGAATTTGATCTTCCTTCTATAACAGGTCTCCTGGACAGACGTGATTTGTTTGGAGAGCACCCACGTTTCAGGCGTGAAAATAAAGCCTAACCAATGCCGAGAGCTTGTCTAGTTTTTCATCAACGCATTCATTTTTGTGTTTGCCTGCACATGTATGTAGTCATTCATTCATTAACATGCGTATGTAGGCCTATTTGTGTATCTCTGCCGTGTTTATGGTGTGAATGATGTATGTATGTTAGTGTGTATAAATGTTCATCTAGTCATCGGTTCAGTCATGTCTCCTCCGTCAAGTCTTTATCGAAGGAGAAAGAAAAAGAAAGATAAATAAGGCACATAATGCTTTGATACCACTCATTCCATGCTCGCTTTAAAGTTTTCTGAATTGAATATAGCATCAGCAATAAGTTGTTCACTTCCGTGTATGAACAGGACATTGACCTCGTTGCCATGTTCCCCACTAGACAGGGAAATTTCCTTGGCATGTCCCTCGCAAACTCATGCCCACACTATGTCAACAAATCCCGCCTGTAGGCGCCTACAGATATTCGTCATTATGAAATCGCATTTATAATTACAGATGTAATATCAACAATGATGTATTCACAATGTACCGTGTCTGTCAGTGTCAGTGTTACTTCCGGACAGCCGGTGCAGCTAAAAGAGAGTTGTTATCTTTTCTTTATAACATTTCTCCTTTTTGAAGAGGTACAATTAACATTAAACCAAAGCGATAGAGTTCAGGACTAAAGCAAATAGGAGGTGAGCTTATTCTTGAATGTTAGGAAAGGGGTCTCCATTCTCAGTTTCACAGGCAGCGGATTCCAAGAAGAAGATATCCAGACTATGGTGAAGGATGTTTCCCCCATGAATGATGTAATACAGGGTACTCTCAGGGTGACAGCAATGATGATATCGAGTTGGATTGTATTCACGGAGCTGAAGGTGGCTTGGGGTATAAGGAACGAAGAACTATAGGATCAAAAGCTTGTGGAGTATTCACTGTTGGAGATGAAGACAGTGCAATTAATGAATAACATGAGGGGTGTGTGGGATATGAGACATCCAACCTTCACGGCGGACACAAGTGAAACGGAAAACATATTTCTGGGATAACAAGGATAATAATGATGACGTCATGGTCGCAATCTTAACCCAGAGTATATCTTTTCAGTGTCAGCACTGTTCTTTCAGAGAACTCTGCGTTTAATCATCATTCATGGGTACCTGGCCCATCATTGGCCAGGTACCCATATTTTCACCTGAGTCGAGAGGGACATCATGGGTTAAAACATCTCGTGCAAGGACGTGAGCACTAAGCATGGGAATCGAACCCGGTACCTGCGTTTGAAGTCAAGACTTTTATCCACTAAACTACCCTGCCCCAACTCCCTTCAGATGAAGGTAACATGGACATCATTTAGAGAGAGGATAACAAGGTGCCAGAAGGATTAGTCAACAACTGCGATTGTGCAAGCCCTGCCATGTGGTCTGCAGTTGAATCTAGCCGACAAAAATACGAAGTACCTTCTGCGATTACCTCTTCCCGCGTCAACAAACAGTGGATTAATCATAAAATAAAACAATTATGCTGACAGAAACCGCACGCCTTTATCAGAGACCACTTTTGTCACCGTCTAAAAAAAAGAAGAAGAAAGAAAGCCAAGATTTGTACCCAATACACAGCACACAAGAAACGCATGCAAAAACCGTATAGGGAAGCCTATGAAATCTATATCAAATATAAAATTGTCCCAGATCTCAAGTCTAATTTCAAGGGCTTCCGGAGCCATATTTTAAGTAAATGTAGCAACAACAATGGTGTTGCCCCACCCCCTCCTTTGAGTTCGTCACCGCGCCACTTTACACCGGAAGTAAAGACACAAAGCAAACGAACTGAATGATCAGTTGTGTTCTATGTTTAACAAGGGCGAAGATCCAGACACTCTGTCTGATCTTGACCAAAGACTTAAGAATTTCGACCCACACAAAGAACCAGGACCAGATAGCATTCAAGCACGCCTTCTCAAAGAACTTGCAGGCAGCCTCGATCGGTCCATCCACGACCAAAGAGCTCGATCTATACAGACAGAGGCACAGTACAAGAGATTTGGAAGTCGGCTACAGTTACACCAATCTGCAAGAAAGTAGACAGGATCAAACCAAATATACGTACCGACCCAACTCACAGTCAAATGCTGCAAACTACTGGAGCACATCATCTTTAGCTCATGAATGCGCCACGTAGAATCATGCAACGTCCTTCCTGAGGTGCAGAATGGATTCCATATAAAAGGACACTCATAAGAATCCTAACGAATAACTGTTACCATTAGTGGATACTCATTGACTTGTCTACTGCACAAAGTCAAGTACCGTGGCATTCAAGGCAACCTTCTCACCTTGGTAAGCATTTTCTGAAAGTGATTCCAGGGAGTAGTCCCAGGGGTTAGTAACCAGACGTTTCCCCTGTGTTATCCGGGGTGCCTTGTGGCACCGCAAAGGTTGCATACACAATGTCCTTCCATATCGGGCTATTTGCCGATGACTGCGTTACGTCTGTGTATGTGCAGAGCCATCAACAATCCTTTTGACGCCACACAGCTTCTTCAGAGGGACCGCACTACAGAGACATGTAAGGTTGGGAAAAAAAATATACTCTTTAGAGTACTTTAGAGCTGCTTCGTCATTTACAAGGACCCAACGCGTGGACAATATCGTCAAGAAAGGAACAAAATGTATCAGCATCCTCCGTCGCAACCCAGGCGAGTCCTCCCTGCTATTACAAATGCTAAAACACATTTGTTCGGAGGTGATTTAGCTCGGTCGGTATAGCGCGTCTGCCTCCAGACCTAAAGGATCCGGGCTCGATTCCTGAGTCTCACTGAGCAATGTTTTGTGCGTGTATCCGTGATACCCTGATCATGCCGTCCCCTGTAGTAAAAGACACTCCATTCTGCCCGTTGGATGAGACAGAAAATGGAGGTACCGTGTGCGAGACAGTAGCAACTCATGCACGTAAAAAAAAAAAAAAAAAAAAAAAAAAAAATCCCGCTTCATTCATTCATTCATTCATCGCAAGGAGCAGGGTGCGTAACCTGGTGAAGTGGTCCCACCTCACATCCAATGGGACCCCATGGAAAACCAGTTAGCGGAGCTGAATGTGGGCTATATCCAGCCATCTTCTCAGATGGAACATGAAACAAACAAACAAACACACCCAAAACAGTTGAGTATGCCTTCCTACGCTGCTTACGGGGCCTAATACCCATAAAGACACTCTCAACATGCAAACATCGAAGATCCTCAGGCAAATGTTATGCATGATGTATGCCATTACCAACCACCTCATTGGCATTCCAGATGACCAACTCGATTTCCTTCAATGCACCAGCCAGAGGACATATCAGATGGTTTGTCTTCCCCATGTAAACAGGAACCGCAATGCTAAGGGGTACGTTCTTCCCAGACGGCGTTCCATCCATCTCTGGAACAGTCTGTACCCTGAAGTGCCCCGAGCTCACATTTACTTGAAGCCTTCAAATCCAGGATTAAAGGCATCGATATAGTCATTCAAACAGTCATCTTTAGACATGCGACTACCCATCAAAGCTACCCCTTTTATGACATAAGTCCAACGCATTTTGTTTGTTTGTTTGTTTGTTTGGTTGGTTGGTTGGTTGTCTGTCTCTTTATTATTTTTTGTGGGGAGTGCGAGTACTTCGGGTTATAGTACTTCGAGTAAACTCTGGGGGAGGGACATAACACTAGTGGAAGAAGAAAAAAATTGATATCGATTTTTTCTCCTAATTGATTATCTTCCTATGCAAAACGTAACAAAATTGCCAATTTAAAGTATCTTGGTTGTATGGACCAACCTTTCAATACGATACTGTAATAGTGTGAATATGAGTGAAGACTGGATTATGTAGATCTAGATATACGCACTAAATTCTTCGATAAAGTAACATTCTGTGAGTGATTAGATAAAACTTATTGAGTATTTCCCAAAGACAGTGCCGTTAATGAAAAGGGTTGGTAACATGCTGATAGGCAGTGCGTTTGAAAAAAGTTAATCCAACTTAGGAGGGCTACTATTTCATAGTTGTCAACTTAATGTATGTAGAGCGCAATGTTGGTTGTGAGGAAAGAGGAACTTTTCCTCTTTCCATTGGTACCTAATTATGCTGACAAATGACATGCATGACTGAGCACATGAACTTTGAAGACAACAGTGACAATTTGCACTTTTTCCAACTTTGAGTGTATCGTAAAGGAACAATGAATGTCTCACTGAATGGCTATGATCTGTCAATGAACATAATCAAATAAACAGGCCAGCATACACGACTGCAGGTTTGTGTTGAGGGTTTCTTCTAACCTTTTATGGTCCATTAACTTTTCAGGGCCACGTTGTTGATGACTTTGTCGCTCCCACAAAGGTTGACCCATTATCAATTTTTCTCTCTTCATATTCAAGTCATGGTTTGTCGCTGCGAGCTACGTGTGAAATATGAAAAGTGAAAATGGCCTGTGTGGGTTGGCCTGAATGGGAGTGATCAAGTTATCGACAGCGTGACAGTGTTAAAAGTTATGGACCATACAATGTTCGAAAACACTCTTAACACAAACCCTTAACACAAACCTGCATTCGTACTACTTTCTTTGACATGTTCTCATCCATTCAGTGAGGCATTCATTGTTCCTTCATGTGGCACTCAAACTTGGAAAAAGTGCAAATGTCATGGTTGTCTTTAAAGTTAATGTAATCAGTCATACATGTAATTTGTCATCATAATAGGTGTCAATGGAAAGAAGAAGAACTCCCCTTTCCTTACAACCAACACTGTGCTGTCCATAGCTGACAATATGAAATAGTGGCCCTCCAATTTCGTTTACCGTTTTGTTGATACGCACTGTATATATCTTGATAAAGACAGCATGCAATTCTCGAAATTTGTGTAAGTTGTTTAGTGTTGTAGTGTTTTATTTGTTTGTTTTTTATTGAGTTGAACACAATTGTAAAGCTCAGTCGGCAAAGTTTGTTAATTTCCAGGGTATTTTAGCCATCGCAATGTTAAAAAAGTGTATTCAGTGTTCATTTCGTGATATGATTTATGATTTATTTTCATGACAGGAACTGTTATCACTAAAGAAAATTGCACTATGAGTTACATAGTAGCTGTAAGAACGTAATACAAAGCAAACGGATGAATGATTTTATGATTGTATAAACATTATATCCTATTATGTAATACATATATCTGCACCCTCATCTTCACCCACGAATTGTTATGAATCGACCAAACTAGAATTAAAGAAAACTCGAGGTGTATTCAAGCATGTTGCAACCTGTGCCAACTCTGTATCTAGATGAGCAAGGGAAAGCTGAATACCCTGGTGCTATCCAGATACTTCCTTCCTCTTTCTGATACCACACTTTCTATTACCCACCATCATTACATCCTCTATTACTCTATAAATAGTCTGGGGAATATCATTTTATGATAGTCCTTCTTGGAACTTATTCACTGTCTAAAAAAGAAAATAAATGATTGAAAAAGGCAAATAAATCTCGGAATATCGGGGCCAATATTTATGTATAACTAAAATACACGCAATGCTTCAGACAACTATGAAATTGGAAAGATTTCATTTTGTTACTTTGTCTGCATTTACGCATACATAAAACCAAGAAAACAATGCTCTCCACATCAAGAAACAAGAAAAAGAATCCTACACTTTAAATTAATAAGATCAAATGGAAAAAGATTATTGTTACATCAATACTTAGTGTCTGCCATGGATAGTTAAGATTAAGCTTATTTTCAATCTCAGGGTAAGGTTATATTAAAACAAAAAGGGAACGTTAATTTCTATACTCAGTAACATTCACAGATTGACAAGGTATCGCGTATATTCCGAGCACACATACGCAAAATCAACGAGCACGAACGAGATAGTTGCGTTCTCCTGAATGTGATTCCTGGTTTTTTGTCGAGCCCACCGGAAGTGCGGAGAGACTAAGGGATCGCCTGCGGCGTCTGTCCGTCCGTCGTCCGTCCGTAACGCTACAAAAACTTGAATAACTCTCTACTGAGGACTTCAATTTCAATCAAACTTTGAGGGAAGAGTGGTTATGCAAAGTTACAGATTTTACCAAACATGAAGGTTACCTCAAGGTCAAAGGTCACAGGCAGGGGTCAATGAACTTTAGGGCGGAATGTTAAGTTTTTAGGGCACGTTTTGATTATGGCTCAAAACTTTTGATCCCTATATCCATTTGTGACCAAAGTTGGATGGTTGATGTCCCTTGGGGAGTTGAAGGTCACCACAAGGTCAAAGCTCACAGACAGGGGTCAACAAACTTTTTTAGGGCCAATGTTAAGTTTCTACGGCGCGTTTCAATTATGGCTCATAACTTTTGATCCCTATGTCTGTTTTTGACCAAACTTGGAAAGTAGATGTCCCTTGGGGAGTTGAAGGTCATCACAAGGTCAAAGGTCACAGACAGGGGTCAACGAACTTTTAGGGCCCGATGTTAAGTTTTTATGGCGCGTTTCGATTATGGCTCATAACTTTTGATCCCTATGTCTGTTTGTGACCAAACTTGGATGGTACAGTAGATGTCCCTTGGGGAGTTGAAGGTCATCACAAGGTCAAAGGTCACCGACAGGGGTCAATGAACTTTTAGGGCGGAATGTTAAGTTTTTACGGGCACGTTTCGATTATGGCTAAAACTTTTGATCCCTATATCCATTTGTGACCAAACTTGGATGGTTGATGTCCCTTGGGAAGTTGAAGTTCATCACAAGATCAAAGGTCACAGACAGGGGTCAACGAACTTTTAGGGCCCGATGTTAAATTTTTATGGCGCGTTTCGATTATGGCTCATAACTTTTGATCCCTATGTCTGTTTTTGACCAAACTTGGATAGTGGATGTCCCTTGGGGAGTTGAAGGTCATCACAAGGTCAAAGGTCACAGACAGGGGTCACCGAATTTTTAGGGCCCGATGTTAAATTTTTATGGCGCGTTTCGATTATGGCTAATAACTTTTGATCCCTATGTCCGTTTGTGACCAAACTTGGCTGGTAAATGTCCCTTCGGGAGTTAAAGGTCACCACAAGATCAGAGGTCCTAGGCAGGGTCAATGAACTTCCGGGAGTTAGAAAAACATTAATTTCCTCTACGCGAATGGGCTAGACACATTTTGGCACTTGCCTTGTTTATGGTGTTGTTGTTGGTGGTGGTGCGCTTTCAGAACATGATATCTATGACGGCTTCGTGTTATATACTATACGCACGTGTGCCAACAGTGCAAACGAAATGTGCTGTCTGTCGTAAAGTATACAAGCGCGTGAAAATGTCTTTAACCTTTTCATAATAATAGCCGGGCATTCATAGGACTGTTGCACTTTGAAAAAGGTTGAGTTGTTGAAGAAACGAGGTGGTAATATGATGACGAATTTGCTTCTTCTTCTCGGTTTCTCTCAAACATCACTAAACTTATCTTCTTCCTCATAAACATTTCCTGCGTATCCACGCTCTGTAGACTTCATTTTTCCTCCTGATTTTTCCTCTCGTTCCGTTTTTTTTTTTTTTGACCTCCCTCTCTTTCCCAGAAATATCACACTCTCCTTTGATCTCTCTCGCTTTCAATTTTCTATTTTTTTTTTTAATCTGCCTGTCTGTCTGTCTGTCTGCCTGCCTGTCTGCCTGTCTGATCTCACTGACGTTGACGTGGGGCATTGTTCACACATGCAGTTCTCCATGTCGAAGGAACAGACGTACATTGTATTTCTGCACTGCGGTAAGGGCGCTGGTGTGTGTGTGTGGGGGGGGGGGGGGGTTGGTGGGAGGCTCCTGTTTCCTTCGTCTCTATGGAGCAGGGCCTACAGTCTATGTTTGTTTGCATGTTCGTTTGTTTGTTCGTTCGTTTGTAATGGTGTATTCATTCTGATAAGTTGTATCTGATTTAGCTTGGAAAACATTTTGGATAACTACAATTCAAAAGGAAATCAAGTCGGCTTAGATCATAAAAATATTTTGTAGGCAGCTGTGCTATAGCTGGTGATGTGATGTAAAGCGTTGTGAAACAAGTTATAGTTTGTAAAGCGCTTTGCAAATACAATTATTGTTTTGCAATTAATGTCTGTCTCCTTGTCGCAATTTGTCTGATTTTTCTCTTTCTCTCTCTCTCTCTCTCTCTCTCACTTTCTCTCTCAGATACGATCTATCTCACCATCTCCGGTTTCCATCTAAACATTATTTACATGCGTGGGAAGATTTAGGTCACTTTGGCTGTGTGGGTGTAACATTCTCTAAAGCCATTCGCGAGGTCGTTCATTAGCGAATTCTTGTCACATGATCACTCACATGGTCACATGACAACACACATGCAAAATCGAACGGAATACATGATTATGCACATGTAACCCGAAAACAATACGAACCTCCAACCTTCCCATCCCCTCTTGCTCCCTCCCTCTCACAACTTTGCTCAACATTCAGCAAGAAAAGTAAATGCCTAGAACAGTTTAATTTCGATTGCGTCTCTAGATGTACAGAGACGACTGTTTTTGTTTACTTGCTTGGCTGGTTGTTTGGTCGACCTGTTTTCTCTAAACAGTGCCAAGTACGACCACTCTCTGTACAGCGTCAATCGTAGCAAAACAATCGTGTTGTCCTGTCGCTTTGTGTAAAGGTTCCCCGGGGGCTGAATGGCCCGTTTAAAGTTCTCGTGACCTTTACGGAGACGTCTGTCACATCATCGGTATGTACAGAATGATGACGATATACTCACAGTGCACTGTGATATTGCATCTATATGCATAAGAATATTTATACTGAAAGCAAGTAGCATTCAAAACAGTAAATGGGTAAATCCATTTAAATTTGAACGCTCAGACACACTTATGGAATCTTAGAGGACTCTGTCATACCATTGCTGCGAGCAAAGCGTTTGCAGGAATACGGGTACTGGTTTGGCTCTCACTGCTGTAATAAAGAAGAGACATGGAATCTTATTATGGAAATAAAAAAATACAGTGTAGTAAAAGACATATTACTATAATGCAAGGTCTTAATACCCAGGGAATTACCTCTCCAGATTTATTTCTGCTCTTCTAGAAGCCCTTGCCATTATCTCAACTCTTGCGCTACCAGGTGCCTTATCATTTACATTTGGAAAAAGGCATATCGTAGGTAAAACCATCTCGCCCAATTTCTTAACACACGGCAGGACTCGATGTTGGGACATCCTGTTAAAAGTTTAGAGATTATATTCCACAGTGTCACTATCAACAATCAAAACGCAGTGTTCATCATTTATACCAAGTTATACGAATAAAAGGTGTTACTCACCTTTAAATAGGATTTTCTTGTTTTACCTAGGCTGCGTTTATCAACTTTCCCCTGTTTAAAGGTCTTTTGAAAGCCCTTTCCAAAGCCCTGTACTATTAATGTGCCGCTTGTTTTCTAAGAAGGGACGGCGAAAAGCAATTACCATCATAAAGACATATCTTCCTTTGAGAGTGACGAGTCATGATGCAATGTCACATGAATCAATTGTCTTCCTATCTGTGAGGCAGCTCCAGTTTAGCACATATTTCAAATATTTCTGAGTGGCGGCATGAGACATTGGCTGCGTTTATCAACTTTCCCCTGTTTAAACGGCTTTCCAAAGCCCTTTCCAAAGCCCTTTCCAAAGCCCTTTAGAAACGGCTTCCAAAATAGTTGCGTTTATCAACTCTCTTCGCGAACACGATAATTGGCCTGTCACTGCACAGCTACATTGTGCAATTCGACCCGAGGAGAAGAGGTCATAATGAGGCGTGCATTGTTCGTAACTGCAGAACAATACTACAAAGCCGTTTCAAAACAGCATTGCGTTTATCAACTTCAAAAGGCTTTTACAAACAGGTTTCTGAAAACCTGTTTAGGAAACCTGTTTGGAAAGCCACAAATTTGCAGCTTTCGAAAAGGCTTTCCGAAAGGGCTTTCAAAACAGCTTTGCGTTTATCAACTCGTAAAAATTCCTTGAAAGCTGTTTGGAAAACCTGTTTCTGCCGAGAAAAGGAGTTGATAAACGCACCCTTTGTTTGTAGATATCTCAGCCATTTTAAAACCGATTTTCATTAAATGAATATCAAATTCCTCTTAGAAGAATGGTATGCTCGTTAACATTTAATAAGTGGTTTCTTAGTGTCTCTCGAAAAGTTATGAGCTCAATCCTCATTTCCACCAATACTATACCATCCCTTTAATGCTTTGCAAAGCTGGTTCATTGTTTGTATACTATGGCCAAGTGATATATCAAACGAAATGAAAGCAAAGAGAGGAAGGTAAGAGAAGAAGGAGCTGACAAGAGTAAGAAGTGATATAAGGAAGGAAAGAAAAATAGATTGAACAAAAAAAGGTAATCTAGATCATATCTGCTGTACTGAGATCTTAAGAACGAAAAAGATGAAAATCCATTCTCATATCTTTCATTCGGAGGCAGAGAGGAACGCGTATATTCCGTCCTAACAAAATAGTCTATAGCCATTCGCTGAGATTGATACCAGGAATCTTTCAACAAAATAATACAAACCGAATGAAGGGGATAATTTGAAGACATCTGAAAGGTAATTATAAAGTCGAACTTGCCGGAACATACAAAGAATAGTCATCTTTAATAGATCTATTTTTTGTTTTATCTTCGCTTGAATGATGTTATTACTTTCCTGGACTTTCCCCATTTCGATTAATAAAAAGGGGATGGAAAACTAGATGACAAAAAAAAAAGATAATAACTTGGTACAGTTTCATTACCAGGAGCAGAATTCTCATCTCGCCATCTTGGCGGGGTGCTCCCAAGAGGGATTCGTAGACTCCTGATTATTGTCTCCTGCATGTATATCTTAAACGAGGCAAAATATATACAGCATGTCTCCAAAATGGCATGCCTGGCCACACCCTGGAAAACAAATGATTATTCAAACTTTCGTGTAAACGTCTAACAAAGATACTACAGCTAAAGTCCTTGTCCCTGGTTTTTTTTTTTTGTGGTTACCTTGTTTGTTCGCTCATGTCTTTCTGCGTGTTCATGTATGTTGCTGTTATTGTTGTTGTGTTTAGTTTAATGGTGGTAATACCCTGCGGAAGTAGACACAACCAACGACAATGGGGCTTGTCTTTCAGCAATACAACCTGACAACAACTTTCACTTACAACTAAAGATAACTGTATACACTTCCGACAGGTGAACAAAGGTTGCTTTGCAGCCTTATTTACGTCGATGTAGGGCATTTTGTCTATCAGTTGCAATAAAAACATCTCGACCGAAGAATTTCATGAATTTGAATAAGGAAAGGTTGCTTTATTGCTTTGCTTTAAAATAGTGCAATTACCTGTAACACTAGACAGTCCCGTACCAGTTTTAATCAATACGACTTCTCTACATCTTCTGTCAGGGGTGTTTATACGAGTGAATCCCGTTAATCTGCCGAGTACACTCAGGGCTATCAGGAGTGTGGAGGCCCATAAGAGGCCACGAGAACGGTGTGTCCATTTATTATAAACAAATTCCTTGATTGATGTTATCACACTTCATGGCTTTTGACATGTGCCACCAGCGCGCCGCTATCTACGTTATTTACACTATGGCTCTACCTGCCCCCGTCTTGAAAAAAAAAAATTCATGACGTGTATGATATCGACCGTCAGCTATATTACCCTGCAGGGTGCTAGTTTGTTTGATGCTCTCATTCGTTTCGATAGACGGCGTACTGAACATTAACAACATACAGAGTGATTGGAATAGGCACTGTACCAATCTTGCAAGTAGGCTCTACACTTACAACTATCCAGTTGTACACAATTTTGAAGTGTACTGACCTTTAAGACGCATGGATGAACAAAATAGTGAAGAGAAAATCGTCGATGAATAGTATAGTAAAGTCATTAGTAACCTAGGTGTCAGAATTATGATTTGTTTCGCTACTTATTAAGTCCTACTATAATGAAGAGTAACGGCAGAGTATAGGCCTACGTATACAGGGAATTATCACCTGTGAAACAACTCCGTATAGTCTGTCTGCATCTGTTCAATTGGAACCAAATCAGTCTGTTCATAACGGAATACACTGTATAATGTTTCCTAAAGATATACTGATAAAAAATGGCGGCGCCTATATGGACAGATGTTCTGAACAAGCACTGTGATTGAAGCGCCCCCCCCCCCCCCCATTGCTCCCTCTAGGCATGTTTTCATTCATGAGAATCAATGGTTAAAAACAAACCAATAACAATAATAAGTTTCTAGTTTAATGCTAATGACAATGATGGTATAAATTGAATTTAATAATGAAAATGTACTCTCATTCACCTGGTAGTTCCTACATCAATATTAACACCATTCTTTCATGACGTGCTGCAATTATTGTTCCAGTACTGGAAGGTACTTGTGCTGCTGAATTTATTGCGAATGACACACACATTGTCAAAAACAAACAAACAAACAAACAACAAAACAAACACACCCAACAGCAACCACAACCGCATTTTGTGCATGAATGAATCATTAATTCAGAACATGTCCGAATTACCGGGAGATAAGTACAACAGTTTTTTTCTTACTAACATCAATATAATGAGCCCATGTAATCACACTGTTGGCTCTTTAATTTTTCTCTTTCTAGGAAGCCTCATTACCAATTCATGGCCAAGTCACGTGATCTAAATTTCCATTATATTTTATTACCTGGTAACGTCACTTCCGGTAATCACGGCATACTCTCTACTGAATGCGTCTAAACACCGCCCAGGTTTTTAATATTACATCTTCTCTGTCGTATTTTGCAGCTAACGAGAATCACAAACTTAAGATAATTATTAAAGATTTGATGTCATTTTGTCTTCACATGCAGAAATCAGTGATTTCTAAATGGAACCTGATGGATCTGTGTGGGACTGAGAGCTAAGAACAGTCAGAGGAAATATTCACCCCACATTTGTCGTAAGTAGCGGGCGGTAGACATGGCCACAACCCTTCCTGGTCAGCCGACGGCTGGTCCGACGCTGGTAACCGACGGGCTGATCACCGCCACGCAACTGATGAATACAATTTCCTCATCGTCGGCCCCCAGTCCGAGCTACTCGTCATGCCCGCCATGGCAGCCTGCCCAGGGTGTTGTCTTCCAGCTAGCGTCGCTCGTCCTCCTTCTCGCCTTCGCCGCGCCGTCGACCAGCGGCGCCGCCATGCTGCTAACCCACTCGCTGCTTGTTGTTGGCTTCGCCGTGATGGCAGCCTGGGCCTGGGTGTACATCTGTGCTCATGACATATTCGGCTGGTGCCTCGCCTTTGCCGCTTTAAATCTCTTCCACATGGTGTACCTCGCTGTCACCATGAGACCCGTGAACTTGACCCGAGAGGAGCGCGACCTGTATGAAAAGGTGTTCAAACCTTTTAAAGTGCCACGCCACGTGTTCAAGAAACTCTGCTACTACAGTAAGATTACATCCCTGAAGATCGGGGAACATTACTCGGAAGAGGGTAAAACTCAGTGCACCAGACTGTCCATACTTTTATTCGGAAAGTAAGTGTTAGAAGAGCTGAGGATAAGAAAGGGTTCATATTTCCTAATTCACAGTTTTATTCAATACATTTTCTTCTGATATTCATTTAATGTTCCATAAGCAGGTTGCTATAAAGATTATAATGTCTATACGTAAGAACAAATGCATTAATAAAAGTACATTTTCCCATTAAAGGGGAAATCCAGTCCAAATGTAAGTTAGTCTGATAAGAAAGAATAAAATATTACGAGTTCAATGGTATAAATTTGATCGAAATCGGATGAAAAAATAAGGAAGTTATGACATTCTGAAGTTTCATTAATTTTTGGGCAAACAGTTCTTGAACAGTAAATATGTTTATGTAAATGGCAAAGTGAGCATGTCATTCCCTCACAACTTACCATATAGTTTGTACATGAAATTTTGAAATTTCCAGTTTTCCACTATTCTTAATTATTCAACCAAGAATAACATTATGCTTCAAACTTCAATGACAGAAACATTGAATTTTCGTCATTTTTTGCACACGATCAATGGAAAATTGTGAGGGTATGACATGGTTAGCTCATTCATTTGCAAATTCAGATCCACTGTACATGAACTGTTTTGCAGAAATTAGCAAAACTTCAAAATGTCATAACTTTCTTATTTTTTATCTGATTTCAGTCAAATTTTTACTGTTGAACTAATAAGATTTTACTCTTTTTTTATCAGACTAAATAATATTTGGACTGGATTTCCTCACAAAAAAAAAAATAAAAACCGTTAAAATCAATATAGTAGTATATTTAAGTTTGTCAATAAACAATTTCTGATAGAAAAACTGGAATGACAAAGATGACTCGCTGATTTCAGCTAACTGGTTGTATAGTCTTACTTTTTTCTCTATATGAATATATATATTAACATACAACGCTCCATATGACATTGTTCATGAAACTCGGAAGGAATATGTTTGTCATTCTTTGGATAAAAGTTTCATCAAAAGAAGTGATGTGACTTCGAAAAACGTTATAGGGCCAAAAGGAATAGTTGATTGAAACAGCTTTACGTCCTATGACAAACAAGCAGCAGATAATACTTAAAATGAATTACAGTCCTCTTATCTTATCAATGTTGTTTTATTTTGTGTGTGTGTGTGCATGCAAAATTAGATAAAATGATAAGTGCATAATCTCCGCATGTTGATATCCGACTCCCTTATAATTTCGTGTCGAGATATGAAGACAGAGAAACTAGCAACATTTATTCAATACTGAAAATCAAACAACGGGATTGTATAGTCAAAGAGTACCTGATCCACAAAATCATAATTACATATGAGTATAAACATAGCAATATCATCTAGAATTTCGTTTTACGCACTGAACAGATACAAGATCGCTAAAGGCCCATTGATTATGGAAATTCACCAACCATAATCATGATTATCTCGATATAGGGTGAAGGTGTTCTGTGAAGGCGAGTTCCTGCATCACATAATGGAAAGACAGTTCCTAGACTCGCCGGAGTGGGATTCCTACGAGAAGACGGAGGGCACAGAGGTCTTTCAGGTATTAAATGGGAATTTGTGCTGCGGTAATGTAGACTTCAATAGTTTTTTTTTTTTTGTACCCCATGTACGTGTCTTAACCTGCCATTGGTTTTGAATGAAACGGTGGACCTGGTTTTTTGTATACATGTTGTTCTAACACTGCCTTGAACTTGAATAAAGTCATGATTAAACAAACAACAAATATACATGTGGATTGAGTGAATGCAGCAATATTAGTAGAACACATCAGTGAAAGTTTAAGAAATAATATAAAATTATATAAAGAAAATACTATACAGTAAATTCCACAAATTATTTTGTCATATGAAAAGTAGGCCTACATATTCCCTGGACTTGTTACTGACATAACATTATGTCAAGGGTAATATTATTCCCCTGCTTGTGTTCTTAGATCAAAGTAAAACAAATTTTACATTTTCTTTATATTTTCTTCAATGGTATAGTCCATAAAAGATGTCATGATCCGTTGTACAGTTTTCTGATCCAGCGGTCTCATCACTAACATTTAAAAGATTAATAACTCTTAAACGGATTGTCCGATTTTCCTCAAACTGACGTATTCTACTAATAAGGCTAGAATTCACTCAATCAACATGTAGTTTGGGTTTCATTCTCCTGAATTCAAAGCGGTGATCATATTTGTCATGGTCCCCCCCCCCCCCCCACATCCATCATGAATGGTATGATTGAAGATCAATCTTTTACTTCATTATTTAAATGTCCCTTTCTTGTCTATTAAGACATCCTAAAACTTTTTTTATCACATATTCCTCAGCAAAAAAGAAGTAAACACAAAAATTGCAAAAATGGACAAGTTGTCATTCATGCGTATGTGCTCTTCCGCATATCAATCAGAACAACAGATATGTTTCACACAAGAAACACAAATCAATTTGCAAAAATCAACCTATGATATCTAGTATATTGTGTTTGTAGCACCAAAGATAAAAAAGCCCCCCCCCCAAAAAAAAAGATAATGAATAATAAAGATAATAAAAATAATAATGATAATAATGGAAGAAAATGAGGAATTTTCTTTCAAATCCAAATTCAAATGGCATTAGAGAACATGCAATGTTAAAAGAAAAGGTAAAAATTTAAAATGTTATTTAAAATTAAGACACTTCAAAATAATATTTGATTCTTGAATTTGTCTCATTAATTCTTAAATTCCTAAACTAAAGGAATTAAACAAAGACGTTCTGTCCGTTTTATCACATTTGTGGCTTACTCTGTGTGTCATTTGAAGTTTGAGTTAACTGACAATTTTTTCCCCCTTTAGCTTCCCACTTTGTTTTTGATTGAATATATAAAGAGATACAAGGGAAAGAAAACTTATTTTTGCTATTGCATTCATGTCTGTCATTGTGTTGAATTCTTTTGTTATCATTACTATCATATCACGAAGGGCATTTGCATATGGATGGCGAAATGTGAATTTCTGCAATTTTTCCTTTTAGTGCATTGGAGGACAAAAAGAGTGTGTTCACTCATGCGTGAAAAACCCTTTTATGCTTTATGACAATAATTATTTTTAATCAAAATCTTCTATGAAAAATATGCTCTAGAAAAAGTGCTCATCTATTTCTTCTTCTTTTTTTTTTTGCTGAGAGAATTATAGATAATTATTTAACTATATATTTTAGGTAACTATGATATAGTCATATTACTGTTTGTTATTTCTTTTCATATTCTCATATTGGTCTACAATTTAGCCCACGCGTAGGTTCTACTATGTTTCTTTTACTTTCGCTAACTTTGACCCATTAATATATCAACGTATATCAATATACATTTTTTAAAATGGTCTTGTCAAAATCTCGTGAATTCAGCATTGTCGATCAAAAGAAACCTCCTACTTCAGATCCAATCAACCAGACAACTATACTAAACTATATTCGAATGCGCATGATACATATCATCATCGTCAAAATTGTCCTAAAGAGTAGGAAACTTTCTTTTGTGTATGTGTCTGCATTAGGTAACCCTGACTGCCACCACTTACTGTCGGTACATCACGTGGCATAGAGACCAGCTGCAGGACTTCCTCGACACCGAACCGTACCTCAAACAGGTCTTCGACAACCTTATCGGCAGCGACATCAGCAAAAAGTTATTCATGCTCACGGAACGGAATCTCAACCAGCGGGTAAGTAGCTGCAGGCCTCTCCTACTTATTTCACCTCCCTTAGGTCCTGAGTGATTGCGACGTTCTGATTGCACTGGTTCCAAACGCTTTAGATTTTGGATCTTCTTCTCGGAGATGATCATGATGAACAGAAAAAAAATTGTTTGAGCTAATAGCCTTATGCTGCTTGCCATCCGTGCACCGCAAACCTATATCACAAGATGCGAGACTGCAGTGACAAAGACTTGTTAAACGCTGTTTAATGGCTACTCTCATCCATCTTTAACCCGTTGCTTCCGAGATTACTCGATTTCCCATTGCTTCAAAGCAGGGGGCACCCGGTTCATGTGGACAATGGGTTAATGAATAGTTGTTGGAAGGTTTGGAAGGTTTATGCACTTTTAAGAGGTTTTTCTTCCTGTGTGACGCGATGACTAGATCCAGCCCACTCCCTCAACGCACGCGCGCGCGCGCGCACACACACACACACACACACACATACATACGTGATAAACACATTATAAACGAGGGAAAACTAATTTATATGGACGTTATATTATCAATGGCCAAATGAACTGTCAGTGCTTATTGCGATTAAGGCCGCTCGATAGAGGCTTAAGGAGGTATGCAAGAGGGTTGAAATGGCAAAGATATGGATAAGGAGAGATTGAATTTTATCTTGCGTGACTCAGCATATCATCCAAGAGTTTCCGGGAGATGCAATGTGCCCCATGACATTTGACCTCTTTGCTGTTTAAAAAGAAATTTAGATAGATAGAAGAAGTAATTTTGAATTGTCATCCTACTAAAGATTTGACGTTTCATCAGACCTTTTGAATAATAACACTTGAGCCTTAGTATTTTACGTGTGACATTTAGATCTATGGCACACTAACTTTTTTCCGTTGGATTTCGTCGTTTTTGTTTTGTCCAACTGTTAACTTGTCTCCTCTGTACCATTTTGTGTATTGTTTTGTCTTATGTGTTGTTAGATTTTTGTGACTGTCATCGTTCTCATGGTCAATAGAAATACAGCTGACAAATACCGAAGTGAAAATTCAATTTTACTTTTGTAGCACACTTCCGGACTAACTTGCGCACTGATCAGAGATCCTCACAGAATCC
This sequence comes from Diadema antillarum, assembly GCF_040938485.1. Taxonomy (NCBI): domain Eukaryota; kingdom Metazoa; phylum Echinodermata; class Echinoidea; order Diadematoida; family Diadematidae; genus Diadema; species Diadema antillarum. The sequence continues at coordinate 169,007 of NW_027271708.1, forward strand.
GACGCTGAAGTCGCGTGTGACTTTCTCCATGGTAGATGCATACAAAGTCATGCAGCCCTAAAGGGATTGTGGATATGATATTAGAATAAACTGTATGCTATCATGTCAGTAAAGTTAAGCCGAATGTTTAGTTGAATCATATTATGTTTTTCATCTTGTACTTGATGAGATTCAAAATGCCACATGGATATGATTTTAGCAAGTGTCTGCTGTATAAGGATGTGTGAGGTGTTTCACCGGTAAAATCTAAAGCGATAAATCAACAAGGCTAAATTGTGTAGAAAGATATCACGCATTGTCGTGAGCTCCTTTTAAAAAGATGTATTTTTCTTAAGCTTTGGAAATAAGTTTAATCATCATGCCGTTATTGCAAATCATGTTTTGGATGACTGAAAAGTGGCAAGAGCTTTGCCCTCTGTTTTGTTTGTGTAGGAATTAAACTGTTTTGTTACCTGTTTTGTAGTGTGCCAGAGCAACCCCATCTGCAGGTAGCGTTTTGTTTATGAGACAACTATTTTGTTATTTTCTAGCGAATTTCATCAATGGTACTGTTTCAAATGCTACTGGGAAAAATGTTTTACAGACAAAACGTGTATTTACTGTGCTTCTTGTAATTATTGAGACTTGATTACTCTTATGAATAATGAACTGTCCAAAATGTATTTTTTTTTTCTTATTTGCTCTGCGCTAGTGTGTGTGTGTGTGTGTGTGCTTGTACTTCCATCAAGGTACCTATGATTGTATGATTATAGGACCGTGTAGTTTTGTATTGTTTGACGTGCTTTATGTCAACTTTCTTCGTAAGTTTTGTATTTGTATCGAAGTTACATTTTGCATCTCACAAGTTCGCTTTTTAGCACTGCAGCCCGTTCGTGTTCATGTTCAGTCTTCGTATATCATTACGTTACATTGACCGTATACTGTTTGTAATATGCATGTATATTGTGTGGAAATCAATGAAAACTAAAATGAATAAATAATCATTGAGTGAGTGATTGTGATAAACTTGTGTTGAATACCACTAATTTCTGTTTTTGCACAAATCGATAAATGAGTGCTCGTATAACTTTGTAATCACGGACGAACTTGCTTTGAGGATAGCAGACTCGGAAAACGAGTGCAAAAACAAAGGATTGTCACAATGAGTTGGAAGGCACACATCCGGTTTGAAAGCAAATACTATTCCAAATATCTGTTGCCTGTAATGAATTGTACCGTAATGTCATCAAGTCAATGTAATTTGAATGTTAGCTTGGTCAAAAGATCAGAATGTTATTTTTTTTTTTGCCATGTCATATCGGATTTGGTGAATCATCTGCAATGTTTTGTGTACACATTTTCGTCATGTAAAGATTCGTGTATGCATGTATTATCGTTATATTAAAGGGATCGTATAGTTTTGGTTGAGACCTAATTTCAGGTTTCTAACATTTTTTGTGAGATAATGAGAAACTTCTTCTGAAATATGAAATAGCATGTAATTCTATGAGGAATTCAACTTTTATTTGATGAAAATTGGTTTTAAAATGACTGAGATATCCAAAAAAGTGCGATTCTAATAAAGTGTGGGACCCACACTTTATTACGATCGCTTTGTTTTACTTTGTTTTTGGATGTTTCAGTCATTCCAAACCCGATTTTCATCAAATAAACTTTGAATTCCTCTTATAATGGTATGCTCTGTATCATAAGTGTTTCCTTGGTATCTCGCAAAAAGTTAAAAGCCAAATTCTCATCTCCACCAATACTGTACCATCCCTTTAATTGGTGAAGCTCACGGTTTGCATGATGCATCGTGTAGAACAGATTTTGCAATGTATTGTCTCTTAGGCTCACTCAAAATTCTGTATTGTATAACATAATATTGCTATGTAATTCAGTACTTCTTATGTAGGCCTATGTTATGACATTTACACCACAATTATGAAAATGCAGCCATAACGATGGCTAAACGATTTTCTTTTTGTGACAGAGTGACCTCAGGGCAATGAAATCACGTGTATGTATGATAGATCGAATTGAAGAAAAAAAAATTGAATATTACAATATGGGTGCGCGTGCTTATGCTTATACTTGGATTAAAATGTAACTATGGACCCTTTGTTCGTATAATGAGATCTATATCAATAAACAGAGGGCTCTTCTTGTATAGTTTACTTAAGGAGCAAATGCAATTTGCCATCCTCCCCCTGTGCGAATTCCAGGGGGCCTGCATACGTCAATGAAGACAGACAGTCAAGAGTGATAGTGTGAGTACCTCTTTACAAAACTCGTGGTTTGCAGAGAGCACTTGCGTGGTTGGTGACATATTGTATAATAATAACGGCTAATGATATTCCCAGGGTCCCCGGGCGCTTATACAAACCTTGACCCGTGTGTCATTCAGTCAGTATGACTCGTGGGCCGCCATGCTTACGTAGGCTGCTTCCGTGGGCGCCATCTTCCACACGCTGCAGTCAGGACGTGGGTGAGATGAGGGGGGGGGGGGGACATGATGCGCTCGGCAACTGAAAAATGGGGTGTGCTGACAATGACGAGGGTAAAGATAGATAGATAGATAGAGATAGAGAGAGAGATAGAGAGATATGATGTGCAGAAATGTAAACATAATATAGAAAAATGTAGATAGCAGAAACAGTTTTGTAGAGAACGAGTGAAATAAATGATGAGGTCAATGAGGAAAAAGGTGTCATGAGTTCATAATTATTATCATGAAGTCGAATGTCTGGTTTTTAATTTTTTTTTTTTTTCTTAATTCAATTCAATAATTTAAGTCTGACAGGAGAAAGCATCTAGAGGTCATAGCACTTCGACATTAGAACTGAGGGAAGATAAGTTTAAACAAAACAAAACAAAACAAAACAAAACAAAACAAATCCTTTGACCTGTTGGCCAGCTTGTCAGTGTGGCCAGCTTGTTAGTCGCTTGCGGATGAATAACCTATTCCAGACAGTTTGGAAGACGTTATTCCAGCTCACCTCAAGGGGGGACTGTACAGTATACTGGTTGAGGTAAGGATTCATGTTCATAGCATAAGTTTTTGTTGTGAGATAATGAGAAACTTCCTATGAAATATGAAAGAGCATGTAATTTCAAGAAGGATTCATCGTTTATTTGATGAAAATTTGTCTTGAAATAGCCGAGATTCTAATAAAATAAAATAGGCCACGACTTTTCTTAGGATCTCTTTGTTTTCTGTTGTTTTTAGATACCTAGGTCATTTCAAAACCGATCAAAACCGATTTTCATCAAAGAAACTTTTGATTCCCCTTAAATTGTATGCTCTTTAACATTTCAGAGAGTGATTTCTAAATATCTCGCAAAACATTACACGCTGAATCCTCACCTCAACCGGTACTGTACCGTCCCATTAAGTTGATGATTTTGGTTGGAACTAGCATTCAACAATTAAGGTCTGGTGCATCATGTTCTGTTTATAGTAAATCTGCCAAAGACTTCCAATTTTTCAATGGGATGTTTGCAGGTGATGGAACCAATTAAAGGGAAATGATACGTACTTGTTCTCTCTCTCTATCGTCTTTTCTCTTTCAATACAATTGTATATCATGCATATATATTTTCATATACAAATATACACACAATATATATTTTCACTATTCATGCACCATATAAAATATTTTCACATAGATACAAATAATTATACAATTGTGAATATGTTTGTACATATGTGTGCATATACACTCAGCCAAAAAAAAGTAAACATGTTTTATGAGTTCATATTTTTCATAGAAGATAGTGATGAAAATCAATGTATTATATGCCATATCAAATGTAATTTAATTGGATATCAACCTAGTAGGTCAATATTAATGACAACTTTACGCCTGAGTGAACACATTCGTTTTTGTCCTCCAAGGCACAAAAGTCAAAATTGCAAAACTTGATATGTTGTCTTTCATTTGCATAATATGCCCTTCAAGATAACAATGATAACAAAAGACCAATTTAGCACAATAAGAAACATTAATGGAATCTCTTTGGTTCTTTATAATTGACCTCAAACAAAATCAAACTAAACTCTAGGGGAAAACTAAAGAGGCAAAATAAGAATGTTCTGTCAACTCAAGCTTCAAATGACACAGGGAATAAATGCATCAAGATTATTAAATGAACAGGATATCTTCAATTCATTCATTTTATTTAGTAATCTAAGAATTCATGAGAAAAGTCGAGCAACCAAATATTATTCAAAATTTTCCTAATTTGAAAAATTCGTTGAAATTTTTATCGTTTTTTGCAAATATAGCTTTTTCTCTTTGAATTGATTTGATTTGATTTCATATGAATTTGGATTTGATTGAAGATTCGTCATGTTCTTCCATTATTTTTAGCTTTTATTGATCTTTGGGCTTCAAAAATATTACACAGATCACTGTTTTACTTGTGCAACGTAATTCATGTTTTGTTTTGTTTTGTTTCCTGAGGGGGTGTTAATTTCGTATTTTATTCTTAATATTACATGGAAGAGCACTTACAAATGAAGTATACCTTGTTCAATTTTTGCAGTTTTTACTTTTGTGCCTTGGAAGAGAAAAACAAAGGTATTCATTCATTCATGCGTAAAGTTTCCCTTTTTATTGACCTTCCGGTTGAAAGCCAATTAAATCAACTTTCATATGGTATGTAATGCCTTAATTTTTAGTCAAATCTTCTATGAGAAATATAAACTTGAAAAGATTTTTTTTTTTGCTGAGTGTATATATGTATATATATGTATATATATATATATATATATATATATATATATATATATATTAGTTGTGTATAATGAATAATGTGTACTCATTTCCCGTTTAATAATCCGTCTTATAAAGTGTCTTTAAATATTGCTTTAGTGAATCATGACAGCATAAAAAATAACAATGATAATAACATAAAACACAAATAAGCGAGATGTCTCTTGATCGCATTGTTGTAGTGCAAGTGAAACATAACTTGACATTTTTTATCATTGCGAAAAGGGCTAAGCTTCCGTTTAAATTTCGAGTGGTACATTTTTAGAGCATAGGGGGGGGGGGGGGAGGGAGGAGGACTAAACACAGAAATAAAGGCCAGAGAGTGAATGTATTCTCTTGAAAAAGTGCTAGGTATATTAGTATGTAACATATTATCAACTACTGAACTCCGCTGCGTAGCTGAACTATTTAACATCTGCTGAAACTATACGTCGGAAGGCAGTAAGTTGTGATTAACATCAGGAACACAACACGTTTTTGTTGATTTTTGTTACAAAAATGTGGAAGTCGGCTCGGCCCGCGGCTCAGCTTCCACATTGTGACAGATGGATTTAAACACAAACGTCTGTGCCATCATTTCCTTCCTTTTCTGGCTTTGCTGTCGAGCATCCACGAGTACGCAATTCTCTTTCTCTTTCACACGCGCACAAACGCACACACACCCTTCATTTATTTCATTTTTTGTTTTATTCATTATTAATTTCCAACAAAAGTGTAATTACAGTATCACATTTGCTTATACAAAATGAACGCAACCCATTTCATATGATAGGGGAAATATTCTTCATGATTTTTTTTTACTTTTTTAATCAAAGGTGTTATTAGGAACATTTTCTGAACATACCTGTAAATATCTTTTTCGAATCTCTCATGCCTAATGAACTACGCAGGCGAAACGATCAATAATGACTGATTTTATCACCCACACTCTATAACACAATGAAGCACTGTCATCTTGGATATTATTACACTATTACTTATTAGTCATTGCGTTGCAAAGATACGCACATACACTCAGGCACATATACATGTACATACGTATAACACACATTATACAAATGTCAAACAGGACAGACATGCATTATAATGGTGTATAATGAACTCAACGTGGAGGTTAGAAATTATAAGATATGACATGAGGGAGTCGCATATCATCAATCTTTAACATAGCGAACCGGTGATAGCGTTGGGATCTTTCAACATAAATATTTGGGTTTTCAGACTTAAAGGGATGGTACAGTTTCGGCTGAGATGGCGTTTCAGGTTTCCAACATTTTAAGAGGATTTTTTTAAAGATAATGAGAAACCTCATATGAAATATGAAAGAGCATATGATTCTAAAAGTAATTCAATGTTTATTTGATGAAAATTGGTTTTGAAATGGTGAAGATATCCAAAACAAAGCAATCCTAATAAAAGGTGGAACTCACCTTTTATTTGGATCACTTTGTTTTACTTTGTTTTTGGATATGTCAGCTATTTTCAAACCGATTTTCATCATCGAAACTCTGAAATCCTCTTGGAATTGTATGCTTTTTAACATTTCATAAAGTGGTTACTAAGTATCTCGCAAAAAGTTTAAAGCTGAATCCTCACCTCAACCAATACTATACTATCCCTTTATCCCTTTAAAGGGAGTTGCTCTCATTTGTCAAGTTTGCTACCAGGGTCGACCAATAATAATTACCTCGGTCAGCTGCCGGTAGGCCTTTTTTTTTTTGGGGGGGGGGGGGGGGAGGGGTGCCATGGATTGAATGCCGGACTACCTACAGCAACTTCAGCTTTCTAGTAACGATGCACTTTGATTCTAAACGAAAGGACGAGAGAGAGAGACAGATAGAGTGAGAGAGTGATGTAGGCGATCCGGAAAAGAAAAGAAAAGAAAAGTAGGTTATGCGTAGTTTCAATGAAATATTCCATTTCAGTCAACAGTCAGCTTTTAATGAGATAATGCAAGTGCTAGAACTAATTCAAAAGTAACAAAACGTAATCTCCCTTTTTCTCCACGTGTATGCATTATAATAGTAATAATGATAATAATACTAATCATATTAATGATAATGATAATAACAATAATAATGATAATGAAATCAACTCTTTAGAGAGCTCAATATGCTCAGAGTGCTCATAAATACACAGCAAAATTAAAAAAAGAACAACAATGTTGTTATTCTTTTTTTAGAAGTCACATGTCATAAACGCTGTGATGTCATCAATGAGGCTATACCAGAGTTTGGTGTATGCATGAGTAATACACAGAGCGGCAACGCCAGGTGATCGAGCAAATCCAAAAGAGAGCATGTCGCATCATTCTTGGGAACACATATACCCGATATTCTGAATCGTTGGCAAAGTGCACCCTGTCATCCTTGGCCGACCGCAGACAGCAGCTGTGTACGATTTTTGCCAATTCATTGCAACGCCCAACATCCAAACTGCATCATCTCCTGCCACCCATCAAAACTCATGATCACAACACTAGGAGCGGCACCCAACGCTCAGAGCCCCGGTGAGAACAAGCAGATTCAGAAACAGTCCGATACCACACTTCACACGCATTTTGAATTCAGCAAGAGTTTTCTATGCGTAAGATTATACATGTATATGTTATGTTATGGATTTCACAGGAGGGCTACCCATACCAACAATATTGATTAATCTTTTTGGTTATTTAGTGATTTGAGATTATTCAGGGTATAATAATGTTTTGATTTTACATATTTTTCCCTCATTTTTTCCCGTCTTTTCCCTCTTTTTTTTTCTTTCTTTCTCCTTTTTGTTCTTTCTTTTTGATCACGGCAAATCTTTTGTATGGCTACAATTACAGTGAATTTTGTTTATCAGTTTTGTATGATTGTATATTGTATTGTATTGTATTGTATTTTGTGTTTGTTTAAAAGAATATGTTGTATCCTATATGAATTCGACGATATCATAGGATATTGAAGGAGAATAGAGGTCAATACCTAGCATTTTTTTTTAATGTATACTGTGCTTTTTTTGTGTGTAATTGATAGATATAATGATATACACGGGTTAAGACATCATTTTGTACACATGTAATAGTGGTATCCTTGGGGTTTTTTTTAATTATTTCACACTTTCGGGTCCTTGTCACTGATTTTGATAATGGCTTGTGTATCTTTTGAAATATCCAAAGTTATAAGATATCTATGATAATGTATATAATATAGAAAATATTTTTTATTGTTATATATATGTAGGTATTAGAAGAATAACCATATTGGCTGATATCGAATGATTTTAATTTGATATGAATATTGAGTTATTTATAGAGAGAGAGAGGGAGAGAGAGAGAGGGAGATGAGAGGAGAGGGAGAGAGGGAGAAAAGGAGGGAAACATAGACACAGTGAAACATACCTAGGAAAGAGGGATAGGGAGGGAGTGAGGGAGAAAGACAGAAAGAGAGAGAGAGAGAGAAATGGGAAGTAAGATAACAAAAAGATTGATTTTTTTTTGCAATCTGAAATGTATATCATGATATTGTGCAATATTAATCTCGCGATTCTTTTTTCAACTGTAATATTTTATATTTTATAGAATAAGTCGTACACTTCATTTGAGTTTGTTATGGATATTTCTGTGTATAGTTCATCTGTTTGTACATGTATTCCTCTTTTGAGTTTTTTTATGTATTCTTTTATATCATTTGCTGTAAAGCATCACAATTCGGCCTTTGGCTGCGACGATGTTGATATCAATAAACCATTTCAATTCAATATACATGTCATTTCTTTTTTAAATTGAGAAGTATGTGACATAAGATATGTATGTAAATTTATCTGTTGAACTATATAATCAAAAATATCAAGATATTTCTTGCCATTGCAATGAAAAGAAAAAGTTGGGTTCTTTTGTGTCACTGGTACATGCAGGTAGATTCTTGCGCCACTGCAAGTCAGTGATACAATTTTAAAGTTACCCATTTCTATCTCTCCGCCCTTTTATAGTGTAGTTTTTCCTTGCACATAGAATGCACGCAAGTAAACTGCGCATCATCATTCTCTCCAGGTTTGGTAAAAATGTAGAATGACTTTGAAAACATAACAGACAAAAATAATGGACACCGTCAATTCCCTGCTTTCATGGTTTTTGCATTTGAATTCGGACTCAAGGGTTTTTTCCCCTTTTGAAAAGTCTGCACCAAACGTCATTACTGAATGTTTTGATGAATCAGTAGATACCGGTAGATCTTCCGGTATCTACGACGAGAAGCGGAATTGCCCAAGAGGATTTTGAAGTGAAGGGTTCTAGATCAAACAAAATGTGTCAACGAAAGATTCAACACTTACTCTTCAGGTCACATACATGCTTTTTATTGTTTGTTTTTTTATGATGATTTTTTTTTTTGGCTGTATAACTCATGTGACACGACAGAAATCAACTTATTTACAGCGTCTGTGTATGTTGGAATATTTAAGGTGTCAAACGAGATAATTATGGGATGTGTGTCAGGTGTGTCGTGTGTCATCAACCTTGTTTATTCATCGGACAGTGTTTAATGGGGAGCTTTAAGGTTAATCTCCCCCTCCCCCCCCCCCAAAAAAAAAAAAATACTGCATTCAATGAATCAACAATTCGACTTGTCTCAGTACAGGGCAACGAATTTCGGGAAAGAGAGAGAGAAAAAAAAATGTTTCAAACAGGTTATTCTACACCTAATGAATTTTCTCGTGTACTTTTTTTTTCCAAAGCCATCGTGATCGTCATGCCAATGCATGCTCATAATCCTCGTGATGTGTCCTCCATTCTTTTTGTTCATCGTTAGTAAGATGCATTAGATTTGCTGTGATCCAATCAATATTACTGCATCCAGAGATTTTTTTAAAGATTTTACCCACCATAAATTCCAAATCATGAATTATTTCACACTAACGACGTTCATTCACATAACCAATTTGTTTGCGATCCATAGTGTTGGTTATGTACATGTTGTTGAGAAAATTATCAGAACAAGCAAACGTCTTGAGACAAATCATATAATATTGACAGCCTTGCATGTTATCCCAATGTTTGTGCAATAATCATGTTTCTGCGAGAATGAAACGGTTCTTGAAAACAGTGATAGGCTGGTCTGTATATTGATAAATGACATCTTCAAAAGACACCACGTGGTATAGTTTGCATCGCCTTTTGCTAGCTGTTCGACTCCTCTGTCGTGAAAGTTAAACAGTAATCACACAGAGGAGGATTGCTACCAGTATGCCTCGCTCCCGCAGTTCCGATCAAAACAAGAGGACGAGTCCCTCCATCACATAGCATTGTCTATATTCGGGCATCATTTGGTATGTAAATGACCTCACCTTGGTTTTCCTCTCGTAAGTGGTATAGCGAGGGAGCAGCCGGGGTAACCTCCTTGGTGCGTAATGGAAGTAAGCAGATGGTATACTAGTATGCCCCTCCAATGCATCCATCATCAATATCTTCACCGTCATCGGCGGACATTGGATCTTAAAATGTTGGTGTGACTGATGACTAATGAGGACCAGAGTGTGCGAACTTTCAAATAGGCCTACTATAGCTTTCGTCCTGACAGCTAAAGGCATTCCCCTAGGATCTCTTCTCAAACTCATTTTTTATTTTACATTTGTTTCGTGTTGTATTTCGAATGTTACATCACATCGAGATTGTATTCACGAATGAAACAATAGGACCAGTCCATAGAGGAAATGCGCTAGCATATGAAAGTGTATAATTATAAGTAATGTTTTTTTCTCTCTCGCTAAACTCTCTCTCTCTCTCTCTCTCTCTCTCTCACACACACACACACACACACACAACTATTTTCGGTATATAATTACACATTTACATCTATGTACGAGGACATGCCCGTCCTGTTTTTAACGTCACAGATATTCATCATGACATTTAAACCGAAAAAAAAAAAATATGGGTTGATTAGCAACATGTTTGGAATTTGCATTACCTCCACCAACAACTGACCAAGGAAGATGAAGGTATAGTGATCAATTACAGCAATCCATTGGCATAGGCACAGTTATGCAAACTCAGTACAACATTGCAATAAAGGAAATAACTTCACGAACGGAAATAGCGGGTCTTGCAGTAATGCAGCAAACAGTCAAAAGGCTTTGTATACCTATTATGTACTCATAAGATTGACATGTCCATTCATATTGCCTCATTTCCTCAATTATGTTATTGCATACTGTTTGGACTTTTGGATCTGCTGACAACTACAATGTCCATACTACTATTGGCAATTACCCTTAAGTGTGATTATGAGTCACATTAGTCGTGACTATGCATGTATAATATACTGTCTGACTCGTGTGGTTCAACTTGCATTGTAGAAAGCACCATAATTTCTCAGTATTAAAGGGACTGTACAGTACTGGTTGAGGTGAGAATTCAGCTTGTAACGTTTTGTGAGATATTTAGAAACCACTCTGTGAAATGTTAAAGAGCATACAATTCTTAGGGGAATCAAAAGTTTATTTGATGAAAATCGGTTTTGAAATGACTGATATATCTAAAAACAAAGAAAAACAAAGAGATCCTACTAAAAGTCGTGGCCTGTCAATTTTATTAGGATCGCTTTTTTGGATTTCTCCGTCATTTCAAGGTAAATTTTCATCAAATAAACGTTGAATCCTTCTTGAAAATTAACCCGCTTTTACATTCCATAAGAGGTTTGTCATAATCTCACAAAAAGAAGAAAAAATGTTATAAACCTGAATCCTCACCTCACCAGTACTATACAGTCCCTTTAAAGTTACAAGACGCGTGCATCCGATGGCTACTGCCCCTCTGACGTAAATATGTAGCCTATAACAGGCAAACAAAATAAACAATATCACTCTCTGAAAAATTAATGGAAAGTCACCTGTTCTGTCTTTTAACGTTTTTGGCTGAACGACAGAACACGAGAGTGCATATCTCATAGCAATTTCTTTAGATAATAAAAAGGGTTTTTTAACTATGAATTGAGATAGAGAGCGAAAGAGGAAGAGAGATTTTCAAGCTTTAAGCTTATGTTGCGATTCCTTTGCGTGATCGTTACCTTGAATAATGTAGCTCTCTTAGTGGAGTTGTATACTATCCTGTAACTGCTTCTTATCAATGTATACTTATTGTATATATTCTGTCTTGGCTATATGAGATGTACTTGCATACATTTGTATGCATTCCTATTTTGTGAACACGCATGGAATCTTGAATAAATAACTAAATAACTAAGAAGGATAACACAGGGCGTGTTTTACACTTAAGTACCTCCCTGCGGTCATTAATGGAAACTTGAGCGAGGTTTGGTTGCTTAGACATCATTTAAAGCTCGAGATGACCATTTCCAATTTGCTTGGCAACGAAGAGGGAGAGAGAGGTGGGGGGGGGGGGAGAGACAGATATCACAGGGAGTGATACCTCTTCAAAGGAAAATATTATGTGTAGCAATGAACATGTTGTGATTGTGATGCGCCGTGACTCACAAAAATACAGTTCATTCTGTGAACCTCTAGTAGAGGTCTACATACGAGAGTGCTCATCACTATGCCCGTTATATACCTACCTTCGATTCATATTTAGGCACATGGGCATGATACAGACTCTATGTTGATTGAGTATAACTCCTGTGTCATACAGCGAGTTAAAGGAGGTGACTATAGAAGACGCAACGCGCGTTAATATTATCCCCCGCCGTATTTCTTTCCACAGACCAGACGACAAACTGATGTATGAATTTCCCTTGAGTTAAGGAGCCTTAGCGCGGAGCCGAGCCATGTTGTGAGCTTTGCCGTTCGCCGCTTCAGAAATTAATTGTTGCAAAATGCCCTTCAATCATGCGTGCGCAGAGTTTGATGGAGTGAACGTATCCATCAGTCGTAAGGAGCTTTCGGAGTCCCAGCACTAAATCTTCCGCGCAAGAACTATATAGCCTAGGGGAGGGCAATGTGTTGGGCTGTTGATGGCGGAAATTGAGATCTCGGGGTGAATGGCCATGTGCTTTTTGCAATGCATGCATTCACTTTTTTACACAGCTGAAGAGATACATGCACTGTATAATATGCAACTCGGTACCGCCAAAACCATGAACAGCTAAACACACACAGGAGTTATCGTCGCTTGTCGGCGACCGGGGACGTGTGTGTGTGTGGGCGGGGGGGGGGGGGGGGTGTTTGTGTGTGTAACATGAGAAAGAAGGCATATTCCATTACATGGAATGACTATCGAAAGTTGAATACTTAAATGGTATTGGGGAAAATATATTGTGGAAATATTTCGTAGGTAATGAACAGACGTTTTCAGAATTGAAATACTGTAGGTAACCTAATACTATTTGATTTTGGTTAAAGATTTCACATATTACCGAAAAAGGAAACAGTCGTGCTTTAAAAGTCGTATCATAAAAATAACAAAATCATATGAAATGTTGCACGCCGAGCTCTTGATAAAGGTGTTAAAAAACACCTAATCATATAAAATTAATATAGGCAATGGTAAGCAAAAAGATCAAAGCGTCTGTGATAAGCATACAAGATTGCTGATTGTGCCTTTCAATTGTACCGTGTATAAATGCTTACAATGACATAGACCTCAAATTATGATTTTCATATTAAATACACATGTCTCAATGTTCATAATCATTTTATATTTCTGTGTATTGTATACGTGTCAGTAGATGACGCAAATTACACATATATTTACATGGTAAGTAAAAGAAAAAAATCGAGAAAGAAAAAATAATTCAGGAAAGTAATTATACAATCCCCCTCCTCAAACAGGGAGGTCGAGCTGATATCAGACTGCCGAGTGCAGGTCGACGACCGACTACCAACTACGACATGTCGGGACACCTGACGGCCGGTACGCGCGGGGCTTGTGGGGCCGGGATCCCCGTGATTCATCGGACCAGTGCTGGAGATGATAAGCCCGGAGGCAGGAGCGGTAGGGATATCTTACCAGGTACATAAGAGTCAATAAACAAAAGTAATTGATGAAGAAAACACGAGAATAAACGAACATGTAAAAATATAAAACCTTAAGAAGAGATCGTCTTTTTTATAACGTTCAAACAATGCGGAAACATTATCTTTATTTATGTATTTTATTTATTATCATTATTTTTTCTCATATTTACTTATATTTGTATTTATCTATCTATTTGTTCAGTTAGTCGGTTTGGTAGTTACCAAATCTTCTGTAAACAGGGTACTTTCAATTACAAACTGACAATTAAAGTCTTGCATGGCTTGCTCATGCATATAACGTTCTCACGCATAATTCAGCAGCTGCCTTATTACATTGTTTTATAATGCTGCCCGCTTACTTTTCTCTTGAAACCTTCAGAGTTTAAAATTCTAAGCTTAGACATTTAAATTTTGTTTCCTTATACATGCTGCAGCTGGAACCTCCCAATTATTAGAATAACTTGATTATGAATACCCAAATGATGCGTATTAGGTAAACAACACGCACCATTTTGGTAAAGGTAAAAGTAAAAGGAATGTATAAAAAGAAAGGATTGGTTACATTTAACGAAACTCAACGCAACACTTTAAATAAAGTAAAACAATCTACATGGTATTAGCGTGTTTGCTGGTGTCTCGGCGAAGCCGAAATTAGATCCCTGCATATATTCATGCCTTACAAGCGTGTATATGTGTTTGCGTGTATATGTGTTTGCGTGTGTGCGAGTGTGCGTATATGTGTGTATTTCTATGATAAAGGGAAATTATACCCAAGTAAATAATTGAGAGAATTCAAAAATATTAATAGCAAACAAATACGTAAAGTTATCGAAAAGCTCGTCTAGAAATAAAGAAAATGAAAGAGAATTTACATAATTATTTTCATTTCCCGAACACGATGAAAGCGCTTTTAACCTCTTTTGAAAGCAGAGGGAATAACTATACACTTTTATACTTATATACATAATTATGACAGTAAGAAAACGAAGGAATTTATATTTTTTTGTGAATATTTGTTCAGTAGTTCTCTTTGTATTATCCTTGTTGTCCTGCAGTGAATTGTTGTAATTTTCGCATCCAGCGGCACCGAAACTTTAAAACGTCATGACTTTTGAACTGAGTGTCCGATTTTTTTCTCAAAATTCATTGGTGTGTTCAATTCAATTCAATTCAATTCAATTCAATTCAATTCAATCTATTTCACATCTTTCAAAAAAAACCACAATGATAGACATACATGTATGTATAAAATGTACAGAACAGAACACAGAAATATACACAAAACAAAGCATAAGCAGTACAAGGACAGTTACAATGGAGTATAAACGCAGTAAAAACAGTAAGATCTGTAGCAGATGTGTGGGAATGACAAAAGGCCATTGGCCTGTCAAAGGTCAAACCCTTGATGGACTGCATCTTACAAATTTGCGTTTTAAAAATTGTGTTTAAATCACAGAACATAAACGGAGCCAAAAAAAAAGACAGGAGAGAACATGGTAAGAATAGGATAGAGAGAAGCAATGACAAGATTTACATGTACTAAACTCAAAAGACAAATACAAACAAGCTAATGAGCTACAACAACAATAACAAACAATATATGAACAAACAACAGGCAATCAATAAAACTTAAAGATACCTCATAGTATATTGCATATTATTTTTTCTGTAATAAATAAAGTTTATACTTCCTTTTAAAATCACTTAAAGTGGAACACTGTTTAAACTTATCTAACATATCATTCCAAAGTACAGGACCTTTATAAGAAATCACTGTTCTTGAGAATTTATATCTATAAAAAAGGAATATACATTTTATGGGAATTTCTAGTAACATACATATTCACATCAAAATTATAAATGAAATAATCATTAAAAGTATAAGGTAATAACTCTTTGGTGAAGTGTTCTACTAGTAGTGCTGCAATCGACCAATTCACATATATTCAATTCAATTCAATTCAAAGTTTATTTCATTTTTCGACAAAACATATGTTTCACTTCTTTTGATAACAGAGAATGAGGTAAATAGAACATAGTGAAGTGAAAAGACTGTACAACAATTGAGGACCTATAGTAATCATACATACACTGTAAAAAATGCGACATGCGACATGTTTATGAACTAAACACAGTGTTAAAAATCTAAACACTTTGTTTAACATCTAAACACCCGATGTGTATAGCACGTGTAAAGTATTGAGAGTTAAAGTGTTAAGCTTGGAGTGTTTAGTTGGAGTGTTTATTCTGGTCACGTTATGTTAATCTCAATATGTCCATATATATATGGAGAAGTGTTGGAAATGGTGTGTAAATTGCAATTTCTAGTTTCCTTTTATCACGAGAAAGTGGAAACTGTTACGACATCAAGATGCACTATGAAATAATTCATGTTTTAGGCCTTTCATGGAAATGCCTAATCAATAAGGAAAAAGGATAACCTAAAAATATGTAATACAACTGTAATAAATTTATATTTTGGTTTCGCATGTACAGTCCTATATTTTAACTGCTAGAAAAAAATGGGAGTTGCCTCTGTTAATGATTTCGTTCATGGTTTAGGGCATTACCCAAATGTTTGCTGGTTAGGCCTAAACACTTCTACTGTCAGGATAAACAGACGCGTTTACATTTAGAACGCCTCGTAAACACGTTCTAAACACCGCACATGTTTAACATAAACACTGTGATACTCGTACTCTACAAGTCAGCAGCGCATGTTGTGACATATGACGGCCGCGGCCACAACGCACGCAGTGGTGCCCTGTGCGTGCGCTTCTAGCGCACACTCGTGCTATGAATGATTATGACCATGATTATGACCATAATCAATGCACAATTGGCGGGAAAGGAGATGTGCGCGCGCGTACGTACCTGTACGGATGGATCTGTCTGATTGGCTGGCTGGTGCTGCGATTGCATGCCCCAGCAGCGTGATGTGCGTAGGCCTACTGTACGTGCGCATTCGTTCTAGGCTTGGTCGTCCACTACATACACTGCACTTACGACTCGCTCGATCGACTGCACTGCTGACTCGACTGCACTGCATAGAAAGGAGCGGATCTAGCTAAGATGGCGTCGAAGGGATAAAGTTCTAGCCTGGCCGGCCTGCATGAAAGCGGTGAGTCTGCTATTGCACTAAGTCTGCTAAGTCGGTGAATAACAAGATTTATTGCAAAATCGCCCTCGTTTAATGTAAAACTGTAGTAGGCGTGGAAATAAGCTACGCCCTTAAATATTTTGCTCGTTTGTTTTAGTTTTCTATTTCTAAATCTAACGACTAAGTTACGTTAGAACGGGGGAACGCTCTAACTGTAACGTGTTAGTGTTGTTAACGTTACAATACCGGTATCTAGGCCTACACTCTGCAAATTACCGGTACCGTAGTTATGGGTAAACTCGGCCTAGCGGGTAAACTCACTGTATCTTTAATTTTACGAAGTTATAAAGTATCTTTCATGTGAATGACGATGGGTTAGTGACTATATTTTGAGTGAAATTCAGTTTTATTCCCTGTAAATTCTTCACTCAACAGGTGGTGAAAATTGAATGTAAAGCCCATTAGGATGTCTTGGAAGGGGATGGCGATGGCACCAAAGTGGGTGACGATGATGTCCTGACGTGTACTGTATAAATCCTGAAAGACATTACCTCTGCTGGCAGAGAACGAGGCATGGTGCAGTCAGCAGAGTAAATCGACTGGGGATAGTACATCACTGTATACTACCCATGTGGAAAGTGGAAATCAAGTAAGTACTCAAAATTGCAGAGCCAAATCAATGAATATTATGTACTTAAAGGGCATGTAAATGAGTTTCTATAAAATGCAGATTTTAGATGCTTTAAGTTCTTCTGTTTTGTGTGTGTGTGTGTGTGTGTGTGGTTTTTTTTTTTTTTTGGGGGGGGGATTACCTACTCCCGACTCCCGAATTCAATCCATTAGCTAAAATAAATATGGAAAATTGATTTATTGCAAATATTGTTGAAAGTGTAAATTACAGATGTGAAAATCTTCACCCAAGAAAGAAAGGATACAGTATGGTCGTAACTCTGCTTGATAATGATGATGAATAAGAAAGAAGAAACAACAACAACAAAAAAGACTTGAATTATTTCCAGAAAATTCAGCAAAGTAAGTAAAAACTGATGCAAGACACTATGTGCTAATGTGATGAAGGGATTCTGTCATTCCTTTTAATTTGAACTTGCTTATGGATTCAGTCAACTTCTTTGCTATCCATTCATTTTCAAAATCTATGGGAGCAGTTAAGTCCAATGTATTGCAAAGCCAACTGATTTGTTTTCCTTGTGTAATCATTTCTTTTTACCAGCACCAGTACGTCATGGAAGAATTGATCAGGGATCACGCCAAACCTGTCTGGATTAGAATGAAAGATGCATGCGCTTACTTCTATACAACCCGTCTAAGAGTGCAAACATCTGAGGATTACAAGGACATCGCAAGATATACTGATATACAGTATATCTATAGGCCTACATGCCATATGAAGGGAATGAACCATGGATAATGATTTTGAATGTTAATAATCTTTTTCCCGCTAGCCATGTGATGTCTCACATCGTCATGATGCACTACAGACCTATTAGGAGGCATCCCACCTGTTAGAGCAACCTTTCTATTGTTTTTTTTTTTCTTCACTGACAGTGTGCATCTAAACCTGTATACTAGAATAAAGTAAATCATATGGGGGTTGATAGGGTTTTGTATGCGCTGGGGCTTCAGTTCTCCGTGTGCGTGTATGCGTGTACATGTATTACATAATGACGAACCTCTAAGGAAATATGAAGGTAGGGGGCCTATATAATTCGAAGAGGAATTCAATGCTTATTTGATGAAAATTGGTTTTGAAATGGCAGGGATATCCAAAACAAAGCGATTCTATTGTCCTCTGTGCTTACGATAATGGTCACCTGTATTCTTATTGCTCATAGATATGTGTAATTGTCTTTTTTTAACAGCTGGTACGTAAAATTGTAATGTTATCTATTTGTAAAGACAGTTGCTCGAAATCGTTTTGCACTACTAAGAAAAACAGTTTTATTCACTTCATTTTATTCATCAACCAATATCCTTGTAATTCACTGTTAAGATATTACTCAAGAACTTTGTTCGATTGGCTTTCTGTTATATTCTTGTGCAAAAAGGAATATAGAAATCAAAACAAATCAAATCAAAATATCAGCCATTTCATTTTTTTTTCCCTCAGGTGCTTCAAATACAATCAGCAGATATTGGACGCAAATAAGAGGCCAGTAGTTGCATTTGTTTGGAATTCTTTGCAATTTTCTTGTAGACCTGATAGGAAATGCAGCATTCAGTAGTTAACATTTTCTTTCTGAGATATTCTTGAAATATGTCACATGGAGAGAGGTATCAGAAGTGTAGTACAACATGCATGGAGAATAGGGAGGAGTCTTGCAACTGACTGGCAAATTGACAAGGGAGGAGTCTTGCTGATCACATCGCGTGTTCATGAAAGCCTTGCATACCCTCCCGCCTCCAGTTGTATTATTTTTTCTTTGTTCATATCCTCTTGTCTTTACCAAAAATTCTGCTGTGTCGAGATTGAAAGTAGCCCTCCATACCATGATTATGTGGAGTATGATGAGACTGATTAGACTCTAATAGACTATTCATGTATACCCATTGAGTTTGACTTCTTTCTCCAAGGTTCTAGCAAGGTAGAAGTTTTTTTTCTCACTCACCTTTTGAAATCCACTAACATTGTAAGATTTCTCTCGAAATACCAAAAGTGAAAAATCAATACAGTACTGTTAGCCTACATGTACTTTCAGTGAACGTCGCAGTGAAAAGAACAATATCATGTATGTATTTAAGTTCCATTATTGGTACTGATCAGGGAGTGCAGATGTTCAGCACAGGCTAAATACAGTGAAAACTTTTTTTTTTTTTTTTTTTTTGGGGGGGGGGGGGGGGGTCTCTTTATGATGAGTGCATCATGATCAGTACCAATACGACCATAGTGTTGTGCATGGTATAATTTGCCGTGAGCCTAATTTGATTCGGGTACACCCCCAAAGCACTTTGCCAATAACTGATGCAATCTTCAAGGTCGGCATCGATTTGTTCACAGACTGCAGTTATGTTCCTGGAGGTGTTACATACATGTCAAGCTTCCGAAGCGTTGAGTTGCAATTCACAATCAACAAGTTTATTCGTTTGTTTTACAATACATGTACTAAGAATTAGTTCTGAATACAGTAGAAAGACGGCAATTCTTGAAAGTAGGCTAAGAATTACATGTGACTGAAAAGTAATTGTTAAATGCAATTTTTTTTTTCTCCAAAATGAGTTATGTGTCATTTCCTGCAAATACAAACTTTACTGTGTGTTTAGGAGAGAATTCCATTTACGTCTTCGTGTACAGGCCAGTGACTCCCAGGTATCTTGCATTTAACTCAGTATGGTGTCGTATAGCAATAACATGGCAATATTTAAAGGGGAAATCCAGTCCAAAT
This sequence comes from Diadema antillarum, assembly GCF_040938485.1. Lineage (NCBI taxonomy): Eukaryota > Metazoa > Echinodermata > Echinoidea > Diadematoida > Diadematidae > Diadema > Diadema antillarum. The sequence goes on from NW_027271708.1 coordinate 189,217, forward strand.
ACAAGTTATTCTGATAAGAAAGAATAAAATATTAAGAGTTCACTGGTAAAATTTTGATCGAAATCGGATGTAAAATAAGGAAGTTATGACATTTTGAAGTTTCGCTAATTTTTGAGGAAACGGTTCTTGAATGGTTGATATGAATATGCAAATGGCAACGTGGGCATGTCATTCCCTCACAACTTACTTAATTTCAAGTTTTTCATTCAAACGCAATTATTCCCGAGGCTCAAGTCCTGATTCAATATATCTAACTGATCACTTTTCTGTAGTTATTCAACCAGCAATACCATAATGTTTCACATTTCGTTAACATAAACATTGAATTTCATCATTTTTTTTTTTTTTTGGGGGGGGGGGGGTACACGATCAATGGAAAATTGTGAGGGTATGGCATGGTCAACTCACTCATTTGCATATTCATATCCACTTTTAACTGCTTTGCAGAAATTAGCAAATCTTCACAGTTTGATAACTTCCTTATTTTTCATCCGATTTCATTCAAATTTTTACTGTTAAACTGGTACGGTTTTACTCTTTTTTATCAGACTTATTTATTGGACTCGAATTCCCCTTTAAAGTATTTTAACTTATTATTCATCAGATATTGCCCAAGCTTTGACTGATGTTTTGATAACTTGCATTCAGAGAATTGCCTTTAACTCTTGTAGCCAAAATGTTTCTGAAAGCTAACCCAGGTCTTCCCTGGTATCATGCGATGTAAGTGTGCTGATGATTTGGTACATACTGGGTAAATTCTATATAATGTTATGCGTTTATCTTATTCCATGCAAAAAAGTGGAAACAATCCACTTTACATTAATAAATACATGGGAATTAACATGCATGATGATATGTCTCATTTAAACACGTACAAATTAGCATAAAATGATGTGTAAACATGTCTCATATAAACACGTGGAAATTACCATGTATGATGTGTAAACATGTCTCATTATAAACACTCAGCATGTATAAGGTGTAAACATGTATCATATAAACACTGAGAAATTACGATGTTTAATATGTAAACATGTCACATGTTTAGTGTATGCAATTTTGTGATCGATCTAAAAATCAGACATGTGTTCTGAGAATAAACACTAAAATGGCAAATAAACATGTCGCAGTGTTTTTAATCTGTCACAGCGAATAAACATGTCGCAGTGTTTACATCGTAAACAGTGCGTCATGTTTATTTTTTGGTTCAGTGTTTAGATCTTAAACATTGTGGGTGTTTATGTGACTGTGCGGTGTGTAGTATTTAAACACTGTGAGTGATTACGGTGTAAACGTTTGGTGTTTAGGCTATAAACACAGCAGGTGTTTAGTTTTTAAACATCAGAACCATTTAAAACATAAACATGTGTGTGTGATAAACACCTAGGGTGTGCTGAAAATAAACACAGCATGTGTTTAGTTCATAAACATGTTTAATATATAAACACGTCGCAGTGTTTTTAAACTGTCACAGAAAAGTGTTTAGTTAGGTGTTTAGAAACTAAACAAATTTTTTACAGTGTAGTATAGTACAAAAGAAACAGAAGTGATCAAAGTGAAGTACATGTATAGCGTTGCATAAAGTGCGAAAAATGGAGGGACCCACTAAAAAGACAGAGTTTGTAGTATGTGGGCCCCTCTGAAAAAGAACATCGATGGAAAGATAAATTGAATCATCGCAGATACAAAAAATAACAAAGTGGAAGAAGTCTGGAAGCCCACTGAAAATTAGATTACCAGATATACACTTTCATAGACGCGAACGAACATGAAACAGGACTAGACAACAAGATAACTACTGAAGAAAAGGTTGTACAGGACAAAACGGGATGGACAAGGCTGACAAACTGAAGACAAAATAGCAGACAAGAATGCACAACAGAAACAGAAACAGAACAACAGAAACAGCGATCTTCGGCAGAAGCATGCCAAGAAAAACAGAAGATAGTTGTGGGGAAAAAGTAATATTTTGACGCCTGAAGAAAAGACAAGGAAATGGAAAATAGAGGGACGTATGAACAGGAGTAACATACGGAAAGTCAACTTCAAGACGCTATGGGCAAAATGGCATAGATGACAACATTGCGAACATCCAGGAAAAAAATACCATTAATTCTACGAAGAGGCATAGATGACTACATTGCGAACATCCAGGAAAAAAATACCATTAATTCTACGAAGAGGGTACAAAGTGCGCAGATCAGTATATAAGAAAAAGGCCAAATGGTTAATTCGGTATTAGGTGAGAGTCATCTAATACTATATTTGTACTTAAACTATCAACAGTATTACTAAAAAGCATATATTTCGTTTTTGTGCATTAAGTGATAGCCTATTGGCTCTGACCCAGTTTGTCACTTTTTTTCAATTCAATGTTAATTTTGTAAACGAGAAAATCAATATCATTATGGGCACAAAATACATTAGTGTCATCTGCAAAATGAATAAAAGAGAGGTCGTCGGATACGCGACAGAAATTATTGATATAAATAATGAATAATAATGGCCCTAAAAGACTTCCCTGTGGGACGCCACATTTAACTTCTCTGACAACGGAATCATTGTTTTTAATTGTAACAAATTGTTTTCTATCAACTAAATAACTCTTGAACCACTCCAAGGCCTTCCCACGTATTCCATTATGCGATAACTTATAAAGTAAAATATCATGATTGATAGTGTCGAAGGCCTTGGAGAAGTCCAAGAAAATACTAACTAAATGAGAATGGTTATCGATTGCGTGAACAACTCTATCAACAAAATGCAAAAGAGCATGCGTAGTACTATGTTTCTCACGAAAACCAAACTGAGAATTCGTAAAAACGTCATGTACCTTCAAAAAATTGATCATTCTCTTGTAAATAAGTTTTTCAAAGACCTTAGACAATGACGATGATAATGAAATTGGGCGATAATTGCTGACTTCAAACTTATCGCCTGTCTTAGATATTGGGATTACTTTAGCTAATTTCATTTTATCAGGGAACACACCATTAAAAATTGACAAATTAAATATATGAGCAAGTGGATCAGCAATTGAACACCCTTAAGTATAAAATTATCTATCTCATCATAACCAGAACTTCGCTTATTTTCAAAAGAGGAAACTATATAAATGATTTCAAATCTATTAGTTGGTATGAAAAATATAGAATCAGAATTACGCTGACCTAAAAATTCAGTAAAATGAGCCTCACGGACGGAAACAAGGAATGGGGTCAGATATGACCCAGTCATGAATTGGCTAAGGGTGACCCCATTAGGGGTCTTCATGACCAAATTCCGAGTCATTTTTGACCCGGAAAGGTGTATGACCCCAACGGACCCAGTTCCGGGTCAGTTCTGACTCGGATGTTTTAAGAGTGTATGACAGAATCTCCTTGTTGCTAATTGTGTTTATTGTATATGATTGAAGTATTTGAAACATACGTGCAGATAAAGTCTGTGTCCAGCAATATCTGCAGGAACAGATACAGCGTGAAATATGAACACTTTACGATGTAGCGATTGTTGCAAAACGATGATTACGAGCAGAGTGAAGTATGGTGTGGTAATTTCAATTTTGATATTTTTTTTTTACAAAAGCAAATCTCATAATGTGAGAATTTCCATAAGCTTGCACACGCATTCTATTTTTTTAATCAAATTGAACTGACTAATTTCATTGGTAAGACTTGACGTGTATGATACTTGCACAAACGTATTACGCTACCATGGCAAATGTCGAGTTTTTTCAATAAGTTGTGTGAATCTTTGAAAAATCTATGATTGCATAATTTAAGAGGAAACTTCTATTTTTTATTTCACTTAAGTATTAACCTCCCTCCCTCCATGTCGCTTTTCAGATTAAAGTGTTGACCAGCTTTAGTATTATCTTCGAACGTGCATGCTGTTTGACAACAAATTAAAACTTTTTATAACTGTGGTCATGAAGCTTAGAAAAGAAATCAAGTTAAGAATTACATTGAATATTGAATGATTGCCAGTTTCTTACATGACAATAAATGTTATTTTTAATTCTCAGAGGACTCTGCAGCGATTGAATGTACACAACTTAAAATATTATTATGTCGGATATTTTTCTCTAAAAATCTTTAAGATATAATGATGGGGATTACGATACCTTTGAATTGTGAAATAATGATTCGATTATTTGTTTTCTTGTTTGTGTGTATGTGTGTGTGTATGTGCAGTGTGTGCGCACTTTCAAACGAACTCAACTGAGATATTCTCTACAAATATTCGAAAGTCGATTTTTCACTTCCTCCGGGATTTCCTCCCTGAGCTGAAACTTCTCGATTCTCTTCCCTTATTCCTTTCAGTGTAGTGAATTTGGAGTCGAACGACGGATGAAAAAAAAAAGAAGAAAGATGTATATGAGTATATACATATATCCATCGACTGAAGTGTATGACGTCAACTGGCAACATAGCAGGATGTGCCAAGATTTATTCATGGAGCAGGTGGTCACTCTTGAATCACGCGCGGTGACATTTGAGTGTCATCCACAAACCACCGTCGGAACGATACAAGCGTGTATGTGTGGATCTCTACAAGTCTACACCCAACTCCGGCTCAAGGACTCGGAGAAGTTCGTTCGTAGTATGGAGGGCATTCCAACCACGATCATGCGCAAGAACGATGTGCAGCAGGATCAGACGCGGGGGCGTACGACTTTCGAAGGTGATACGAAATCGTGATGGAATAATTAAGCACGTAGACAGGATATGCCTGGGTATGAATGGGTGCTATGTTATTCCTCTTCAACCTTTGGACCGTTATATATCCAGCAGGCTGATTCACCTCATGGTGCTTCTTTCTTTTCTCTCCAAGTTGCTGGTACACAACGATTATGCATTGGAAGCTATGCATTAACTCATCCAGTCCCAGAAAACACATTGCTGTTATTTGGTGCTATTTTTATTCACAAGATTTGTTTCCAAGTTAGTATTTTAATACGGTAAAGCAAAAGAAGAAAAAAAAATATTTAAGCATTTCCACTATATCACATCACATCAATTCAATTACTTTATTTTCAAAGGTAATACATAATTAAACGTATACAAGTGAAGAAGTAAAGAGTTACAAAAGCCATAAAGTATAATACATTGTTTCAGTTGCATGTTTTTTAAAACATTTTAAAGGGATGGTAAGTTTTCGTTGAGATGAGGGATTCAGTTTTTAGCTATCTACGAGATAATTAGAGACCACTTATAAGATATTAAATTCGTATAAAATTCTAAGAAGAGTTCAATGTTTATTTGATGAAAATCGGCTTTGAAATGGCTGAGTTATCAAAAATAAAGAGATCTTAATAACAGATGGAACCCATCTTTTTTTTCGACGACTCTGTTTAATTTGTTTTTCGATACCTCAGCCATATAATCTTTGAAATCTTCTTAGAATTGTATGCTCTGTAATATTTCAAAAATGATCTGTAATTAACTCGCAAAAAGTTAAATACTTAATCCCCCATCTCAAAAGCTATACAATCACTGTAAACGCTTTAAAAATTTTGATTGATTGCTGAATTTGCAGTGCATTCAAAATTAGAAAGACGTTCCTGCCTCCTCTCTCCCTCTATTTCTCTGACATTTTTAGTAAATTACTTTCTGATTAAGTACAGATTGTTGCAATAATTCAAAATATTGTATGTGGTATTTCCCCAATATGATAGGATAAGTGGGAAATGATCATTTCTGCAGGAAGAAATTGCCCAGAACTTGATGGTTATTAGAAAGAGGAGAGAGAAAGACAGAGTTAACGAGAGAACAATACAGAGGTCCAGAACGTTATTGATATGCAAATGACCCCGCCTGATTGTATTGTTCCAGTAAAGTGACAAGATGAAAAAAAAAACCAACTTTGAATGAAGCCATTCGCTAAATAAATACAGGGTGTGTTTCTTTAACCCGCAGGGTAAAATTCAACTCCAGCTGAATTTACGGGCGTTGTTGCTTTGACATCGGATAGATTCGAGTTGTTTAATTGTAGCGCTTCCCAAATAGAATACTTGTGATTAATGGAATTTGAACATTTTGCACTGTTGTGTTATCCTACATTATTGTTTTTTACGGAACCTTTATCTATAGTACGCGGGGTCACCTCATGACTACTTCTACGTACAATTCAGGTGTTATAGCGTTTTAATAGAGAAATACAGATTGCCGGTAGTTTTGTAAATGTGTGATGACCATTGCTACAGAGTAGATTTCATGTGACCCGCTTTATACTGAATTGTGCTACCTTTTGCACCTTAGCTTGCTCCATAAAACGCGTTGCATCCAAACCTGTTACGACACGTGCCACGTGCGCAGTTCATGGTCTACTAAATAGATATTTCCTCAGATCTTAATGGTAAATGGAAGCACTGTGTATGGTAATGATGAAGAGTTCCAATGTCTTGACTGTTTTACATATCAATGACATTGAAATCAATGGTAAAACTAAAGTGTTTATTTCGTTTTATCTCGCTTTAGAATAAAGTGTAAGAACGTGACGCGTGCACATGCACGTTCATGCCTGCAGACCAATCTATGCGCATATACGCTTGTTTAGAAAGCAATCATACATCAACTGATTTAATTCATTGAATGTTCATGTGGTTAAAAGTAAAAAGGAAACAAAGAAGTGTTTGCAACCAAAGAACATCCTGAAAAATTATCATGCTGCAATCTCGGTCTCAAATAGGCGTTGGAACAAAGAAATGTCGTGTAGTATTATCAAAATTGAAAGCGTGATATGCAAATCGCATGCTCATTTCTTTGTTTGAATGAAAGAAAAAAATACAATGCTTGTGGTATTAGAATGTTAATTCAAGCGTACCCTCAGGTATGTAGGATGAAGTGTACTTAACATATTGCTCCTAATTTGGGTTGCTGTGTTTTATTAAGTCTAAGACAATGCCCATAAATTGACACCTGTTATCATGATACATTCATCATCTTTACCAACAGTAGCTTGCAAGACTCAGAAAATCAAACTGTGCCTTAAAAACTGTTTGTTTTCCTAATGGTTCCGTTTTGATATCTACAGAATTTATGTTGTTGGGTTTTTATTAATTTTTGTTTGAAAAGGATACGTAGTACGCTGCATACCTCACCATGACAGGGTACCCACGGAAATCTCAAAGTTTGTACGGATATCGTTGGTTGCCATTTCTCGAAAGCCATTAAAAACGAGGAAAGATATAACTCCACATCACACGGAGATGATGCTAAGTTGTCATGGGGATATTACGACACGGCGTACGTTGTGGTTAGTGTTTAATGTGCAAGGTTGATAAAGAGATCGTAATAACTTCAAGCATTGTGAGGGATTCCGGAGGGGACAATGCTAACGTTACTGTAGGAGTTAGTATTGCGACCATTTCCCGTCTATGGCGCTTTCTCTCCCCCCCCCCCCCCCTCTCTCTCTCTCTGCGATATGATCTGGAGATTAGAGTGAGTTCCCAGGGACACCAGTTTATTGAGTGACGAGTGTGAAACATGAACTGTGCTTGGCCCTATGAATTTGTTTCGGATGGCAAAACAGCAGTAAAGAGTGCAGGGATGAAATTTAATAGAGCATGCATATTATACTATACACAGTTACATGTGTGTTAATGCACATAAATTCCTTGTGTATTGCGTGATGTGATGCAACAGTATAAAATAACTCTTATGTGATCATATAAAAGTGATTAACTGTGGTGGTTATGCAGTATCTGCATCTGGGGTAGGTATCATGTCAAGTTTTCTTTTATTTATTCATTATTTTACCCCAAACAAAACAACATTTAACAGTTATTTTATCATCTTCATGTTACCTGTAAGAGTAGACAAAAAATGTGCTTGTCGATGAAGTGGTCGCTTTGAAAGGCGGTTCACCCCTCCTCTTGTTTTGAGGTGCATTAGACGTACATTTCATCGCACACTTAATCATCTTCACGCCACAGACCGTGTGTAAATACGGGGCGTCGAAGTCGAGGAAATGCGATCGCATTTCCCTGATAAGCCAGACCAGTACGCACGGCGCACCTAGCGTCCCTTTCACGATCGAAATTTAAATCGCATTAAGATGCGTGGTGCTTTTGATGGCATTAGGAAGGTCATACCACTATCCCCCGATGGTTTGCTGTTGTTTAAGTTCATTGCTCCAAAGAGCCTTTCCTGCGAATGATTTCTGACGCCTTGATTACACTCCACTCAAGCCTGGTAATAGATTCCCGAAAATAGTGCAAAGATATAGGTGTCATCTTGGTCTCGGTTTGTTTGTTTGTTTGTTTGTTTGTTTGTTTGTTTGTTTGTTTGTTTGTTTGTTGTTTTTTTACATAAAATTTGATAGGATTCTGACCATTATGCTTACCATGCTCATCATAGTGTCTAGGTATGGTTTTGATTCTATATTGATCTTTTTCAAATAATAGTTGTTGTTTTTTAACACCAAATCTCATTTTTGTTTATTTGTTTGTTTGTTTGTTTGTTTGTTTTAAATTTAAGAGATCTTTCTTTCTCGAAATATTTTTTCATGAAAAAGGAACTCCTTATGAATACAGCAAGAACTTAATCCTAGATTTCTCTTCGACGAAAACTGATAGGATTATTTCAATAAAGCCAAAATCAACAGAATTGGAAATACTCCCTTCTTGAAAATAAAAACGTACTTTCACAGCATATTACAATTATGCGATATCAGTGTTCAAAAACACCATGTTGTGCGCTTAACACTACTAGGTCGTTGGAGTGTGTCAGATCTTTAACTCTATGAATATCGTAGACATACTGTCTGTAAACATAAACTATGGATTTTTCCAGATACTGGTTTGAAAAAGGCTTTAAAAATTAGTAAATTGCCTTTCCCGGTGAGTGCACCCCTTTTACCTCAACTACTAGTAGTCCTTTAAGTATTACGGCCTACCACATTCCCATGGAGTACACGAGCTGGCTTTTTCATGTGATGGGTTCGTCGTTGGTCGGCTTCGATCCCGGCGTATTTGCTGGAAGTCGCACGTTCTGTAAATATGCCATATATCATATGTCCGCCATACCGTGATTATACCTGAAGGAAAAGGCTCCCCAGTGGCTCCGCTTGGATCAGGCGACCACGTGTTTTGCCCCTCCCCTTATTCTTCTTTGCGTGCGTGTAGGTGCGTATGTGTCTGTTGGTACGTTTGTGGGTCTGTTTGTCTGTGTGTCTATGTCTCTATGTGTGTGTGTGTGTGTGTGTGTGTCTGTTTTTGTTTTTGTTTTTTGTTATGTGAATCCAGTCATTTTTATAGTTTATTTGCGGTCATTTCCTCTAGATATCAAAGTTTAGCATGCACATTTAGTTGGTGTAGCGAAGACACTGCACATTTTGGATTTTGCTTGATTAAAGAAGAGACATGCCAATGGATTTTAGTAGTGCAATCATGATGAATATGAATTCAGATAATATGTCTTCACATATCATTATCTCCTTTTTTGTGCAAATGTAGGCACAACGAGTGTCGATATATTATCTATTATTTGTTTTTCTACTAACCTTGTATCCTTTTTGCAATTTCTTGCGTTTTAAGACTTGTAATGATATCTACTTCATGTTTTGATAAAATGTATTATAACTATGTCTGAGGTGGACTAATGGTTGTTGACTTGAGAATAAACGGAGAGAGTGAATTGACAGTATTCGTCAAGACTGATTTTGTAGCATGCAACTGCAAGAATAGCTGTGAAATATACGCTGAATTTTCGTATACATATTGCAAATCACGTATGATAAACCATTGCAATCTTTGATAATTTGTACTTTTTCATTCACATGTTTCAATCACTTAATTTGATAGACTAAAGAACAAAGACAAAGATAAAAAATACTAACAAAAGCTCCTTTCATCACGACTCTTGCTGGAATGGCAGTTGTCATGGTAACGACGATCCAGTTTCCTGATTGGCTGTTGCTCTTGGAATGTATTCTTCCAGCAAAAGTTGCCTTCCTTACATCTTTTATGAAACGGGGCCATGAAGATATTGCTTTCGACGTTCTGCCGAATCCTGCATGTAGGATTTCATAATCTGGTGAAAGATGAATTAAATTGGAGATATTGATTGAAATGGGAGACAATGATATATAAACTAGGACATGGCAATTCTGATGAAATGCTGAATCAAGAATGCGAATACCAAACTAGTGGACCAAAAAATCTACAACCATCAATAAAAATGGAAACTAAACACACAATCCATTCTGACTATGGAAAACGGAAGTTTAACCACTTTGACAGATGATGTAGAGGACATAAAAAATCAGATATTTGAGATACATGACAAAAGACGATTTTAAGAAAGAAAAAAAAAACATAAAAACGCAAGGCACTCTTTGACCAAAAGACGAATATTCATTACGATTTTTTCCATTTTTAATAATGTCCATCATCTTTAAGTTACGCCTTTGATTCCAACATGAAAAGTACTTTGTCAAGTCATAAACCTTCCACTGCATCAATCCATCAATTCTATGATTTAAAAAGGGTTTGAATACACATACCGAAATGACCATCTGGCACGGAATAAATCAACGTGATCAGCTAATCGGCTGAGAACGTGACTACTAATTTAATAACTTGTGCTAAGACTGGCATGATAACAAACAACCAACAGTGCCAAGATTTCACTGGGGACCTTCAGAACAGACGTATTTTTACATACATTGTATGTAATAAGAGAGAGAGAGAGAGAGAGAGAGAGAGAGGGAGAGAGAAGGGGGACAGAATAGGCATAATGTATAATGCGTGTGTGATTGTGTGAGTATTTTCACAAAATAACAATAATGCAATGAATATACAGATTATATCCATACAGATATGAGGATAATGCTGGTGTGTATAAGCTTTGGGTATATATATATATATATATATATATATATATATATATATATATAAGAAAATTGGTCTGCTCGGCATCTTGATGACAATAAGTAAACAAATCAGTAGAAGAAGAACGCCGTAAAAAATAATCCTAGATCTTGTCACACCATGGGCACTGATGAAGAGTGTGACCTTGCCTTTCAGCATTTGAGAGCTATGCTCCGTTTTTAAGATCTTCAAGATCTAGGATTTATTATTTTTTACGGCGTTCTTCTTCTGATTCGTTTACTATATATATATAGATAATATGTAGATATATATATATTATATATATATATATATTATATATATATATATATATATATATATATATATATATATATATATACAGTGTGAGAAGAAGAGCAATCGTGGACGTAGCCAGTGATCAACGTGCGTGTTTATTGCCGAGCTTTCGGTCTCGTTAGGACCTTCATCAGGGCTGTAACGATACAAAAATGACTCACTCGTTTGAGTCATCGTTATTCGTTTCGTTTTGTTTCGTTTTATTTCATTTCCAACACACAGGATTACAACATTTTATACTAATGATACAACAATGCAATGAAAAACAAACTATGAACCATAATACAATTTCATAATTTCAAGACAAGTACGGAAAAAAAAAGTGGTTGGAAATGGAGGAGGCTGCCAAAAAGCAGAGTTTGCAATCTGCAGTCCCCTAAAAAAAAAACCAAAAATGTAATAACAAAACTGATAAAAAGAAGCAAAAGAAAGTAAAGTAAGACAGAGACGAAGTACACACATACACACACACATCAACAAACACGAGACAGCTCTCTTGTTATGAGGGAAAGAGGAAAGGTAAGTCAGGGTAGAATGAATGACAGGAAGAGACTGCCTTCACAGAGGACAGAGAAAGGGGAGATGGACAGGGAAAGAGGAAGAAGATGATGGGTCAAAACCATGCAGGGCACGTGAGGCATGAGATATAAGCTTCCGAAATCAAGAAGTGTAAAGTGGAGATGTAGTAAACGAGAGACGATTGTGGTGAAAATGGGACTCAATTAAGGCTTACAAAATATGTTTCACTCTAAAATGAAAAAAAAATGTAAACACTTCTTTAATTTAAAGGTAAAGGTATTCAAACTTAAAGCTTCTTATATACTACTATCAAGAGAATTCCCAAATTTTAGACCAGAAAAGGAGAATATAGATTTAGCGAAAATAGTTCTGGTTAAAGGCAAATGATAATCATTGGATTGTCGGGTAGGATATGAATGGATAGTTTCGTTTTTGATGAACATAGATTCAAAGACAGAAGGGAGAGAATTGTTGTTGAGCTTGCACATAAATCGTCCCAAATACAAACGATATAAAAAATCTTCAAGATATTGTTATCATAAAATAAAGCATCAGTATGGCATCTCCATGATTCCTGACAAATATAGAATACGAAAGGCTTTTTTCTGTAGTAATTGTATTCTTTCTAAGAAAGAGTTATATGTGTTTCCCCAGGTGAGTACGCCATGATTTAAATAGGGCATATTCAAGGTAGAGTATAACATGAAAAGAACATTATTGGGAAGAAAAAAATAACTTTATCTATAACGCCTATGTTTCTTGAAATACTACGACCTATGGAGTCAATATGAAAATTCTAGGTAAGTCTTTTATCAAAAATTAAACCGAGGAATGTATACACTCGGTTGTTGTTTTTTGTTTAATTTATCGACAATTTATTTGCTCTTATCGACTGCAGAAATCTAATCAATTCAATGTTTAAAATATGAATTAATACATGGGGATCAGTTTTACATAAAAACACATTATTGTCGTCAGCGAATAATAAAACATGAAAGAAGAATTCGAAATGTGAAGAATTCGACATATCATTAACACAAAGAACAAATAAAAGGGGTCCAAATAAGCTTCCTCGAGGAACACCACAACCGACGTTTTATTATGTATTGCCTTTGATAAGTACATGTTGTCTACGATTTGTGAAATAGCTCCTGAACCACTTCAAGGCCTTTCCTCTGCATAATAAACTAATTTGTGGAGAAGTTTATCGTGGTCAATGGTGTCAAAGGCCTCGTAGAAGTCCAGAAAAAAACTCCAACAGTATGATGGCAGTTATCAATGGCTTTTGAAACCTTGTCATAACTCACCGATAGACACGAGAGTGGGCCTTTTAGTGTAACATTTTTTTTTTCATTTTTCATTTAAAAGGATCCTAGGATGCCCGTGGTGTTAATGGAATAGATGGAATTATTTTTTTTTTTAAATATGATGAATAGTAAGATATGCCACAGTTACCCCATATAACATTACCGTCATTTATGAAAGGTAAGTTAAAGAGTATAAGAAGGGACTCTGTGGCAAGAAAAGAGTTTTACATACCAAACTCTTTGTTTATCAGGGCGGTCATGTTGGCCGTACGATAATTTCAAGGTAATTGTTTGTCAACCACCGTTTATATGACATAATGCGGTCAAACTCTGGATTATAAGACAGCATAGCAGCACTTTACCTAAGTTCAAACTCATTATTCATCATTCACCATCTCAACATAATCAATATAATTACGCACAATGTAAGGCCCGTACATGAAAGTAAAGAAATTTCAACATAAGTGATCAGTAAAAAAGAAAAGGTACATTATACTATATCGAAGGGGATCATAATAAGCATTATAGTGATAAATTAATCGGAGAATGGAGCTGGGGGACCCACTGAAAAGCGAAGCTTGCAGATTGTGCCACCCACCCCCCTCCCTCCCCAGTTGCAATATACAATGTACTTTAATACGGAAAAGGGAAGATATTCATGGTCACCAAACCCAATTCATTATTGTTTCATTAATGAAGCAAATTAGACATGAGTATACACATAGCTCTGTATTATTTCATAGCGCTGATACACTAAATGAAACGTAAAATCCAGCAGAAAGGAGACTAACAGCGCCAACAAGCAAGATACAAGACGTGTACATGAGCTAAGACACACCAGCGTACGAACGAGAACAATACAAACGCAAGAATACAACCAAAATAGGGGACGGGAAAGCAAACGAGAAGGCAAAGAAGAAAGGAGAAAAGAAAGGGGTAAAAAGAGAAAAGCAAGAATAAAGGAGAAGAGGAAATACACCAGAAATAGAATTCGTCAAACTTGTTTCACAAACTACCTAAAATGACTCTTATGACTCTTGAAAAGTGAATATTTTTCTCTCATCCATGACTCAATAGATCATTCTCACTTTTACACAGAATTTAGTAGAAGTGGTAGTGTAGAAACCCCCTGCCAAATTTGTTTCGTCAATTTTGTTTTTTCGTTGAAAATTCCCGTTTATACTATTCAAAATAGAAGGACTTTTCAACGAAAAACTTCCTGATATATATATAATTATATATACATATATACATGCATGTGTATATATATATATATACTAGAATGAGGAATGTAATATGTGCATATATTTTTGTAACTGGTTTTGGCTTCACTTTCTGGAAACTGGTGTGCAAACAACAACAACAACCACGTAAATTAGCAGTAACACCATTTTTACGTGCAATAATTTGAAATGTCATGACTAGCAATACAGAGTTTCGGTCGATGGTCTTGATATTTACACTGTGACCCTGTATATCCTGTTTGCAAGCCAAAACAGACAATTTGGGTGAAATTATGCAAACAAATAACTCGATGCTGGGTATTTTACATTGTTTTCATTCTCAATGAAGTAAAGAGGATGTTTTTATTCAACGCACCCAATACTTCCTTCCCAATAATGCATATAGTTTGCTATGACTCAAAACAGTACTTACACTGAAGTCAGGTGTCATGGAATTACCGAGTGATTCGTCTTTTTTTAAGGGGTGAGAGAAAAAAAAAATTATGTTATGCTATATCTAAAACCATGGATATCTCATGAGACAAATCAGGTATCAGAAAATACGTTGGTCTTATTATCACTTTTGGAAGACTAGAAATGTCTGAATTTGCAACGGGTAGGGAAACATTATTTCAAAACGAGGCAAAAAACAAACAAACAATAGAAGTGCCTCTTACTGATGTTATGGTCCTGGAATTATCAGGAATTAAATAGATAAGGAGTTGCTCGAATAAAGTTGTGGAGGAAGCCTGACTGATGTACAAGAAGGGGAAGACTGCTCCAGAGAGGAAGACCTGCGAGGTAAAAGCTGTGGTCACCCCAAGAGTGCGAGAATCGAGGAATCTGGAGAAATGAAGAACCTGATGAACGGAGTCTACGAGGAGCTTGATACAAATGTATAAAGGAGTTCTGGAGGCAAAGTGGCGAGGATCAATGGACTGCGTAGTAGAACAGCAAAAGAACTTTGAAGATGATGCACTTTTCGACTTGTAATAGTGCAGAGACTGAAGAACGGGAGTTATGTGACAAGATTTCTTACTAAGCGTGGCAAGTCGTGCAGCAGAGTTTGGGAGGCGATGAAGTTCGGATAGATGTTGTTGGAAGAGGCCGAGATAAAATAGGGTTACAAAAGTCAACTAGAGATTGTAATTTGTCATCACTGACAAATTAAGGTGATCCGATTTTTTTTTTTATCAATGATTCGAGTCCTGATCGCAATAGGCATGACCATACAAGTTTCATCTGTGTTTAGAGACATTGGCCGTGTGATGTTTGCATTCTCATTTAGAAAAGGGAGTCATATCTGCCATCTTTGGTACCAAATTCTGTATACACTGAATAACGAAGATACAGCAATGAATACATATGACCTTTGACCCACCTTTGCACTCCCAAGATTGCATCTGATGAAATAGTGGTTATTTTGTGAAATGATTCTCGCGACATCGTCTATACGTGTGAAAAATATGGGAAAGATAGGACAGGTATTCACTAAGATACAAGATGAAACATTTATGACCTTTGACCCTAATTTACATACCCAAGATGTTGTCTGATTTAGTAGTTGTTATTTTATGAAATAATGTACGAGACATGAACTAAACATGTGCAAAATATGGGGGTGATAGGGCGTGTTTTTCTTGAGTTATTGCAAAGAGAGTTGCAGAAAGAAAGAAATATCTTAATACATAGAAGATAAGCTTTAATTTCAACCAATTTTTTATCGTAATCCCGACATCGTATGAAAAAACAAAGGAAACAAAACGATAGCGCAAAGTCTCAGCTACAACATATTAAAATCTGGGAGAAATTCACCGAAGGGTAAGTGAGCTAGTGCTCGATAAAGACAATCATGTCAATTTTCACATTAAAGAAAATTCCCTCCCATAGAGATAACACGTCATAACGAAGATACAAAAAGAAGTACATATGACCTTTGACCTCAATTTGCAACGACAAGATGGCATCTGAGTAAAAAGTGGTTATTTTGTGAAATGATCCTTGTAACATGGTCTTTGCGTGTGCAAAATATGGGAAAGATAGGACATGTATTCACTAAGATACAGGGTGAAACACTTATGACCTTTGACCCTACTTTACATACCCAAGATGGTGTCCGATCAAGTAGTTGTTATTTTATGAAATAATTCACGTGACATGAACTAAACATGTGCAAAATATAGAAGTGATAGAGGCCGTTTTTCTTGAGTTATTGCAAAGAAAGTTGCAGAAAGAAAGAAATATCTCAATACATCGAAGATAAGCCTGAATTTCAACCTAATTTTTTGACGTGATTCTGACATCGTATGAAAAAACAAAGGGCACACTTACGGTAGCGTAAAGTCTCAGCTACACAATATTAAAATCTGGGAGAAATTTACCGAAGCTTAAGTGAGCTAGTGCTCGATAAAGATAGTCATGTCAATTTTCATTTCCAGAAAAACTGCACTCCCATAGAGATAACACGTAAACTGGTCAAATTTGACAAGATTACATTTAATCAATTTTTACGAGGTGATACCGTTATCCAATCAAAATATTGTAAGTTTATGTTTGAAAGAACATTAAATAAGCTACATCATACTGAAATCTGGGTGAAAATTGACAAAGGATTAGTGAGATGCGCTCGAATGAACTTGAAATTTGATGACGTCATTTTGAAAATTTACATTTTTTATTTTATTAAGAAATTTGATATCTTTTAATCATTTTGCCAGCATCGCCAACCCATGAAACGACATGTACAACTCATCAGCTTTCAAAATACGTAAAGAAAATGGGGGGTCACCGTCCATCCTGACGAGTAAAATCGGATTTGAAATCAGCGTTTTTTTGGTATAGTTGCACTGTATATCGCCATTGACGCGCGCGCGGAATTTCAACTTTGACGGGCCCGTATGACGTCATATTGAGTCGGATTGACTTGAAACTTGGTAGAAATATTCCTTGACATTTTAGACATCCGATCCGTGTAAAAAAACGGGATATTTTCATCGCATATGAGCTTTGCCTGCGTATGTGCGCGCGCGCGTACGCGTCCGTCGATTTTTTCTGAAATACTCCAAATGACCTGAAACGTGTGCAAAACAATTTTGAGCTCGATTGGAGCATATTAAAATTTCAACGTGCGCGTACGCGCTCGTTTACCAGGGTCGCGATGAAATTTTATTAAATATATCGATAGAACTTGACTTGAACTATATAATATGTAAATTTCATTGAGAAATTCCATTTCATTAATGAGATACGAATGTGAACGTGATTTCAGATAATGACGTCATAGTGACGTCATGGTTGACTGATCACAATGATACATTAGATCTGTCGTTCTTATGACGTGATACATATATGGTATAAGTTTAAAAGTCATAGGTGAATGACTTTTTGAGTTAATCGCTGCACAACATTTGAGGAGAAAGAAATAAAGAAGAAAGATTCAGTACAGATACAATAGGTGATCCGAGAGGATACTCGGATCACCTAACAAGAGTGGACAAGCTGTTCTATTGCACTTCTGGTCCGGTCACCGGGGATACAGCGAAGGTTCAAGATTCAAGATTCAAATTTTGCTGAGTTGGTATCTTATGGATCTTAATAATGTGAGAAATAAAAGCACTGAAGCTATGTCCCAGGAGCAAGTAATGTCGCAGGAGCAAATGTCATGAAACCGTAAACTTTACATGAGTTGGGCCACATTGTGATGATGCCAATCCCCGACTTATTTTTTTTTTTCTACAAAAGACGTATCATATCTTGGTAAGTTAAATGTATGCCACCCTATATATATATATATATATATATATATATATATATATATATATATATAGAGAGAGAGAGAGAGAGAGAGAGAGAGAGAGAGAGAGAGAGACAGAGAGATAGAGAGAGAGAGAGAGAGCATCTATAACATATATAACATCCATGATGTTTAAAGTTTGGAGCAAAAGTCCATACTGTATTGATTACGCGTATTGCTATGTGTTTAGACATGGCGGGACATATTACAGAAGCCATGTCTTGTTTGAAAATATTGTACACATATAAAATCCACATGTATATGTCCTGTCAAAGAAATATTGCTATCTACTATTGACATATATAGACCTTTAAGTAAATGAAGTTCTATCATACGGCAATTTCTCAACAGTATTACTGAATGACATCAAAGTCGTTTTCTACAGCTTAAGCCATGTTCTCTTTGCTCTTGACCATTGCATTACTATCTATATCTACATTCGTGGTATTTACTCCCACTAGGATTTGAATGAGAATAAACGTGTCAGCGTAATTAATAACAGTGAATAAGGAAGAGAACATTGAAGTTGTTGTGATGCATGGTCACATAATTATATTGTATATCATCATAATTACATAGCCTTCGTCATAAATTGAAAGGCTGTATTACACTTTGTAGCTGGCTTTTGTTTGTGGCAATTTGACAACTTTTTATATATATATATATATACATGAATATATCCTCCAAACAAATCTCCGAAACGCCGGAAAATTCTAATCGACTGGCCCGGTTTCCGCCAGCCTTTGCTCCCACGCTCACCCATTCGAATTGTGACAAAGTTTCCGCAAGTGTAGTTAACCAGGTCATGCCCTTTTTGAAATCTAAAACACTTATATATATTAAGCAAATTCGACCTACTGAGGATAGTCCTCGATATGTACGCGAACATGGAACTATGTTCTCATGGTATTTGACATGCTTACTTCTGACCACCATCGCTCGTGATTTTCTGATTAATGAAAGATATTCTAAGGTTCCTCATTGATATTGATATCCATATTGATATCTATATTGATGATGATACCTCGTTTTGATATTGATACCGGAGTGGTCGACACAGTATCTGCGCTTGCATAGGTACTGGACACATTAGGATTTGTGCCTGTTGAGTGTTACTGAACCAAGCAGCGAGTGCCCAAACAGTGGTGATACGCGGCTTGGAAACATTTCTCTTCAGACGTCTGATGAGCAAGGTGAGTAGTGATTTCTAGGATATTTTTTTATTAATTTCTCTATCAATTTAATGTATATCAAAGCCCGTTCTGCTTATACCAGTGTTAGAAAGGTGGAATTTGTAACTGTTTATTGGGCAAGATTACAATGTCAAAGGGGTACACATAATATATGCACTGGTAAAATCAAACCACGATCTATGCTGGGTGAAAGTGAACTGAAACCCTATCGGTTTCATTAATGCAAGTATTCTTTGTTGTTGTTGGTGGTAGTTTTCTTCCTTTTTGGGGGTAGGCATGCTACACCTGGTTCCCACTGCACTTGAAATGTCATCATTGTATTCCGAAAGCAGTCACAAAATTCATTCTTTCTTTTAGGTGAGAGACAGAGCTATAGTGGTTCAATAAATAGAGCCCTAAAGGTGCTTTGTTCGTATAGTCAGTATATGTAAATCCTTGGTTAAAATGTCACACTACAATATTCTTGTTCATTCATTTGTATTAATGAGTATCTAATCAATGCTGCGACGATAAAATGGTAGAACTCTTTGAAAGAGTATTGTCAAATGACATCATTACTTTAACAAGCTAGATAAGATCATAGTACTCAACCTCATAATTAGGACTTTTATCGGGTCAAAATTGGAAATGGTGGACCGTTCTGAGGGGGAGGGTGAAGGGACCAAGCCGGGTATAGGATCTTGGAGGAGCATGGCGGTATACCCAGACGATTTTTCTTCGGCGGGAGGGGTAATAATGCATGTAACCTTGGGGAGGGGGGGGGGGGGGAAACGCACAACTGAGGGAGCGTATTGACCAAGCACAGGGAGGGCTTGGGAGTTGGATATAGTCACCCTCCCCGGCTGATGTTCGTTATTCCGGAGGTTTGTTACACCATAAATGGAATGAAATTCATTATTCCGGAGGTCTATACTCCGAAACACACGAATTCCGTACACACTGTATTATTTAGATTTTTTTAATTCGAAAATTACATAGGGTTCGCAATTCCAATCGAAGGGACCAAGTCGGGTATAGGATTTTGGAGGAGCATGGCGGTATACCCATACGATTTTTCTTCGGCGGGAGGGGTAATAATGCATGTAACCTTGGGGGGAAACGCACAACTGAGGGAGCGTAGTGACCGAGCACAGGGAGGGCTTGGGAGTTGGATATAGTCACCCTCCCCGGCTGATGTTCGTTATTCCGGAGGTTTGTTAAACCATAAATGGATAAAATTTATTATTCCAAAGGTATACTGTATTATTTAGATTTTTTTTAAATCGAAAATGACATAGGGTTCCTAATTCCAGCCTTTTGTGGCGTCATTCCAAAGGTTCGTTCGTACTTTATCACAAAATAGGATATTTCTTGGAATTATCTACTTACAGTACATCATGATCCCCATCGCTTTCTTCTGAATTGGTTCGTCAGATGTTCCTTAAATCAATTTCATCATGCATGAATAACATAAGATAAGGTAAAAGTAAATGAGAATGAAACAAGGCATTGTATTTGAAGGAAGAAATATGCCTCTTCCTAGACAAAATGCTCACATTTCTTGATAACAAAATGAATATTCTTAAAAGTAGCCGATCAACCGATTCCGAAGCAGGAAGTTGATTCGCTAGAGAGTGCCTCAAATGTTCTCACATGTGAGGTTCCCACATGACGTGAGTTAGTAATGGTTACTCACATTTCTGGTATTTCAGATATATAGGAAGCACATTATTTTATCACTTTTGTTTGGACCAAGATTTTTCTTCTCATCATTATCCGGATCTATAGGGGTTTAAATGAAATGCCATCACTGAAAGAAACAGTCAGCACCTCTCAAGAGCTACGATAAATCATCATCGCTATATGCTACATTGCGTGAGGGAAATATCAAAATGTGCAATTTTAGATTGTTCCTCCGGAGAAAACGTTTGCTCTTGCAGATGAAATTAGAGCACATCTTCTGAGCAGTGACCTGTATAGTTGTAAACATTGTCAAGTAAACATTTCAAAAATCTGGTTAAACAAGATTTTAGTGGGGGATTCTATCAATGGGCTTACACAATCTTTTGCGTGTAAACATTATCCATGTCACTTTTCTTTGAAAGAAGAAGATGATTCAGGCTGTTGAATGACGAACATCAATGAGTTTGTTTGGGATTCAGAGAATGTGATTACATCAAACTACTTCCTGTCATTGTTCTTACTTTTACCACGCTACACTTTGTTACTGTACAGCATTCTGTGGTTTCGAGTTTCGAAAATGGCAAAGACTTTTTTTTTCCATCCCATGACTCTTGTGCATGAGAGAGGGTAACAGACATACGGCATCATACACGTCATATGTAACGTGAACTCTGGTGTTCATGATGTCAAGATTTTGCTCTTGAAATAACGACAAATCATTATTAATTATGTGGTTATTGTCATGGAGCAATGGTCTGTGCATTTGCCTGATTTTTCATTCTCTCTTTGTTTACCGGTCTTCCCGGCACTCTACGAGTCGCTACGCGCTAACCGCCTCTAAACTAGCACAGATCATCAACCACCGATGTTACTCCACTTTGCTCTTTAGCAGACCCCGTATATGTTACCCGATACACAACTAATTCAAACACTGCATCTAGGCCAGAGTAGAAACATGAGCTCGCACATGGGGTTGTTTTTGCTGAATTCAATCCACGCATGATGGAAGGTAAAAGACAGACAGACAGACAGATAGACATAAGAAAACACTCCAGCAACAAAAGAGCTGGGAGTAAAGGACTTGACAGTGACAACGGTTCGTATATTTATATAAGAAAACTCGACCCAAACTGCGCAACGAAAACACTGGCGATGTGCTCTTCTGCTGTTTCCGAGAAACAACAGGATAATCTCCATGTTACTGCTGCATTCCAGGGGGCATTTCTTGAAACATTTTGTCATATATATATATATATATATATATATATATATATATATATATTCAGACATATTCTGACAAACTGTTATAAACTACTGAAATCCTTGCATCTGATTGGCTGAGAGCAAATATTATTGTTGTCCGAAAAATTTTGTCGGGGGAAAAACGCTTCATGAAATGCTCTCTGGAAACTCTTTCATTCGTCACCTTTCTCGCCACGTCACTCCGATTTCAATGTTCTGGTTATGTAACGAATCATGCATTTCATGGAATGGAAAAAGGAAGTTCCGTTACTCTCCACTAGTCCACTTAAAAAGGTGCACAATCAGAAAACAATGGGGGAGTGGGGGAGTCTTTGCCAAAGATAAATAGACTGAAACACGCAAACAAATAACTAATTGATGAAGAAGTAGGCCTACAGTATGAATGAATCACTGGACGTGGACAACTTATCGATCACATCCAATACATTCATCTCACCATTGATAAAGTCACCCTGACACCAACATCAGATTTCCAAACACTTTCCCTCCGGACAGCCACTGATATCACGTCCAATAGACACATCCCAATCTCCCCACTTTACCAGGGCACCATTACAGAAACATACATTATAACATTTATACACTTTTCACAAAATCATCACCATTCTGTGACAGATTTCTACATTACCAAAAATACCAACGATACTAATACTTAACTTCGATTTCCGCGAACTTAACAAATCACAACCAAAAACCATCATTACCGCCACCACCTTTCCTGCCATTACTTAGTCGGGATGTCTTCCTCTTTCCTTCGACTTCACTCTCTTCAAACTGTCCATCCTCCCTTTTTTTTTATTATTATTCCTGTTACTGTCCATCAATACCCAATGTTTCCCCTTTCGTGGCTGCGATCGTTTCGGTTGAGTTGTACCTCGATTTTCTGCGCAGACGAATAATATTTGGACAAGCCACACTACAAACAATCTTGAGCACGCCCCTCTTGCCATCAATGTGCACCGCGTTGAATTCTAATCAACGCAAAGACCAGTACCTCTGCCTCGCAGAGTCATCCAAGATTGCTGCTTTAAATTGATAACAAAAAGAAAAAATGATCGACATAATTATCATCAAAATTGATAAAGGGGATTGAGAAGCACGAGTTCAAAGAAACTGGTGTACTTGACACGTTTGCAACTTCCCAGAGAAAACCCATGTTATTTTGGATTAATTGATTCCGGGGGAAGGTGGAGGGGGGTTCCCTCCCCCCCCCCCCCCCCCCCATGAAGTTTTTAGAGGTTTGAAAACTTACACATGATGACCCTTTTTGCGTGTTGCTGTTGACTGGCGTGCAGGAGAATTTGAGCGTCAGGCAGTTGTGCAGCCACCTTGGATGCGCTCAATGTTGTAGCCGCAGCTGGCTGGAACCTTCTTGTCCCTCTTCGTCTGTCCCCTTCTCTCTCTCTTTCGCTCTCTCTCTCTCTCTCTCTCTCTCTCTCTCTCTTTGTTATATATATATAGTGAAAACTTTGAGCTAAGAAAATGAGTTTCCATAGGGATCCATTGGGAAACCCATTTTCTTTGCTCAAAGTTTTCACTATTTATCATTTCCTGATCAGTTTTCCTTTTATATACAATACCTATAATATGTATGTATATATATATATATATGTATATATATCATATATATATATAATATTATATATCATATATATGATATATATATATATATATATATATATATATATATATATATATATAGAAACGTAATAAGAAAATTGGTCTGCTCGGCATCTTGATGATAATAAGTAAACGAATCAGTAGATCATTGGATGCGTCACTATGGACACTGTGCGCTACCTCCATCTGTTTAGCGCAGTGACTTCTTTGAAAGGTGAGTTTCAAAATCCGTCTGCCCATGATCAGACGTGTTTTCATGTCTGTTTCAGAAACGGGTTTGATTAAGATCTTTTGTCACACCATGGGCACTGATGAAGAGTGTGACCTTGCCTTTCAGTATTTGAGAGCTATGCTCCGTTTTTAAGATCTTCAAGATCTAGGATTTATTATTATTTTTTTACGGCGTTCTTTTTCTACTGATTCGTTTACTTATTATCATCAAGATGCCGAGCAGACCAATTTTCTTATTACGTTTCTGTACTGTGTACATTTTCTGCTACTCTTCCGACTGTTGGCGATGAGGCCCTTTTCAGATTCACTGTTTTGGAGCCGGAGATTTGCCATGTCATCTTGCAGTCATGACTACGCGTCATTGGATGCGTCACTATGGACACTGTGCGCTACCTCCATCTGTTTAGCGCAGTGACTTCTTTGAAAGGTGAGTTTCAAAATCCGTCTGCCCATGATCAGACGTGTTTTCATGTCTGTTTCAGAAACGGGTTTGATTAAGATCTTTTGTCACACCATGGGCACTGATGAAGAGTGTGACCTTGCCTTTCAGTATTTGAGAGCTATGCTCCGTTTTTAAGATCTTCAAGATCTAGGATTTATTATTATTTTTTTACGGCGTTCTTTTTCTACTGATTCGTTTACTATATATATATATATATATATATATATATATATATATATATATATAAACATATGATATCGAGAATACATTCCATATAGTAGGCTGTATCCCTGTGCATGGTTTTTTTTTTAATGTGCCTGCTGCTATCATTGGCTATATAAAAAACGCACGCAGATGCACACAAGCATCTCACGAAATCTCACGAATTTCTACCCCCGTTATAGAGTAGGGTGTGTATGTGTGTGTGTGTGTGTGTGTGCGCGCGCGTGTTTATGAACTTTTAGTGCAGGTGCTAGACTGCATATTTGTAGGGCCCCTACATTTCTGCATCTATAGGCCTACTGGTAGATTTGTTTCCGTCATCAGCTGACTACTTGTCAGCGATCGATGAAAGAGGATACAAAGATCAAACTTCCCTTGCCGCCCACCCCTCCCCCCTCCCGCCAAAAAAAACCCCCCAAAAAACAAACAAACCAAAAACACCCGAAATCAATTTTTACAAGGTTGCTTCCATTCTGTCCTGAACACCACCCCTCATTTTTTTTCTTTATCATGGAGGGTGTATAGGGCATCAATTATCAAGGTTATTGTCTTGTGTATTGAAAAGAACTCATAGAAAACGAAACACTAGCAGCTCCCGTATAATATACAAAGTTCTCTATATACATTCCCTCTATACGCGAATGCAGATATCATAACAAATCACGTTTTGAAATGACTATTATCACTTTTGGGTTTTATCTTATCAGGTCGATAACAACTAATAAACTACAATAGATGGGCTAAAATTCCTCTAAATATCACATCTGAACTACAGGCTGGGTAGACTTTCTTTTAAAACTCATCTCCCTTTGAACCAAGAGCGAAGAGATATTAAAGTCAGATAATGAAGTGAACATATTAGTTTCTAATGAAATGCAAAAGACATCGAATGTTTTGGTTTAGAGATTTATTACTGGAAAATTAGATAAAATTCACAGTCTTTCCACACGTGTGTCAACTGAGGAGTATCATACTGATGTTAGACCATCATGGCGCACACAATAAGACAAACCAACGCCAAAAAAAAACAAACAAAAACTGTTTTTAGTACATAAATCCCAACCCTCGTCAGCAACCAAACATGAGGTAACAGCCAAGTAACTTTTAGAATTAGGGCTGTTGCTAAAGTGGAAGCGGTTTTTTGCAAGTATCATTATGCAATATAGTGTGCACAGGATTAAAAATGGACGAGAACACGCAGTTGTCCATTACAATACTCGATCACAACACTAGTCATGTCATACATATCGATATCGTTACTCTGTAGACAGCCCCCTCACACCTTCACATGAAAATAGGCACGCAGTGAAATGTATGTGTTTTGAATACACAGTGTTAAACACGTCAGCATGGATGTCAAACGTATCATTTGGACTTACCGATCATGCCCATGCGCTTATAAAACCCTTTCCGTAAGTCTGTCGGCTAATCAGATGAAGATATGAACTTTGCGTTGGAGAATGATAAGGGTTTGATTGCTCTATAGATTGAAGATGTTTTCTACGTCATCTGCGTATTTAATCTAGGCAAGAATGTTGGCCCTACATCGTTTAATATATTCAAAAGGGTACTGCAGAGCCTCCACACATCCCATTTTTTCCCGACACATGGATAAACTCATACAATTACAGGCTCCCACTTACAATGAATTTAAAGGGTGTGAACAGTTCTGGTCGAGGTGAGGATGTAGCTTTTAACGTTTTGAGATATATTCAGAAACCATTTTATGAGATGTCAAATAGTATGCGGTTCAAAGGGGCATCAAAAGTTGATTTGATGAAAATCGGTTTTGAAATGGCTGAGATGTCCAAAAACAAGGTGAAACAAAGAGATCCTAATAAAAATGGCCCATTGCCTTTTATTATTATCCCGTTTTTAGGTATCTCAGCCATTTGAAAACCAATTTTCATCAAACAAACATTGAATCCTTTTTAAAATTACATGCTCTTTCATATTTCATGAGAGGTTTCTCATTATCTCACCTACAAAGGAATGTTCAAAAACATGAATCCCCACCTCAACCAGTACTGTACAGTTCCTTTAAGGTCCCACGTGAACTGATATACGTGGTATGATACGTACTTCTATGGACTGATCAACATCACACAGCACAGGTAACACCAAACCGAACCTCAGGCCCTCGATCTGCACTGCTTTTCACTCAGTGAGTGGCAAGATTCATAATGTACTTTATGTACTTTATGATAATTTATTTTATGTGCATGTGCATATTGTCACCCTCTGCATAAATGTATTTGTAAGATCTCAACTGCTAATCTACATTCTTAACAAACATTTTGATCAGCAGTTGATATCTTGCAAATACATTGGTACAAAGGGTAACAATTATTATTGATGAAAATCGGTCAAAGTACATATTCACCCCTCTGCATTAACAATAATTATTATATTGCTTTCAGATTATTATTTTTATCTTGTAACTTTACCTGGGCCAATCTTTCCAGTCGAATTCTGTTTTAAAGATCGTCAACAATTTCCAATATTTTTTTCCAAAACTCAATTAAAAGTTTTTGAACTTTGCTAGGCTAGTGTACCTTCAATCTGGCATTGCTTGATGATTTTACTGTATATGGTTGTACTATACGATATATATTGCATATATTGCACATAATTACATATGATTAATATGATTATGCCTACACTCTGTTTATTGCTTTTATACTGTATTGAAGATGGAGTGCGGAACTGAACAATGCTAAAATTGAAGTCAGCTTAATTGACCATTGATTCCCCATTTTCACTGTCCTTACAAACACAGAGATTGATATGATGCGAAATGGATTACCTTCCAGATGAATGTTTAACTTTGTCGAGGATTTTCGTTTTTAATTTCCAGTATTTCAACGACAAAAACGAAGATTGCTTCTATGGTTCATTATCAAGTATAGGACTCCTGTTAGAGGCGACTTCTGATGATTTTCAGACTTTAATTCCAATTGAGGAACACTTATAAATTGATGTGTACTGAGTACAGAGTTTTAGAATATATAGTGTTTGAATTAAGGGATAAGAATGTTTTCAAAGTTCATAACAAATCGCAGTGAACGAGGATGACGACATAGCATCCTCGCATAAGAATGCGTGATTGGGCTCAAAGGCAGCAGAACAAAAGAAGAAAACATGCAAAAATTATACCCAGGTGGACTTGTTAGGAAAGTGGTATTGTATAATGGATTACATTGCTAGGTGAGCCTCCTATGTCCTCATCCTTGTTCAGTGTATTATGTTTTCATTTTTAAGAATATTGCTTTATCTGCTCAAGGGCCACAGTAAATTCCATGAATCTAAATTTGATACTGCCGATTTATGTACTACATGATAAAACATCTGGAATGTCCCTTTAAAGTGAGCTCATGAAAGCTAGAGACTTTTAGATGTTCTTCATGTGATTAGCCCCCCCCCCCCCAAAAAAAAAAAGAAGTTCAAAATGGAAACCATTACAATTTTCAGCAGTGTCATGGATGTTCTGGCCATATCTTTTAGTCCATTATTCAGCTAGTGACAGCAAGTAAATCAAGATAACAAGAAAAAAGATTGAAAGTAATGTGGCATATTGAAACAATAAATGCTTCACTTTAACTTAATAAAATATGAATTTACTTGTATTGATAAGCCGTATACACCCTTACCACTGACGCTTCAACTCTGAGCCTGCGCAGATGAGGTCAAAGGTCTTCCGTCGGTCTTGCCCGTCAGCTTATGATGGCCATCACTGATCTTTATAGGAAGTATCTGGATATCTCATAGACCAATCGCTTTGAAGCCACCACACCGCCATCTTAGCATGCACATTGCCCGTGCACCTGTGTGCGGAGGTCACGACATCACGTGATCTTGGTGACAGACTCTGCTGGAAAATCTTCGTATAGTTCCCCCATATCCCCATTATGGTAGAATGTGCCTGGTAAGATGGCGGCGCGGTGGCTTCACTTGTTTGTAAAGCGTTTATGGGCCAATACGATATCCAGATAACTTTTACAGAGATCAGTGGTTCCTACCGTCAAGTTCAACCTGTGAAACGCGTTGAAAATCCACGTGATCAATTTCAGCATTTATTTTGCGTGTTTTGTGGCATCTTTCTCTCTTTGTTGTTCCATCATCCGGAGGCATGTACCCCCTCCCCCTCTACCTATCTATCTATCCGTCTATCTTCCTAGTTCTCTCTCATATCTTTATATGTTTTCCTCTTGTTCTTGATGAAGGCACATCCAGTTTTATATTGCCGCTATTGTGCCCTTTGCGATGATCTAGGCAAATACGTTTGTGTAACATCTGCGAATGCTCTTCCATGTTGGAGTTATTAAATCCATTTTCCAGTTGAGCTAGAACAGCAAGTTCAGTTTTCAGTGTTATACCAATGCATCTAAATGAAGAAAAATATCTAAAGGCATTCAGAGTTCATTTGTATTATGTAGTATCCATTGTTGAAGGAAAACATATTCGCGTATTATTTTCTGGGGACGGGGGGGGGGGGGGTGGTTTCTTTGCCAGTAATATGTTATACAGTAGAGAAGTCAAGCAGCCAAATATGACGGCATGCTCAAATGTAAGCAAAACACAACGAAGCCCCTGACAAGGTCTTAATCATTTCCAGGTCCAGAAAGAAAGAGAAAACGGAGTTAAAAACACTGGGTTGTGTTTACAGTTCGTGAGGTGTGGATCATGTATTCCTACGGACAAGGCAGTCGGAAAGCCAACCTATGGCGTCATCACCGGCTACGCCCGTACATTCGGAGTGGGTAGTCGCTGGCGCATTGCATACTCCTTGCATACTAGACATTCTTTGCGTGCCACTAAATCCCAACGAAGAAAATTGTACTGTGGTGTTTTGTATCGTCTGCAACGGACTTGACCAACGCATCAACTGAAAGGCCGTATGTCGAACATGCCTGGATTGGCAAAGGGTACGTGAGATTTCCAGTTTTCTTGTGTCTTCTTTGCTCTCGCTGGTAATTATAGTCTTTATGACGTCTTTTCCGATTTCAGAATTAATACAGCAATCATAGCGTTTTGATTCCATCGCGCTAACTACACGTAGTTTTGCTTTACCTTGTTAGTTGTAGATTCATAAAGGCACAGCGTGATGTTAGTAACGTACAGGTACCATACTTACCAAGCGCTCCACCCCTGTGTTCCTTTAGTAGGCAGTGTGGAAGCAAGTAGTAAGTGCTTAATCGAGTTATGGTCACCGGTTGCGCCACAATACCATCAGAAACCGCACACATTCAGGAAACGGCAGGTGTAGATCGCCTTTTGTGAATGCTGCCGAGATCAGACATTTTATATGTGTGTAACCATGGAGATCGTACGTACGTTTTTTTTTTTTTTTCTGGTCCTTACCAAAGAGCGTGCAGTGTATGGAGAGTTGGAGTAGTGCAATCGTCCAGTATTATTATTGAGGCATGAGTTGAATTTGTTTTTTTTTTTATCTTCAGTTTAAATCTCTTTGAGAATCTCATGATTTATCTTGTCCAGGCGGCGTTGTTAACCTGATTTTGCTATTTCGTGTGCTGTATTAACTCTGTTTAAGTATTGATTATGTCCCAATTGTGTCTTGTGTTCCTCTTGTCGTGTTGTGTATTTATTACATTTTTATGTCTTTTCCCGTAATTTGTACTTTCTCATACTTTAAATTTTCATATGAATTTTGTGAGAATGCTTTTGCATGGATTTTATTGTAGGGGTCCATAATATGCAACCTCTGGTTTTCAGAGTATAATTTAACAACAGAATCTACCTTCATTAATATAAGAACCGTACGTACTCAATTGTCGGGCATCACCTGTATTCACAAAGATGTATGTATCACATATACACATATATGTATATGGGCAATTCCGCAGTTAGGTGGACATGACATGGATAAAAGAAATGTGCCTCTTTATCTTACTCTTTAATCTAGGTATCAACTAATGCCATGGATGTTCACCAATCATTAAGGTCTTTCAAATTCAGTACATTTTATCTTTCGTATTGATTGATTTCGCGAGATCTAAAACCATCATTTAAAATGTACATGTGGGACTGGGGGTGCTGAAATTCACTTAAATGCAAATTACAGTGGGTTCCTTTGAAATTTTTTCCTCAAAGTTTTGCTAAAGGCTAAAAGATAAATACACTTAAATACTCCAGAAGTCATGTGACATTTTGTCAATTACAAAAGGGTGAAATGACCTGCGGAATTACTCTGGACAAATGTAACGTTACTAACCGTAACGTTACTAACCATGCTTTTTGGGGTCTAGCTAAGAAATTATTGGTCGAAATGCTAAAAAACATTGTGTGAACATTTGTCATTATGCAATAATTGAAATTAATGCAACACTTTGTTTGAAGTAACTTGAATTTTTGCACACTTTTTGTTACAAGACATTGATTTTTTTTGTCATGTCCTTTTTTCGTAACGTTACTAACTAGCCCTTTAAGTTGCCATAGCAATGCTATTATTTCTTGGATTGTATTCATTCTTTTCTGTATCATAAACCTGGGAATGATGAACATGTTTTTGACGTAATTTTGGCTTGAAATGAATAAATGGTAATTTAGTAGTAAAAACAAATATCTAAATTTGTTCAAATGTAACATTACTAACCGCGGAATTGCCCATATGTATATACATATATATATGTATATATATATGTATTTATGTATATTGGTAATATATATATATATATATATATATATATGTATGTATATATATATATATATATATGTATATATATATATATATATGTATATATATATATATATATGTATATATATATATATATATGTATATATATATATATATATATATATGTATATATATATGTATATATATATATATATATATATTTATGTATATTATTTATGTGTTTGGTGTCTTGTTTCTAAAACATGCGCTTAATTTCCTCGCCAGGATAAAGCGTTTTAATGCCATTTTAGGTTTTAATCTCATATATATTTATATTCCATGTCTAGATGGACGTTTGCATTAATTCGTAGATGTTTGAATGCGCAACGCATGTCATTGCAGCTATTTAGTAGGGCCTGCAGTTGGCATACATGTCACCTGAACTTGTTGCCATTACTCTGCGCGTCACTCACTTTCCGCTCCACCTTTAAATTTCTCAAAGGAGAATGAAACCCTGATTATTATGTATGTAAATTCAGTGAGTTAAAAAACATATATTATGTACAATAAATCAATGAAGTTTGATAAAAATCGGACAATCCGTTTTAAAGTTATATATTTTTCAATTTCGGCATACTACCACCGCTGGATATAAGAAGACTACAGCAACTCGTGATGTCACAATTGGACAACGATCTATCGTTACGGAGTAAAAGAAAATGTAAAGAGAAATTTACATATTTTCAAAGGATAATGATAAAGCACTTTGAGTCCCTTTTTTTAGGAATGCTGGGGAATAATCGTTGGGAATGAATTAAAGAATTAAATAATATGAAATTAAATGAAATAACATTCATACCTTCAACATAAATATGTCAGTATAACACGTGGAAGGAATTTGTACTTGTCAGTAAAAACGATAATTTTGTGGAATTCTCTTCATATTTTCTTCTCTCCAAACTTCACTGATGATTGTGTTCAACTAATACTTCAGCATTTACTCAATCCACATACATGTATTTTGGTTTCATTGCCCTTTTAAGAAGCAGTATGGTAGCAAGTATATAGTAACGTTAAGTAATCAAATTAGTTATGGTTACGGTTTGCGCCACGGGTTATATTTCGCATTCTGTTGAAAATAAGAATATAATTGAATTGAAGCGACGAATCGAATTGACTGCTGTAAGGCTTCCTACACCCGATGATAATTCTAATTGCCTTTTGATTTCCGATTTCCATTCATTAATCATACAAAGTTTAGAACGATTTCCATTGATCAATCATAAATTATAATATGTTTATTTTGAATGAAAAGGAAGAGAAAGAAAGAAAGAGAAAGAAAGAAGACGAGAGAGAGAAGGAGGAGCAAGAGGTGGAATAGAGCGATAGGGGGACAAATCTTAAAGATAAAACATAGCTACGCCTGGAGAAACTGTCGATTTCTTTTCTACAATAGACATATTGATTATGCATTCATAAGAAACGTGTGAAATAAGGTTGTGATGATAAACATTTCAGTTGAAAAACGACGACAATGTAAAATATTCGCCAAAAAGACTCGCCGGAAGTACTACAGTCTCAGAACATTACCCGATCGGGGTTACTATGTAATTCTTATAATTGATTATCGAAAATCGACAAGTCGCAGGCCACTGCAGTATCCTCTGGTCTTCTGAAAGTGAATCGCATGCAACTTGTTAGGAAAAAAATTTACGATTAATACTTTGGAAAGATCGATCATCACGAAACGTTCTCCAACTACCCACTACAACGAATGGTTGTGGGGAACGCTTCATGAAAAAAAGATAAGAAATAAATAAAATAGATGCCTACGATTGAAATTCTTTTACACCCTTGATCTCATAATGCTCCAAAACAACTCATTATCCTGTAAAATCGCGTCAGTCAGAATTTTTCTTTTCTTGGTAGACCCTTCCGATGTACATTGCGAGCAAATTCCAACTGGTAAATGATGAATTTTGAACCAAAAAACTGTGTTTTGGCTTTTAGTGCAATACCTCACACGATGTTCAAGATTAATTGTGACCGTGCACCTCAAAACGAACATAAAGTCGCACACATTGATTTTGCGTGAGGACTGAAAATAAGTGAAATGGGTCAACCTAGCCGAACCTGACTTTTTCATATTTTTTGAAAGAGCGGGTCTTCTTTTACATTATGCTAAAATTTGGTATCATAAAACGGGCAGAAAAGTGTGTTTTTTAGCAGTTTATCTCGAACTTGTTTCTACAGAATAGTGTGATTAGGTATGTCTTTAGAATCCCTTTTTCATTTCTGAAAAACCTTGTCCACACTCTTCAATTTCAACTCTAATAACTTTTGAAAGGATAGTGCTACTGCTTTGAAAGTTGGCATTAATTATGGACAGAATGTGTTAATGAGGCATGCTTAATTTCAGTTTAATCTTATAATCCCTTCATTGTTGTTACTCTGGTGGTTTACATCCTGTTTTTTTGTCCCATTCATCGCACAGCCAGCACGGTTTGGTAAAGATTAAGCGCTTGAATAGACACTGTACTTCAGAGCCTCTTTTCTCAGTTCACACTTTTCCTGAGTTTGTGCTTTCTTTCCGATATTTAGATAGATTAGGAGAGTCCATTTGATTTGAGTAATACATTATTTTAAAGCTTAAAGTCTGTTCTTTCAGAAAATGGTCTGAACTAAAAATTCATGTCTGGCGACTTTTTGTTTGTTTTGAGGTGCAGGGTCACAATTGAATAGATTCTAGAGTAAAACCAAACACGGGGAACAACGTCAAAGGTTTATGCAAAACGGACCCCCCCCCCCCCCCCCAAAAAAAAAAAAAAATACAAAATAAAAATAAAAATCAAGCTTTACACGTTTTCCTATACATAGTCTGACTTTAAATAAGAATCAGATGTGTCCCTTAATGTCCTAGATTTGTAATATTCTTGCAAATATCACTTCAAATGAGAAACAGGGTTGCATTTTCCAAATCGTCTGCATGACTTCAGCCATAAGTTTGTGTTTAAGTCGATGAAAGAGTTGGGAGGTGGCCTTCATATTATGCGTATTAATGTTCCGTGAAAACACGCAAAAGTTCGGAATTCCGTAACTTTCTCAATAGATATCCGTTTTTGCTGAAAATTGTGATATTGCATATGTGATAAATCTGTCATATGATTTTACTGTGTTTTGTAAAGTCAAACTGGAATTCGGTGTGTTTTATGCTAAAAGTAAAGGTCATTGCGGAGGTAGGTATAATAGTCAACAACAGAAGCATGCAGACTGTTTTCTCTCCGTTCCTATTGAATACATTTCAGCAGCCTTCCGTAGCATTGCTGTTCAATTGTTTTCTCCAGGGTCCCTCAACCCCCCACGTGCGAAGTGTCTCTTCCTCCACCTTCTCTCTCTCTCTCTCTCTCTCTCTCTCTCTCTCCCCATCCCTGTTCAAAGCAATTTAAATGTATAAATGGAGTGAATTCATACAATCTTTGGCAAAGTTTTTCATTTGAGAATCAAACCTAAACCATGTCATTTAAGAATGTTCAACCATGTAAGACTGTTTGTTTGTTTGTTCTTTTTATTGATACTTTTAGCGAAACAGATCTATTGGTCAAATTTACATCATTGTGCGATCAGTCGAAGAAATAATGTAATCATCATACAAGTCTTCCCTTTATCTATACATACAATTTCTCTAGATCGAAAAGACTAACCCACATGTAGTGCAACAATAGTATAATCTACAAACAATGACGTTTTTCTTTGTTTGCTCGTTTGTCGTTGTTTGAAGTTGAAGTATGAATATCATACTTTTGTTAGGTGAGATATATCGATACTTCTCATTTCTATATAACAAAAGCTACGGATTGCTCTTTAATGAAAACAATACAAATTGACAGTCATATAGCTTTCTGATTTCCTGTCCGAAGTGAAAGGAGGAATAACTATAGCTTTCATAACTAACAAGAAAATATGATTCTGTTTTTACTCTTAAATATGTATGCGAAGAAGATAAGAGGGTTTTTTTCTCCTGTACGAATTCCAGTAAAGATTTATGCGCACAGAGTGAGACTAGTAAGGCCATGCCATCGTCTTCTCTTCTAATTAGCATAATTATTACGATTTAGGCCTACATCTAACACGTGCGTGGAAAATTGAAATCTCCTGTCCTTATTTTTTTCGTTTGTCATTACCCATTTTGCCTGCCTTCAGCCCACACATCTTCACGAAAATCACGAAGGACCATGCACAAACAGGAACAGCATACAAATTCATGTCTTTTTTTTCCTTTTTATTCTTATTTCTACACATTTTTTTCTACTCGTTTATGATGGCCAGTGGGCAATTTCTAGTCCATAAGACAATGGCGAAATCTTCCGGGTTTCATTTTGCTTGTTTATTTGGTATTTTTTTGTTTTGTTTTGTTTTTTTGTTCTGGCTTGTACTCTTCTTTACTCAATTTTGCCGGCTTGCAATCCATGAATTTCCTAAGCCATCAAGGAACACCACGAACACAAAGAGCTGATAGAGGTGTTGGGGGAAAGCTCACAGAAAATTCCATTTATTCATTTCTCACGACTTTCGGAGACAGTAATTTGAAGGTTGCCACACATTTACCCTTGTCCGCTCGTGTCACGTTAAATACTCGACGACTACTAGACGTCAGGGAGCTTTTCCAACGTGACTCATTATTTTGACGCCCGCACAGCTCGCCGGTGCGAACTCTCTCAGAAAATTTGATTTGAAAGTGAGTCGTTGTTGGAAGTATCACGACAAAGAACAATAGTGTGGGGCAGGGAAGGTCGATATGAAAAGGAAAGTATAATAGGAAAGTACTTCGTCCGCGGCGGTTTTTTTCTTTAAGTTCCTTGTGTTTTATCTCGGAGTATGCGCGCTATCAAATTGCCATGCACTTAGAAAACTGCTTTGCCTTATTCGCTGACAGAGAATTAAAGGGATGATACAGTTTTGGTTGAGATGGGGCTTCAGGTTTCCAACTTTTTTTTGAAGATGATTATATTTTAAATGATGAGAACCACTTATTACATATGAAATGCTATATCATTCTAAGAGGAATGCAAAGTTTACTTGATGAAAATTGGGTTTGAATTGGCTAAAATATTCAAAACAAAGCATTCCTAATTAAAATTAGGATCGCTTTAATTGTTTTTCTTTGTTTTTGGATATCTTAGCGATTTTACAACCGATTTTGATAAAACAAACTTCAGATTATTCTTAGAATTGTATGCTTTTAACATTTCATTATATGGTTTCTAAGTATCCCACATAAAGTCAAAAGCTGAGTCCTCACCTTAACCAATACATCTCTTTGAGACAAAGTGAAATTCTGTCTCAGTGAAAACGGCGACCTCGGGCAATCGCTATGTAAGGGATGTCAATCAGACAGACTGTCGTGTTTGCACAAATATCTTTAAAAAAAAACTCGCTTTGTAAAGCAACTCTCACATCTAATTTTTTAGAACGTTGTGCAATTCAGTCGAGAATGCCACTTCTAGTACCTCCACGAGTATGATGCCTGATAATTGCAATGTGTGGTTATTTCTTTTCATTCAACTGTTCCCTATTGAGACAAACACCACGGTCACACAGTGTGGTTTATGTGGAAATGTCCCAATTTCACATAGTTACTGTGTGAAATTTGGACATTTCCGCATAAACCACACTGTGTGAACAAACACGGTCACCCAGTGTGGTTTATGTGGAACTGTCCAAATTTCACATACTTGTGGTTACAACGTGAATTTGGGATATTTCCACATAAACCACACTGTGTAACCGTGTGTCTGTTCCATACGGATTGTTGCTGTTTCTGTTTTTCGTTCACAAAAAAAAAAAAACCTTCCGGGGCAAGATTATGCTCGTGAACTCATCTGTCAATCATTGCTAAAGCGTATATAGTCCTAGTTACATGATTAACTCTTTCTGTGCCATAGAGAAAAATGTGCACATATTTCACACACCAACATATGGGCAGGTGATAATGTGTCGCGTGAAGGATTAAAAGGCATTGTAATGCACCTTCCCCTTGACGAATATTACTTAAATGTTTCACCGCGATGTTTTAGTTAATTATTTTAGGAACATGGAAACATCATAGTTATGCTCAATCTCAGAATTAATTCTCAAACAGTTTGATGTTCAAAATTTCTTTGAGACAGGAAAATATGCTTGCGAATTTGACTTCAACCGTTCGCGAGTTTGCCTAAATTAATAGAATGATAAGAATGATAAACGTTTTTAGAAACCTGAGTTTTCACTTTCCGTATTGAGTTGTTTTGAAGTCCATGTTTACATTTCTGATTCAGTCATAAGTAATATCCAGTGTCGCCCACCTCAAAGCCTCAATTGTGTGTCTAACTTCTTTCCGCGTTGCGACAAATGTCATGTTACGTGCTACTAAAAAACATCTGGTGTTGTATAAACAGAAACTAACACAGTCAGCATCAAAGGGATGGTATAGTATCGGTTGAGGTGACAATTCAGCTGTTCGCGAGATACTTACAAGCCACTTTATGAAATGATAAAAAAGCATAACATTCTATAAAAGTGGAATTCAAAGTTTATTTGATGAAAATCGGTTTTGAAATGGCCAAGATATCCAAAAACAAAGTAAAACAAAGCGAACACAATTTCTAAAAGGTGGGTCCAACCTTTCGTATAGGATCATTTCGTTTTGGATGAATTGGACATATCAAAAGCAATTTTCATCAGATAAACTTTTAATCCCCCTTAGAAATATATGCTCTTTAATATTTCATTAGAGGTTTCTCGTTGTTTCAAAAAATCATCATAAAAAGCCAAAAAACCCAATCTCAACCAAAACTGTATCCTCCTTTTAATGTTGCAATTATGCCGTATTACATGATGATGCTAACATTTCAATCTTAAAATTGGAACTTTATGAGGAAAACAGGAGATTTTCTCCTTCGAGCCCTTGATCATGTTATACTTATTTTTTATGCCTCCGCCAACGAAGTGGCCGGAGGCATTATGTTTTCGGGTCGTCCGTCCGTCCGTACGTACGTACGTCCGTCCCGTTTTGTTTTTGTCGATATCTCAAGAACCGTGTGGTGGTTTTACATCAAACTTGGTATGGGGGTATATCCTGGGGGATAATACTTTGTTTGCATTTTAGGGTCACGAGGTCAAAGGTCAAAGGTCACAGATTATTTTGTGAAAAAAAGTTGAAATTTCATGTTTTTCTCCATATCTCGCAAATGGTTCAAGGTATCTTCATGGAACTTAGTATATATGCATGTACCGATGGGCAGTAATTATCTAGGGAAGTTGGGGGTCATGGGTCAAAGGTCAGGGGGGGGGGTCAAAGGTCAAGGTCAACTCCTCAAAATATCACTACTTTCCTTATATTTATGCAATGCCTGAAGGATTTTTTTTAAAACATGTATGCATGTATAACCCAATATATATTCTGTGGGAAGTTTCTTGCCAAAAGGTCAAAGGTTAAGTGAAAGTGCTAAATTGCACTTTTTTCTCCATATCTCGGAAGTAACTCAAGGTATCATCATGAAACCTACATATTTATGCATGTTCTACCTAACAGTGATTCTCTTTGGAACTGTGAGGTCAAAGGTCAAAAGCCAGGTTTAGATAATGCTATTTTACCATTTGATACTGAAATTATACTTTTTCTCAATACCTTGAAAATTACTCAATGCATAAACTTATAAAAGGGTCAAAAGTCAAGTAAAAATCATCAGTTCCCCAAATACCTGCACTCTGACGTTTTAATCATTCATCCAATTGAACCTAGTTCTAGGAAAGTGAACATTCAGCACATTTGTGGCAAACCTGTCATTTTGATATTTTGCCAATTGTGTGAAACGGTCATCACACATTGTCAATACATTGTACTATAGACCTATTAGGAGAACCATGCATTATGGCGGAGGCATACCAGTCGCCGTAGCGACATTTCTAGTTTGTTTCAAAGTTGCAGAATGGTCAAAACCACCATAACTGCTTTATCTTCATTTTTTTTGTCTTCAATTTGCAAAATAAGTGTAGAATATGATTTCCACTTATTTTCGAAATTTGCAAATCATAAAAGATTTTATTCTGATTTCGCTCAGATTCTATGAAGTAAGGTACTATTTCCGTTATCTTTCTAAGGCTAATTATAATCTAGAGAGTAAAATTCTGCGGTGCTAATATAGTAACAAGTTGATAATTCTAACAACACGTGAATCATTCCCAACACTTAGAGTGTATCTGAACACAGAAATTTAATTTTCTGACATTGTAGGTTATTGTACTGCTAATATCCCTATGAAATATAACATGGAAAACATTAAAGAATGCTATGAATACACCTAACAATTCATCTAATATTTCTGAAGTTCGGTGGGGCAATGCCTCCAGCAACACTCCCGCTGGCATGGCTGAAATCTTTAATGATTTCTTTTCTTCAATTGGAAAAAATCTTTCTCAAAATATTCCTCTTTCTAGTAAATCTTTTAGTGATTTTTTAGATACACCTAACTCTAAAACTATATTTTTTGACCCAACATATAAAGAAGAAATAATAAAGATTGTTGCCAATTTGAAAGAAGGTAAAAGTCCTGGCCACGACGGAATTGACAACTATTTGATAAAAAACATAATTCCTCAAATAGTGGATCCCTTAGTACATATTATCAACTCATCGCTTGCAACTGGCCATATGCCAAATAGCATGAAAATTGCGAAAGTAATTCCTATTTATAAGAAAGGGGAGAAGGATGATGTCAATAACTATAGACCCATATCTTTATTATCTTCTATTTCTAAGATTCTTGAAAGAATAGTCTACATCAGGACAGTACGTTTTCTTAAAACCTGCGACATATTTTCAAACTTTCAATTTGGATTCAGGGAAAATCACAGCACAACACACGCACTACTTGCCCTCATCGACAAAGTCACACACGCACTCGACACACTTTCACACACAATAGGTATCTTCTTGGACTTCTCCAAGGCCTTTGACACGATTAACCACGGAATACTTCTCGCCAAACTGTCTCATTATGGAATACGTGGAAAGGCCTTGGAGTGGTTCACGAGTTACCTATCAGAAAGATCCCAATTTGTACATGTCAACGGCTTTGACTCTCAAAGTAAAACAATTGCATGTGGTGTTCCACAAGGGAGTTTATTAGGCCCATTGTTATTCATTATTTATATTAATGATTTTCATAGATCGTCGGAGAAACTATCATTCATATTATTCGCGGATGACTCTAATCTTTTTTTTTTCCCACCCTGACCCAAATATCTTAATAAGAACAGTCAATGAAGAATTGATAAAGGTCATACAATGGATATACGCAAACAAATTGTCATTAAATATTCAAAAAACAAAAGTTATGCTCTTTAGTAATTCTTTAGATAGCCTCCCAGGCAATATAACATTTGATACTACTCCCTTAGAAGAAGTTTCTTCTTTTAAATTTCTTGGTGTTTGCGTTGATAACAAGCTTTCATGGAGGAATCATATTGATAACATATGTAAAATTATTTCACGTAACATTGGCGTAATGAATAGATTAAAATATTATCTTCCTTCATCTGCATTATTAACTCTTTATTCTAGTTTGATACTCCCTTATTTAAACTACGGGATTCTTGCTTGGGGTAATACATATCAGATGTTACTTGATAAACTTCTTTTATTGCAAAAGAAAGCGCTTAGAATTGTTTTTAATTTACATACCCGAGAACATACAGATGCTTTGTTTTCTGACCATAAG
The DNA here is from genome assembly GCF_040938485.1 of Diadema antillarum. NCBI lineage: Eukaryota > Metazoa > Echinodermata > Echinoidea > Diadematoida > Diadematidae > Diadema > Diadema antillarum. Next base: position 230,254 of record NW_027271708.1, read on the forward strand.
ATATTAAAAGTAAATGATTTGTATGTGTTTCAACTTGGTCAGTTTATGTTTAATTACAACAGTACCTTTTTACCTAAAATATTCCACGATTTATTTCATCGAAACAGTCATGTTCATAACTATCCCACGCGACGATCCGACGAATTCCATCTTCCGTTAATGAGAACCGCACATGCCCAAAATACATTTCTTTATACCGGACCCAGACTTTGGAATAAATTAGATAATAGTTTAAAAGATTCCCCCAAATTTGTCACATTTAAATATAAACTCAGAAAACATTTACTTTCTACTTATAATCTTAGATAATCTAAATTGTTATAATTTATGCTTGAGCTTTCACCTGTCCTGATGTCGCAGCACTTGGCGTGTTCTGTGTGCAGACCTCTCTTCTTTCTTCTCTCCTTTTCCTTTCCTGTCTATTGTTCTTCGTAGACTTGTATTGTTACCGTCTTCTCTCCTCTCGGTACTGTCTCGCGTCCAACAGTGTATATGCGTGTGGGTAATTGAATGTGTGTACGAATGTATTGTCCTTGTCATATTTTCCCGGTACACGTGGTTCAATGAACAGTGTCCGGGCACTATATCATTGGTATTCTATATTTTTTCCCGACCTGTGTATCTCAAAATAACTACATGTATATTGTTATAGAATAGTATATCATTCACTCATTATCTATCTAGCGATCCACGTCCGACAAGCTTTGCTTTTTAGTGGATCACTATTTTCCATGATCGAATTTATTTTCCGCTCGCCCACGTAGTATTTGTACAGTTTTCCTCTTTATTATTGTACATATATGTTGTTCTATAATTTGTCTCGTATATTACATGAATCTTTTGCAAGCGTTTGAACAATATCATTTAATGACATGTATACATTGTACTATGTTTTTGATTTTCGTTGATTGGAAATAAACTATGATTGAATTGAATTGAAATTGAATATAAGAGTGCAACGTTACTCACATACAGAGATATAGCAATATATAAAGGGACATAGAGCAATTATCTCTAAAACGCCAAAAATTACATGCGCATTGATCTAAGAGTAGTATTCTGGCCTTATCGACTTCATTCGATTGCGTATAGTTCGATAAAATTGTCTGTACGATCAGTGTACTACGATACTCTCAAAACACGCAAACACACGCAAAAGCCCACGTACGCATCAGCTAGGTTGGTGCAACCGCGCCGCGCCGGGCCACTGACCATGCAGCCGCGGTAGCCTCTACTCATGCGGATGCATATGGCTCAATGAGGCGATACCGAAAGACAGTATTCGATATAGATGTGTGCAGACAGAGGCGAACGAAGGAAACGTGCACACACCGATGGTCTACGCACGGTTACTATTTTCAGCATTGCAGCGCGCACCAGTGCGTGCTGATTTATTAAAGATTAATATTTTCCAGTTTGGGACATTTTTTGTGATGGGATAGAATTTTCTCTAGAGTTCTCAAGACATGCTCTCACGCCTCTCAAATTTAAATTTTAGGGGAGAGATTCCCTTTAAAGGATCTATGATATGCAAATGCTTGTTGACTTGTGTTAATTTATGATACCCTCAACATCAGTTATGCGGCTTAACTAATACCTAAACACGTGCGTTCCACATTATTTTATGATAACTTTTTTACTATCAACATGTTCTTCAAATTACTTGGATACGCCAAACCAAGATTTTGCTTGTGACATCATCCGTCAATCATGGTTAAGTACTAATATGATTAGTAAAAGACAATGGAATGCACCTTCCCTTCGACTGAGCATAACTTACATGTTTCCATGTTACTACATGCATGACTAATATAAAACATTGCAAGGAAATATGGAAGTTATACTCGGTCTAGAGATCCTTTAATAGGTTAAGTTCCTTAGATAGATATAGATCCTTTAATGGATGAAGTCAAGGATCTTCCCACTGCTGATTCGCGAAATTTGTGGATTGATTTAACGTCTTGCCTCACAAATGATCATATTCCCCATCTGATTTTCCAATTTATGGTCATGGGATGCTAGGTTGTCATAGATATTGGGTTAAAGAAGCGTAGAAGATACTTCGTCAGGAGCAACGTGAACGTAATTGACACTTTGGATCAGCATCAAGTCTGCATCACGGAAGGGCCGTCAGTAAGAATATTGTCAGTTGGCTCAAGGGTCACTGAAGGCTAGATGAACATATCGGTTGTTCATTATCATCCACTATCTACGTCTCTTTGATGGCGAAGACTTACTTCTATGACTGCTACTACTCATCATCTTTAACCCCTTCCCCTTCGTATAAAAGAGTAAAGAAAGAAAGCTCAACAAAACAAGGTAATTCAATACCATAGCGTTCATATCGCTGATGCGTGCAGTGGCCGCGGGAAACAGCGTGTGTTATTGTGCTCTCGTGGTGGGGAATACGCCATTAGAGGGGAGAGCGAGCCTCAATGGAAAGCTATTATTCGGGTCGCTTCTCTCGGCTTTGACAGCAAAGCATTACGCGCCGGTCAGCAAGTGATGGGGTTTTAAGACTGGAGGGGTTTACCGCGGTAGACTGGTACGCCTAACTTTATTAATGGGAATCGCGGCTTGCAGGGAACTCCTTTTATACCTCCCTCCAATTCTCTCCTCCTCCTCCTCCTCCTCCTCCTCCTCTTCCTCCTCCCCCTCCCTCTCTCCCTCTCCTTTTCTTCTTCGCTCGCCCTCCCCATCCCCGTTCTCTCTCTTCTCTCTCTCGGTCATCCATTTCTCACAAGATAATTGAGGTTTTGTCATCTTTCCCAGGGGCAAGGTATAGAAGCTGCATGTGATAAGAGGAAACATTTTCAGAAATACGATGCCAGACACTTCGGAAAAAAAAAAACAAGGCCCGAACTCTTCCTTTCTGCCAAGATCTACACCACAGTTGCACAGAATATTGTGTTGCGACCCACATAAGGATTCCGCAGGTTGTGAGGGCTTACGTGTTTATGCTAGTGTGTAGGTGTGTGCGTTTTCATGTAGGCCTATGTATTTTCCTTTGTATTTCAAAAACTCTTGTGAAAAACAATGCAATACAACACAATTCATGGCTAAGCCTTTTCCCACCCGAAACGGTTTCGAAATGATCATTTCACTGAGCAACATAGGTCGGTGTGTAGAGAGTAAATGCGTCGCTGTCATCACATAATGGATAACACGTAAATATCTTCTTACCGATAACACGTCTTTCTGACAATAATCATTTTTTTCTTAGAGGAGTGGCGTTTTACAGTTTAAATGGTATGTAAATACAGGCCTACGTGCAAATTTTCTTCACTTTAGATACGTTTATATCATCTCATTTTTATGCTTATCTTTTATTCTTTTGCACTTCGGAATTGTATATTGTAAACGTTGGTTTTTGACGATGATACGTGTTTGCATGTTTCGGCCTCCGCGATCCGTTGCATGCGACTATGGTGAATGCTGCAATACCATGGTGTCTGGTAAAGAAAAACAGTAACTCAATGTACCTTGCAAGTGATTGCATGTCTGTGTGTACTCAATTTTTTAACACTGGAAGTTGGATTTCCATCATACTGAATTCGTCACTGCGACAGAAGATATAGAAAAATGCAGAAAAAAACAGCAACAAAGCTTCTCTTTGATCTCGGAAGCTTGCCTTATTGGCATTCTTTCCGGTGGATGAAACCGCGTCCATTACGAACTGAGCGCAAAATGACTTTCTTGTTATGTTGTTAACTGTGAGCAGAGTATAGTGTTTACGCAACGGCATTCGTACTCTACTGTATAATGTCTGCCGTGCACTTTCGAGACTATTGCGATTCCATTTTTTTTTTTTTTGGGGGGGGGGGCATATACGTTAAATCGCATAAGTAAGGTTGCAAAGAGAAGCAAATATAAATTCTAAATATGTTTGTCGTGCCAAACAACAATAAGTGTTTGTGATCATGAATTGTTAGAACGTTCCTCCTTTCTTTTCGAGTGTATTACTACGATCATTTCAACCCAGACATTGCCAGGCAGTGTTATATTACTACATTTTCATTGTGCCAAGTTTGAAATCTAGAGGCGTGGTACCAACAGAGGCATCATCAGTTCAAAAGCCTTTGATAAACCCTTAGTGTGTTGTGAGTGCCGATTGGTGCAGAAAACCACAGCATTGTACACACTATCACGAGGTCTATGTTTGCACCTGATTGGAATCGAACCCAGGACCTTTGGTTTTGGTGTCATGGAACATTCTCTACCACACCGACATGGTCCCACTGTGGCAGCACTTGGGAAGTTTTATCCAGTATAGAGAAACGATGCTTGCAGAGGGTAAAAAGTGAATATATGTAAAAGAAAGATACTAGTTTTGGTATATTATTTACAATCGCACGGAAAGGAAATGACCGCAGAACAATTCACATTACCCCACTCATTTTTTGCTGAAAAGACTTATGTGCGTCAGAAACCCCATTAATTATAAAGTAGATAAGGCAGAAATGACTTCGCCTCGCAACCCTCCCATCAATATATGTATTTTTCATTCTTATTATAAACTTATAAAAAGTCAAAGTCAACGCATCGACTACAACGCTTTTCTGCGTAAAATGTCTGAATAATTATATCACGTTGTTAAAGGACCTCACTAGTACCCGTACACAAATGCAGTATACAGTCAATTCTGTCTGATTTCATTTTCAGCCCAAATGGTGGAGGTGTGAGTTGATGACGTCATTACATGACCTAATGGTGTAGGTGGTAGTGAGATATATTGAATCTGTTTTACGAACACACGCAAAACGTTTAGGATTTCTGAAATTACTTCACGTCCAGATCTGAATCGAATGTGTAGGTACGTGTATAGTTGTCTGTTTGCCTTTAATATAGGCCCTACTCAGCAAAGGTAACTGGAACTAAGAGGGGAATGTCAAAATGTATTTTGGGGGAGACTTTAATGCATCGTTCTTTGATTGTTAAGTTCGTATTTCATATTCTTATTTAATCACACAGGATGATATAAAGAGTCTACGTCTTCCAGCACCATGGTCTATTGAGACTCCAGTCGTGTGCGTATATGTCTTCTCCTTTTATGACATCACGAAGAGTTGGTGTGAATGTCTGTGAATTTCTTTCAACCGCTCGAGCAAGAGGCCTTATACCCCAACAACCAGCGCGATAAAACATGCAGAACAATATGTCGGACCAAGGAGGGGAACCCATTGGCGCTGGCGGCTGCAGCGAGGCGATGATGGCGCAGCATTCGATTTATCAGCTGGGCTCGTTTGTCATCGCCGTCGGGTTCCTGGTCCCGCCCAACGTCGGCCTGGCCCAAGCGCTGTGGCTGCGTTCGACGTTGGTCATTGGCGGCTTTTGTCACGTCCTCTGGGCTGCACCGGTGCTCTGCTGGCCTGACGCACTCGGCTGGAACATGGCTTGCCTTTTCCTCAACATGCTCCACCTGGCATACCTCATTTATCTCGTGTATCCGATAACCTTTGAAGACGAGATCGAGAAGGTGTACGAGACTCACTTCAAACCTTTCAACATAACAAAAAAGGAGTTCAAGAAAGTGTTGGAGTGTGATGGTGAGATCTATGAGCTGGACGCTACGGGCCGGTACGCCCTAGAGAACAAGACCAGAACTGACAGGCAAATAGCCATGCTGTTGGCTGGCAGGTGAGTATATCGCATCGAAACAGCTAAATTTGTGTGGAGAACTGTCTACACGACATTTGCTCCTGCGATAGTTGCTCCGGTCTATCCGTCTCCAAGGACTTAGGCTTAGGGTTAGGGTTGTGATAGGGTTGTAGGTTTACTTTCATGTGAGAATTAGCATTAGGGTTAGGGTTTTGTATAAGTGGGTAGAATTTGTGTTTGGCGCAGCGAGCAGATATTGATGGGAGCAATATTGTCGCAGGATCAAATGTCGTGGAGCCGTTACGTATAGATATTATTCTTTTGATTTTGCACTGTATGGTGAATGCAAAGCAATTGCTACTCGCATCTTAACTAGAGAAAATGGTGCTTTCCTAAATGTATTTATTTGTGTGTGTGTGTGTGTGTCTTCTGTGTGTTTTGGTGGGGTGAAGGGTCGAAAGGGATGTAGAATGAAAAAATGAGTAAAATAATCAAAGGAGAAGAAAATGAACATGAAAGGACAGAGGAAAAGAAAATACATGGTGTAAGAAAACGGTTATGACTAGAATAACGGAAAAGCACTAAAATAGGCACTTTTATCATCCCTTGAGGTTAGAGACAATCTACCGGTGCTGTTAGTTTATTATTCCTTCTTCTCTGGATAAGAACAACGTGAGATTAAACCAATTCATGATACACAAATACAAATTCCAAAGTGGTGTTTCGCATATATCTACATGGCGTAAGTATTACCAACTTAATGTTAAAGCGACATTATCGACTTATAGACTCAGGCAAAGAGGAAATCAAAATTACAATACACAATTCTGAACATCCGCAAACCCATCTACAATCACAAAGTTGCACCCGCAGAATGAAAAAAAAAAGATCGCGTATAGAATTTATTATTTGTTTTTTTGGAAGTATATTGTACTGTTCGGGTTTTTTTTTTCCATAGGATATTGCAGGTGACATTGATCAATGCGGGAAAGGTAAAACACTGTTTTCCACCAGGAATACGCATATTCAGCACTCGGAAAACAGCAATGCTGTAATAAGGTTGGCAACTCTGCCGTACACAGACGTAGATATAATTTAATGAACAGGCGGAACGTTCGCACTTATATACAAAACAAGCCTAATACAAGGTTGATAGCCAAACTGTAACGGCATGAGTCTTCCAGTTTCCGGTGCTACTCGAGACGACTGATATCGCGAATCTTCCTGTTTTCATTAATGATTCGAACATTTCTCTGAGGGAGTGCCCCCCCCCCCCGAAAAAAAGACGACGAATCATGACTAAAGAGACAATGTCACGTATAGCTGAACAAATTCATTTTCAGGTCAAGCTTATCTAAATAACTGTGCGCGGCTCAGCTGGTACTATAATGAAAATCGGACGTAATTGACCGGACGTACCGACATCAGTAATTACTATTGATGTACTTATGTCCTTGATTTCACAGTATTCGTTAGGGCTAGTATAGCAACACTCACAATAACAACAGCAAAACAAACGTCGCATTTGATATCCATGGTTACTGCCCCATTGTTTTGGACGATTTATTTATTCAATCATAATCAGATTTAATTTGATAACTTTTACAACTATTCATCTGTGTATACATACCAAGATATATTTCTGAGTGCCACTGTGTCTACATGGTACGTGTTTAACACCATGTATATTCGTGTAATGGAATTATACATGTTGTAACTTTGTACCATGGTGAGCTCGTGTACCACGACCGTATACCTGTCTATCGCTGTATGCCTTTGTACCGCCGTACATATATCTTTTATCCACCGTGTATAAAATCGTGCATCTCTGGAGCCAACATTGACCGCACACAATTCTCCCCTGATTATTTTCCCCTTCCCTGAGCTATTTTGCATTGCACCATGCCTTTGTTTACGATGTGGCCAGGATTTTGTTCCCCTTTCGTCGCTGTATTGATATTCTTATTTTCACCCCTTCCCATGGCGCAAACAAACAGTCGACTCAACTGCAAATTACAATCGTAATATTCATATTCAGCATGTTGTTCGAATAGATAGATCATTCTACACTATTTTGAAGCTTTTTTTCGTAATTGTATGCGCTCCATTAGAGAAGCACTAATACACTACAACGTTATGTTTTATCAGGATATTCTTTTTTTTACATTCCGCGTTTTGTCGATTAAAAGACACGTTTACGATGAATACATTAAGTTAAAATAAAGAGTCACACAACACACACAAACACACACACACACACACACTCTCTCTCTCTCTCTCTCTCTCTCTCTCTATATATATATATATATATATATATATATATAATGTGTCTCTTTCTTTCATCTCTCCGCTCTCCCTCGCACTTTCTCTTCCTACAGCATTTCATTTGCCTTTCTTACCCTTTCTTTTCACTCCTGCGTGTGTTTATTGACATGGCGCAGGGCATGTATCATGAATGTCACATATTCATATCCTTTAACTTTGTTCAAATCGCTATTAATCTTATTTTTTCTTTCTTTAATTATTTATTTATCTATTTATTCATTCATTTCTTTATTCATTAGTCCAATTGCTATCTAAAAACATGACAAGAAAGTTTTGCTTTGTGACACAATCAAGATAAAAACGTTCAAACAAATTCCAATCGAAAATAAGTTGCATTACACGTAACATCAAGTGGATTACCCACTTAACACAATGAACTAAACACTTAGACAAAATGCGTTTTGAGAAACAACATTTCTTTTTATAATCTTATTGCTATCTTTTTTTTTCAATTGCTGTATTCTTAGTTTGTGTCGTTTGTTGTTTAGAGGGCGTACCAAAGGTCGACGGACTTCATGGGTTTTGTGACCGAACGACTGTGATAGCTATGCAAAGTGCCAAACCGCTGCAGTCATGGGTGTTTTCTTGAACTGAAATGTGAACGAGAGAGAAAGGGAGGATACACAGTGTCATTCTTCCTCGTCCGTTTCCTAAAAGTCACATAAACTTCAAATTCTCTGTAGAGAGGATGACTCTGTGGTTAAACAGGAAACTGGAAGTCTGTGGAGACAAATGCGGCGGAACGTATTTTTGTTTGGAAGCCGGGGGGGGGGGGGTGGTGCGTGAGTATTTTGGTCTCCTGTTGTAATCATGTATGTATAACAATAAATGATGGTAACTATACACATTTTGTTTTTATTTTTTCAACTATTACTTTATAAAAACGGGACATGTATAACTAAGACCAAAGGGCACCATTTTGTATGTTGTATCTGTTGTTGTTATTGGTGATGGTGGTGGTGGTAGGTAGTAACGCCTTTTTAGGTATGAAACAAAAATTTACAAAATCACTATCTTTTCAATAATGATGTGCCTCGACAGACGCAAAGACAACAATTACGCAAAAGTATTACTTCCAAACACATACAAACAAACACACACACAGACAGGCTCACACACACACAGACACACACACACACACACCAACATAAGTATCGTTTTACTCAGCATGGACACAGAACCGAGCGCTCTTGTGTATGTTGAATTTTTCTTTTTTATTATTCTGCGATTGGTTGACTTTCGATCCATACAAACCTTGTGGAATATGAGGTAAAACCTCGGTAGGCACTGTTTGCTTTGTATGTGTGTGTGTGTGTGTGTGTGTGTGTGTGTGTGTGTGTGTGTGTGTGTGTGGCTTTTCCCCCAAACCAGCATCAACCTGCATCATAACACCTATGAAAGATTATACGTAAATCTAACTATGAGGCCCTCATGAACCTTCTGCAAATTTTACGTGTGGTATAGCAGTAAAAGATGGCCAATAGTCGAAAAGGTGTTGGTTTTACTGCGTGTATACTTGCAAAACTATTACAGATAAAGAGGAATTGAAAGGAGCTAAAACGAGAGGTCAATATAAAACTTTACTCTTATATTTCAGCTTTTCAGGCAGACAGCAAGTAAGGATCTCATAATGACCTATTTCTTCTTCTTTTTCCCCCGCTCAATTTCAATCGATACAGTTGAAGTCAGCAGACGACCCCCCTTTATCGAATTCTTCGTTGCGACTCTTTCTCATTACTCCAGGATTGAATTTTCCTTACAAACGTCAATTGCTATTAGATTACCCGTCTACACGGCCTGTGAGACGCATAATAAACGTCTCTCCCTCTCTGCAACGTTGTACCAACAACAAAAGGCTCGGGTGGCGCACATGGTTGAGATGACCATGTATACAAGCCATGTCAAATAAATCAGAATGCATCGATCCGAGTTATGAGCTGCGTTCGAAACGTCTGAGTTATATTCCGCCATGTCCTACTCCATTTATGCTCGCACAAATACACACGCACGCACCCCCCACACGCACACGCGTACACACACTTTTTTTTAAATTCTTCATTGAGATTTCGTTCAATGTCACAAAAATATCATTCACAAGGACAGACATTATTCTACAAAAGCTTGTCAACTCCCCTTACACGAATCATGATTCAATAATCGATCAAAACGCTTTTTTTGACATAGTCATTCTACCCAGCCCCCTATCTCGTGATTATTGTTTGTGATGTGCAGAAAAAAATGCAAATGTTGGTGTATGTCTCCATAAATACATAGAATATATATATATATATATATATATATATATATATATATACATACATATATATATACATATATATATATATATATATATATATATATATATATATATATATATATATATATAATATAACACACATTCTTACACCCACAAAAGAGCTTCTTTTTTTGCAGCTTCCAAAGGCGACATCGCACTTATTAAAACGACCAGGAAAAGGACGAAACAAGAGAGAAAGCAAAAGAAGAAGAAGAAGAAATGAATCGAGAGAGAAGGGGAGAAAGAAAGGTAGGACGGGATGAAGGGATAGAAGAAGGGAAATCAGAGAATGAAAAAGTAACTATACATATGGAAGCTACATATTGGCGAGTAGCGTAATCTTGTGAAATGGGGCATGCCGAAATATCTACGCGTTACAACTGTCGTATACCTGGTGAAACGAACGCGCGAAATTAATTCTACCTGCCACCAGTTCGTCATACTGTGTCGATTTGTGCGACAAGCTTCAAATGGTGTCTTCATTTCGCATGTGGCTGTACCGATGACATTTTCACCGGAGCGTGTTATCGTAATCAGCGGAGTTATCGTCATCATGATCATCAATCTTAAGACGGAAGTCGCAATTGCGGCTTTCGAGTTACCATGGTTACTGGTCACTAAAGATGATGGGTTGCCATTGCAAACAAAATATTCAGCCCGCTGCCATAAGCAGTCGCCCGCTAATAAGAAATAGACATGCCATGATAGGACTTATCCAGGCGTATTACGATAATATTCAAGTTCCCTCCCGCTTGTGCGTGGAGTATTAAAACATCTCCCGTAATGTAAGCAGCAGGGAGTACAATTTGTGGAATTCGCAAGGCATCAAGAAGATAGAGATTTATTCTGCTGTACTTATGATCACGATGAATGTGTATCAACAGTCGACTGATGATCAGAATGATGCATGGATGCACGACGCTACAGGCGCGCATTTCGTTTTGTTGTCATAAATGTATAGTAACCAATTCTATATAAGGTTGCCCATATCATTTACACATTATCGGCAGACATAATTGCACCATTCTTTCGAACATGAATGTTTGATATTGTTATCAGCGTTTAATTACTGCGAAAGTGTATGCCATCTCTTGATTTGCTTAGCTATGTTTTATTTCGTTTTGTCTGATTTTCTTTTTCTTGTTTCGTTTGTTTTGTTCATCCTCGGTCATGTGTGTTTGGATCGGTAGTGATAATGTGTCTCGGTGGGGTCTCTTTGTATTGTGTGCGTGTGTGTTTGTTCGTGTGTGTTTTGTGTATTTGTTCGTGTGTGTTTTGTGTGTGTGTGTGTATGTGCGTGTGGGTGTGTATTTGTGAGAGTTTGAACCTCTGTGAGAATGACTCATGTCCATTGAATCAAATTATCCAACTAGCTCGGTTAGAAGCCTTATGACCAACAAATTCTTCATCTCTCCAACTTTTGCCGACGTAGACCATGATGATGAATGAAAATTATACTGAGATGAATCCGCATACATTTCAGGTTCTATCCTTCAGATGTAATTTAAGTTTCCTTCTTTGATTTGGAGTTTATCTGACATGACGTTCTTCCTCCTTTCCCCATCCAGTTGTTTGACTATTACCTCGGTCCCTGGGAAGCTAAGGGACCTCGGAAACAGAATCCAAGGGGGAAAAAGTATCCGTATAGCTGGCCTCCTACGCAAACATAAAACAAAATCGATGAGATATTCATTACAGTACACTGGATGTGACGTACCCCCCCCCCCCCCCTTTCCTCTGTTTCCATTACATTTACTTTGGTCACGACGGCTGCAGTTTTTACTGTTCAGGACGAGGTAAGATCATTTCGAAAAAGTAAATAGAAATCTGACTAACAATCAGTAAATCAAAATGATTAATTGGTGGATCGGAGACCGCTGTTGAGCGGTTTATAATCTATTGCTCATAAGTTTTGCACTTTTTATTTCAATTCATTTTGTTTCAACATGCGATAGATAGATACATGTAGAAAGAATGTAAGAACTATGCATAGAACATGAGAACAACGGAGGAGAGAAAGTGCTATACGATATCTTAACAAAAGACAAAACACAACACGAGTACATACTTCATTACGTGGGGAATCAACATAGATTGCTGGTCTTTCTATGGCCGATTCCTAGATTTACAGTTTAAAATGGTTACATTAACATGATTAATGCAATACTAACTAGACTTTACTACGACAGAAAAAAAACCCACAAAAGACGTATTATACGAAGGCGAAAGTTAGTGAAGCGAGGTATCATACATTGAACGTAGCTGAAAATGTGTCTTAATGAACGAGAAAAAGTTTATAACGTATTTTGAATATTGAGAGTCTATAAGACGACTTTATCAAATCTGGCACACCATTCCATTTGATGCTGGTCCCGCGTATTGAATAAAGATGTGTCTTGAGGTGCTTCATCTGTATACAGTCGCCTAGTGATGAGTGTGTACTTTAGATTCTGTATTAATTTACTTCAGATTCTGATTGATTCACTTTATATAAATACTTGCACGTGGATGCTCAAGCAATTAACATAATTCTTTACGCATTGTCTCCTTGCTGGGTGACTAGAGGTGAATTGAAGAGTTGTATTAATGAAGCTGTCCTCACTTCGGGGTCAGAAAGGAAAATTTGGATTCCAATGACATCATTAGGAATCACACAATATAAATGGAACTCATTATGTGCAGTAGTTACGATCATTGCCGCAATTAACATTAGCTATAATTGCTCAAAGATTTGTCTTTATTATTTATTTTTGGACACGCGCATACTCTTTAATGCATTGATAAACCCTCCAAGGCAACCATTTATCTTCATTGGTATAGATAACTACTGTATGGTCCGTGTTTGTTAGTAGTAATGAGGTCATTCTGCGAAATGCTGTGAGTAAATTGATTTTGTAATGAGAGTGTATAGGTCTGTGTGGAACGCAAATACTGGTCTGTTTGAACGGAACTCGGTATGACGGCGGAAAGGGTGTTAAGTTTAAGAGGTTATTATGATTATGATTATTATCATTATCATTATTATTATTATCATTATTATTATTATTATTATTATTATTATTATTACTACCATTATCATTATTATCATCATTATTATTTGCAATCGGAATAAAACACGAAACAAAGCACAAAACGATTTGGAAAGGTGTTTGTTGTGTAGGGGATGTATACGGCATATAGGTACACGTATTAATATGTTCAATATGTCACTTTGACTGAATAGCATGTTCATGGTATAGCGTTTAAATAGTGGAAGAGTTAGATTAGTAAGGCATGTTGATGATTTATTGAGTTATGATATTTTCGGGGTTTTTTTTCTTCTCATAAGCATTGTTTTAATCACTGAATTTGCGTGCTCACATTTTGTGCATGAAACTGTATAATATATTTTCCAAGCCGACTTGTTCCTCCATTTATCCCATTTCTGCCTCTTTATCCAATCTTTTGCTAATATTTCATCTCTATTTATAGATTTACTTCTCGATCCTCACGCATATACTATATGTAATATATATTTGCATAATGTAGGAAAGTTTTTCGAATATAGTGTATACATATATATATATAATATATATTTATATATATATACATGTATATATATATAAGTGTGTGTGTGTGTGTGTGTGTGCGCGCGTGTGTGTGTGTATCTGTGTGTATAGGGCAAAATTCAGTGAATGTGTGTAAAATTGTACAATAATTATATCAAAACCCTATATATATTTTTTGGCAGTTCCCATTAACATTGATACTTTGACACTAAAGTGAATGAATTGTGACACACACACTTATATATAGGCCTATATGTATATTATACAAAATACCTATACAGAGAGCGAGGAGAGAAGGGGATATTCACGAATAAGAGTATGTGACCGTGCACCTCAAAACAAACAAAAAGTCGCACTCCTTGATTTTACGTAAGGACTCAAAACAGGTCAAATGGGTCAACCAAGTCAATCATGAGTTTTTCATATTTTCTGAAAGAGCTGTCTTTCTTCTACAATATTCTTAAGTTTGGGATCATAACACGAATGGGAAAGTGTGTTGTTAGCAGTTTTCTACAACCCTTTTTGGGGGGAGAGTATTTAATGGTCAGGTATGTATTCGAGGCCCCTTTTCATTTCTTGAAATCGTTTGTACACTCTTCACTTTCAAGTCTAATAAGTTTTAAAAGGATAATGCTACTGTGTTGTAAGTTGGTATTAATCATTGACAGAATGTGTGAATAGAACATGCTCAATTTCAGCTTAATCTGATAATCACTTCATTGTTGTTGCTCTGGTGGTTGACATCCTGTGTTTTGTCCCTTTCATCGCACAGCTAGTACTAGTGCGGCTTGGTGAAAGATTAAGCGCTTGAATAGACCATGTACTTCAGCGCCTCTTTTCTCAGTTCACACATTTCCAGAATGTGTGCTTTCTTTCCAATATTTAGGTAGGTTAGGGGAGTCCATTTGAATTGAGTTATACATCATTTTGAAGCTGAGAGTCTGCTCTTTCAGAATCTGCCCCTAACTAAAAATCCATGCCTGGCGACTTTTTGTTGGTTTTGTGATGCAGGGTCACATATAATACATAATTTATATATTTTTTCTTTGAATTCAGTGTGTATAAATAATATCTGTATGTATATAGGATATATATGTGAAAGGTCTCAGGAGTTGCTGAATGATTGCAAAAGAAAAAAGTAAGGATAGCAAACTATTAGTATGGAAAATAGAGAGAAAAATAAGGGAAAACCCACGCAAACCAAAATCAAACCAGACCAGATCTTCTGCATGTTGCTATTCTTTTTTTTTTATTTAATTTTTTGCTCGTGCTTGTGGTGAAAATTTTGTGGTGGTGACGCAGACGTAAATTATGACCAAAATAACAGATGGGATTGCTTACACGACAAGAAGGGAGTAAAATGGGAAAATGAACATACCGCATTGCATAGAGAGGAGAGAAAACAGAGGAGAGAGAGAAGGAGAGAGAGAGAGAGAGAGGGAGAGAGAGAAGGTTGGTACAAACACTCAGCAAAACGTTCGCCATGTTTTCCTTGGTGCGAACTTCCTGTTTCATTCATGGCCCGGAATCGACATGTAAGGCACAGATTGTTTTTACTGTAGATTGTTGATGTTGTTGTTATCTTTTCGTGCCAGAAGTACAGCATTCAGTGAAACAAAGTTCATTGCACGTCATAATACCCATGATCGTCGATGTGACCCACTTCGGATACTAGAATAGAGGTTGACATCCACGCATAAGGTTATATGATCCATGGTCGCCGACATAATTAGGCCTAAACAGAGGTTAACATGAAAGAAGAGGTACTTTCATTCCTTGTTTGATACGATTTGTTTTGTTTTGGGGCACATCATTACCATGGTCGCCGATATGACCCATTGAGGACACTGAGATAGAGATTGACATCCACGAATCACCGACATAATAATGTCGGTGTAGGGTCTATGGATAAACAGTGGTTAACATGGAAGAAGAGTTCATTTGGCTCTTTCATTCCTGGGTTTGATAAAATTTGTTTTGCTTTTTTTCTTTGGTCTTGTTTATTATCATTTTTTTTTTTAAATCGCCAAATCCATCCTGTATCTATGTGCAACCAACTTTGTACCGACGGTTACGGGGTCAAATCATAGCAGAGTCTATTGTCGTATGTTCCCACCTTTACAGACAGTGCAAAAGCGCGGGAAAGAGAACTGAGCGGCAAACATATTATTTAAAAGATGGTAAAGGATCGAAGAAGAATGGGTAACGCGGCATTGATGAAATATCTGAAGCATATACTGTACTGCATTCCACAGCCCTCTGCCATTCGTCACAGACAATTCATTGTCATATCTATAGCGTGTTGTGGTTAAAGATATGCCTCGGCGTAATGCATCGCAGGTAAGTTAAACATAAAATGCTTCTGTATAAAAAGCATTGTGACGTAGAATGGTCACATCACCACGTCACGGTCAGATGTGTCCAAGTAGAAGGTAGCCCTGTATAATCATGTTAAACATGTTTGTAGTCTGCTTTGTTGATTTTGGATTTCGCGTACCTTCCAGCAGAGCTTTCTTCTTTTTCTTTTCTTTTTCATTTGAACTCTAAGTGCAATATGGAAGTATAAAAAGTATATTATAAAGTGTACATACTGCTTGGTAAGCTATACGTGTGTCTTAAAATTGCTTCTCTCCGTTGTCAATGTATGATGTACATGAATATTTTACATCGAATCCACAATCGAGAGAAGGTAATGTCTTATTTCTCAACTGATGTTCATTTGAAAGAGATGTGAAGTCAATAGGCGTTAGTGATGATTTTTTTTTAATTCAAAATGATAGGTCAACGTAATGTCAAATACATGCATACTTCCTATTAACGAAATAGATTGTTTAGATTCTCTTTATATTATCATTTTTTTTTTTACTTTTGACTCTCTACTTTTTCACCCATATAGAAACAGTTTTGCATTGTCGTGCCACTGTCTGCAGAATGATTCAAACGTTGATTCATTGCGATATTCATTATCTACATATTTTTACAGAAATACGTAGCACAACCGTTGAGCCCGATTGTTTGCGTTGGTGTGTTTCTTTGTTTTACGCCTGTTTGCTCAGTTGTTGTTGTTTTTTGTATAGAAAAGGTATAACATGCATGCTTCCAAGCTCAATGAAGATTCAAGATTATTCAATATTATGGGAAAAGTATATGATATATTGAATTTCTTTTTTCGGATGTGGTAATATATCAAGGTACATACATGTTATAAAACGATTATATGGATCCGAATCCAAATAAATGATTGACTGAGAGCTATCACATTACACAGTCTTTAATTTTGCTTAACATGCCCAGCGGACATACGTTTTTACCATTGACCGTGTACAACATCACAATTGCGTACTTTAACAATGCGCACTCAGTCACCCATTTACCCTAAACAAGCTCATGTTCAGTACCAGTAACTGTTTGGGGCATTTCTTCCGACATCCTGGCTTTGAAAAGCAAGTTCTACATGTAGCTGATTGGCATTTACCCTTAAAGTAAGGTAAATGAAAGTAGTTCATGGAACCATTTGTGACCGTGCACCTCAAAACGAACATAAAGTCGCACACACTGATTTTGCGTGAGAACTGAAAATAAGTGAAATGGGTCAACCTAGCCGAACTTGACTTTTTCATATTTTCTGAAAGAGCGGGTCTTCTTTTACATCATGCTAAAATTTGTTATCATTAAACGGGCAGGAAAGTTTGTTTTTTAGCAGTTTATCTCAAACATTTTTGGTAGAATAGTGTGATTAGGTGTGTCTTTAGAATCCCTTTTTCAGTTCTGAAAAACCTTGTCCACACTCTTCACTTTCAACTCTTTTAAATTTTGAAAGGATAGTGCTACTGCTTTGAAAGTTGGCATTAATTATGGACAGAATGTGTTAACTAAAAATTCGTGTCTGGCGACTTTTTGTTTGTTTTGAGGTGCAGGGTCACATTTAAGATGGCAAATAGTGCACAGGTTTAAGTTCGGGACGTTTAGCGGAGATTCAGCACACGTTCGGGTATTTACAATGTTGTGCAACATCAGCACACTTTCGGGTATTCACAATGTTGTGCAACATGCATTCGGCTGCACCACGTGCATGTTACACCATTGTTAATAATATATTATACCCTCGAGTGCGCTGTATCTCCACTAACGCCCCCTCACCTGTACATTATATACCATTAATACACTAGAATTTTACATGATAGCATTAAGCTATACATAATTGACATTCATAATACAATACACGCAACAATGTTCACAGTTTTACGAGCAGACATCGAAATGTCTTCCTTGTGTTATGGCAATCTTTGAAAGGAAACGGAACCCTGGTGGTATTAAGGAAATGGTCGAAACAGCTGACGAATGGAAGCATCAAAAGTGCGGTAAAATATAAAGATGGAAACAAGAGAGGAAGAGAGAAAAGACAGAATGAAGTGAGTTTGCCACTCTCCTATTTATCAGCAAAGTCCCCCAAGGTTTTGACGACGTGTGTTGGTGATGACAAAAGAGAGATTTTATATGTCAAGAAGAGAAGAAGAGTCCAGCAGTAACAGGAAATAGGACACGTGAATCTAAGTCTCTTTCATCCATCGAGCCTTAAGGTCCGAACTCGTGACAAAGTGATAGACGAACCTTACGAGACTTCAAAAATTATTCCCCTCCACCCTTGCGCAAACTTAATTCCAACCTTCCATCCAATGCTTGCCTCGTGTACTCATGAATGCCTGGTCACATTGGTATGTTCGATGAAGTACTGTATAGGGCATCTCGCAAACATCAATCCAGTTCAAATACACATAGAGCCGTTGAAGTCGCACTGCCCAAGGGCCCAGCGGGGGAGTGCAAATAGCATTGCCATTACCGGGTGCGCGGCCGGCCTCCGATCGCATTTTGCGTGTGGCGGATTTTTCAGACGGCCGTCGAATTACACTTCCCACAAACGTAGGGCAGAGGCATGCTGTGGTAGACATACATACTATCGTATTATGTCACACAAATATTTGCAAGGCCTCATTTTCGAGTGATTCCTAGCTGTCAATACTATTACACAGGTAGACTAAGTATAATTCGACACGATATCTTTACAATGTTAAACATGTCATAGCAGTGGGTATACTTCCACCATATCGTCTATACCCAAAGGCGTTAGAGGAGTCGTTAAACGCAATATCCCTTCGAGTTAATAAACAAAGTTTCCGAAACTGTTGAAGTGTTCGGTGATAACTTTGTAAGAGAAGTTTGTACTTGTATAACCTAAGACATTATTGCAGAAAAGTGTTTTCAAATTGTCAAGACCGGCCAAGTTCTATGTACAATGTAAGTTTTACGTATCTATATTGTCGGATAGAATGGGTAAATGAGAGATTTTGATCTTGTTACTCGCATGAGAACCATTCGTAAAAGTAAGCGAACCTTAATTAATCTCTCGTGTGCCCGTAAGATATCCATCATATTCAATCCGATTTGGGCTTCTATTCGTATCTGCAGTGCCGATTTTCAGAGCCAGAATTTGGGTATGGTCTATTCAAGGACCAAGCAATAGGGGAAGCGGATGATTTGCCTCTGCTCTTGATTATTTCCGAAAGCGGAAAAGGTTTTTCTGTGATGATATCCGTGGGATATCAAACCAGGTTATTTCCTCAGGGCAGTGCTGAAGTGTTGAATTTCAATACGTATTACACTAACTTATCTGATCTCTTATACGCCATATAGACTGCTTGTATGATACAAACCATAAAACTAGCTCTTTCAAAACTATTAATTTCTTGACTACATTCAATAATGTCTCTATTTTGCGATTTACAGGTATCCAAATAAAGTGTGATGACTGGTTACACAAAATATTATGCTCTTTTCTGACGTTCTTTGTTACGTCAGAGTTTGATGAAAATTTCGAGCATTAACTACACTTTGACGAAAGGGCCATACAAGTCATGGCATGTCTTATTTTCAATCTAAAAAGATAAAACATCTGCACGGTACTTCAAAATCAAAATAGGATAGAGGCAGGGAAGGCAAAAGATAGTGAAGGCGACGTTGACCAGAAAGAAAATAAAAAAAGGCTTTTCCGAGATGAACATAAGCTCAAAAGTATCAAAGGTATTCAGAACAAAGCATGATGGAAGAAATCGTGTCTAACTGCATATTTTATGAAATGAACACGAGGCTGGAAAGATCAAACAGATTAAAAGCATCATAAAGAAATGTTATTGCCAATCCCCGCCACATTAATCCACACAAAACGTGCATGATGCAACGCTGTAACACCTCAACACAAGTCAACGTACATGCACGTTCATGTTCATACTGTACTGTGAAATTATATTACCTTTTTCTCGCGTCATTTGTCCAAGCTCGCAGACGTCCAGGGACTCCTATTTACGCATAATAATCACCAGTTGCCATGGACACGGTTCTTTTCTATCTTTTTTTCAAACCCTCCAGTATTTTCTACAGAGACTTCGTTGCAGGGCTGCAGGTCAGAAGTAGTGCATTACGTAATGTGTATTTTATACTCCTATCTGCTATCGCATATGGACTGTAAAGTACCTGCTGTAAAAAAAAACATTGTTCAGTGATAATCACCGTGTTTTCACATCTTCGTAAGACGACAATCATTATTTTCATTGCTCTTATCTAATTCCTTCTCTCCCTTTATCTGTCTCTCCATCTAGCTCGTCCTTCTTTCTGTCTTTCTTTCGTTCTTTTTTCTTTCTTTCTTTCTTTCTTTCTTTCTTTCTTTCTTTCTTCCTTTCTTTCTTTCTTGTCAGCTTCTTTCAATTTTTGAGTGCTCATGACCGCTTGTGATTCCATAAATCAATGCCGGGGTCTACTAGCTCTAATTATAGTCATTATGATAATGAGAATGATAAAGCAATGGTACTGATATATTGTTACTAAAAAGTCATAATAATGGTTACAGTAATGATCCAGTGTTCCTCGAAATAGATGTTGCCGTTTTGCCACACTATGTCATATCAGGCGAGATAATCAAAGAACTGTCCGTCTCTTTCTTTTGGTCAGTCTTCCTTTCATGGGTCAGTCCTTAGGCAACAATGATGGTCTGCTGGATGACCAGTAACCTCTTGCATGAATACACACACACACACACACACACACACACACACACACTTACCATAGCCACTCTGTCTGTCTGCCTTTCTTTCTTTCCTTTTTTTCTCTGAGCTCTCTCCTTCTATTCCTCTCCCTTGCGACTTTCCTCTGAATGACTTCCTACTTTCATGATGCACGTTAAAACAGCTACAGCAAAAATCCTTTCTGTCTTGTCTTGCCATTTTCGTCGATTTTCGCCTTTTCTTTTTCTTTCTCTCCTATCCGACGGTTCTTTTTTTTTTCAGCCCCGCTCCCTCTATTACTCTGCATTTACGGTCGAAAAGCGTGCTCAGACAGCATAAAGGCGTTCCCGTTTACTCGTCATTCTGTTGTTCTGTCTCCGACGTTGTAACGTCATCGTCCTTACGGCATGTTCTTCTACTTTGTTTGTTATTGTCAGCATTTTTTTTTCTTCGCTTGATGTCTTTTTTCCCTTCATCTCACGCCTTAATTTTCTCAGCATGTCAACCGGCTGATTGCGCATCTCGTTTCCTTAATGTCAACACAATTCATAGACTTTTTACCCTTAAACTTAATGTCATGAATATACACTGTATTATATTATTCTACATTATCGTCTAGTTTATGCTAAAAACGTCGATGTGCAGGATCAACAGAGCGTCTTTTAATCGAGGATATATTGCTGGTCCCAACGGACATTTCCTACCTTCCATGTACATATATATATATATATATATATATATATATATATATATATATATATATATATGAATATATGTATCGCACTGTTTGCAACTGGGATCCTGCATGCGTGTGATGTATAACATCATACGCATGCAGGATCCCAGTTGCAAACGGTGCATAATTATTATGAATGGAGCGATCTTGCATCAACCGCGTAGATGAATTCAATCAGCTAGGAAAAGATGACATGTAATGTACAACAAGAGAATAACGAATGACTGAATGAATTAGAAAAGAAAAGAATCTGTCGATAAATCAATCAATCATAAGCAAGAGCAAAATCATTATAGTGATGAAAACAGTGCATCTCCTTTTTAGTCCGGTATTTAAAATTGATTCCTTCGTTTCTTCATTTCATTTATTCATTCCAACCCCCCCCCCAAAAAAAAGTCAGTGGTTACAAAAAAGAAATCAATCAAAATGAAATCAATAACATAAATTCAAACATTAAACAATATTAGAATTTACATATTTTCCATATCAAACAGTACATGGAAATGAAAAGAGAACTAGAGAGAACTAGAGATTTTAAAGGCCTTGAGGCATTATATGAAATAAGTTATCTTTAGTCAAGATTGCCACGTTAATCTTGAATTCTCAACCACAGTTAATGACGAGGGTATGAAAACATAATGCCAATCTCAAATGTTTTAACAGATAATCCTCTGTTCTACAGTAGCTTATAGAATGGCGAGCTTAAGTTTTTAGACCTATTGACTTTCTATTTCTGCCTACTTTCCAAAAAAAAAAAAATATTGGGATTGAATCTCGAGAGTATGCCATTTCAAAACATGATTCACCATAAGATATTGCTAAGTGACATTATAAAAAAAAATCAAATATGGAACTTGACTGTCAAAATCAATATCAGAGCACTAATATAGCATTGACTTCACTCCCCTCCCCCCC
The DNA here is from genome assembly GCF_040938485.1 of Diadema antillarum. NCBI lineage: Eukaryota > Metazoa > Echinodermata > Echinoidea > Diadematoida > Diadematidae > Diadema > Diadema antillarum. Next base: position 252,727 of record NW_027271708.1, read on the forward strand.
CCCCCAACCTCAGCAATGCCACAATAAATAACACCACCACCATAACCGCTGACACCACGAACACCGCCACCACAACCAGCACACCTACCGACATCGCATCAATATCTATACTATCAAACACATTTAAAGGGAATGTGTCTCTGTTATCACAACTGGGGTTAGAGGAGGGGATTCCCTTCATCACTTCCAATAACCACTATTTCCGTCTCATTCATTTCCGTTTATTTCAATAGGGTAGCCCTTTTAGTAAACAACAACAAACAAAAACAAAAACCCTGCTTTCCCCAACGGGCTCTGCACAAGAAAAAAATGATACATAAAAAAAAATATTCAAATACACACAATTACAATCAAAGCAACAGTATACATGCATACACCAGATACCAAAGACAGAGAGGATGTAACGAAATTGCATTGTTTTGAGGGGAATACACCAATTCCATATAAACGTATAATAAGTGAAAAAGAATAAAATGAAGTTGTAATATTTCACAGCATACACTACGGCAGCCTCGCTATACATACATCTCTCTTCTTTCTTTAAAACACAACAACTATACATAAATGTCAATCATGTATGTACTATTAACGTTAAAATCATGTGCAATCTGAATAAATCAAGTTGGATTGTTGGTTGCTAGATCAATCTAACTTCATATTTTTAATTTCAACTTCAATTAATTTCATATATTTCAATGAAAAATAAAATACATCAGATTAACATAGTAAAATGATAGATAATATCCGGCTAGGGTGCACAATGAATTTTCACAAACATAATAATAAACGAGAAGAGGAAAGAGAAAAAAAAACAGCAAGAAAGTGGAAGACGAAGAAAACGAAGTAGAGGAGGATGAGGGAGAATGAAGAATGAAAAAAAAGAAGCTTGCAACGCCCTATAGATGGCGCACTATCTATACGCCGGGCGAAAAGCTCGTATTCTTCTTCTTGTGTCAAAACTAAAGAACACTGCGGATTTGTTCTTTTTAGCGTGTGTGCTTACTTTTATTTATTTATTTATTTATTTATTTATTTATTTATTTATTTATTTATCTATCTATGCATTGATTAATTAATTAGTTATCAATTCTTAATTTATTTGTGTATTTATTTATGTGTTAATTAATCATTATTTATTTATTTATCTCCTTATTAATTTATCTATTTATTCGTTTATTCATTCATTCATTCATTCATTCATTCATTCATTCATTTTGGTTGGGGGAGGGGTGGGGGTCAGGAATCTCTCATTGTGTTACATCCCACGCCTTTAGCCTTTTATATCACTTATTTCATGACATTTCACCTTTTCACCTGTTTGTACAAATCGATTATGCTACTTTGCAACTGTTTTGTATTATTTGGATATGGAAACAAATAAATGAAATGAAATTGAATGCAATTTGCATTTGCTTCCTCTGCTGCTAGTCTTCCTGTAAGTCATTTTGCTTTGTTTGGTTTTTATGTACACACATACAACTCTAATTTCAGAGTCAAAGCTAGGTCATACCCAATTTTGTTTGCGGGACAGTGGTCGTAACATTGACTGTCTTTCTAGCAATAGGAATACCCCCCCCCCCCCCAAAAAAAAAAAAGAAAAGAAGAAAAAAAGAAGAAGAAATAAATGAATAGATAAACAAAATTAATCAGCATGATACAGAAATAAAAAATTATGGATTTGTATCATTCGTCATCATCACCTTGTTTAATTTGAATGTGTGATTATAAAAGATACTACAAATTCGTGAAGTGTGAACCTTAAACTTCCATTATTTTCATTTGATGATAATAATGATGATAATTATCATTATTTAATGTCCGTTTCAGTGCAGTTTGCATTTTGTGTTTCTTTAGTTTGACTTTATTCCTTTAAAAAGGTGGTAAAGTTTTGGGTGAGATGGGTGATTCAGACTGTAACTATTTGTGAGAATATTGAAGCCTCTTATACAAAACATTAACGAACATCTACCATTCTAAGAGGAATTCAAAGTTAATTTGATGAAAATCGGTTTAGAAGTGACTTAGATATCCAAAAACAAAGAGGTCCTAATGAAAGGTGGGACTCACCTTTTATTAGGGCCACTCTGTTTTGCTTTGTTTTTGGATATCCCAGCCATTTCAAACCCGAATTCTATCCTCATAGAATAGTACATGCTCTTTTATATTTCATATGAGTGATTTCTAATCATCTCACAAAAAGTTAAAACCTCAGCCAATCTACGTATTGAGTCTATCGACATTATTGACTTTATGCATATCTCACCGGTTTCACTGATTTATTCGAACTCGTTCCCAGGATGGTAGTCTCGGCCGGAGGCCAATTCCTACACTACGTTCATCCGACGCAGTTCCTGGACTCGCCCGAGTGGGAAGCAAGCCATAGCGGACAGAAAAGCAAGTTCCAGGTAGGCGGGTCCTAGGTCGTCCATTGTGACGTCAGTGTGTGTACTCGCATTCAGTGTGTTTCTGCCTCGAGATGCATACAGAAGACCTGGGGCCCGTTTCATAAAACTTGTTATCAATGACAATTTGTCATAAATGTGACAAGCTACTGAAAACCTTGCATCTGATTGGCTGAGAGCAAATTTGTCATAGAAATGTGGCAGTTGTCACTGGTGACAAGTTTTATGAAACGGGCCCCAGGGGGGCATTTCACGAAGCGTTTTGTCAGATTTTTTTTTTTCTGACAAACTGTCATAAGCTGTTGAAATCCTTACATCTGATTGGCCGAGAGCAAATTTGTCTGACAAGTTTGTCAGACAAAACGCTACATGAAATGCCCCCAACCCCGTATCTTGAAAGTTCTATAAGCAAACACTAACTATACGGAAGGTATAAATTCCACTGAATATCACATACGAGAATAAAACACTTTGCATACTCCAAAGATGGAATTGTTACTGTAGCATAAAGCAGTATTATCAGATTGTAATTTGACAAAACAGTTTCATGCACTATTTTTTAATAGATCTCGAGAGTTGGCCAGTAGGAGACATCTCCACATCTTCCAGAAACATCTCTGCAGTCCATGTTAACATCCCGAAAAAAAGCAAATCAATCAATCAATAATCGATCAATCAAATAATCAATCAATAGGAAAAAAATAGGTATTCAAACACATGTTAGTGCCGTGGTGTGTTGACAAGACCTATATTTCCCCATGAATCATGCTTACAATGAGGAAGGATGAAGTTACAGTTTGATACCACACGTGTGTGTATGTGTATATACAATAATACTGTTTGACAAGGGGAGAACTAGCGAGCGGTAAGTTAAGAAAAAAAAGTCAAGAATTTCCAGTGAAATTTCATAAAATCGCAAAGGTCGATACGTCAACTTTAATTCTCTTTGTATATAACTGTTAAATAACATGTGCATAATGATCTTCTGAACTATACGTTGATCAGAGCATCATAGTGACCTACACCCAACATTCAATCATTCTTCACGAGCTGGATTAGTGCTAGGGTAATAAAAAACAAGAACAACAACATAAACGCACCATCTATATGTACTTTAAGGGTTACGGTGATAGCCCGTCGAAGACGTATGCTCTGCTTCTTTCCGCCCACTCATCATCTCATCATTGTTCTTGTCCTCCGACGTATAGGTGACCATCACGGCCGACACCGACTGCCGCTATATCCAGTGGCGACGTCGTAAGCTCGACAACTTCCTCCGTCGCGAGCCGTTCCTACGCTCGGTCTTCGAGACGACCATCGGCAAGGACATCACGAAGAAATTGTACGGCATTGACGACCCAATGGAGCAGCCGACGGCAACACGAACAGACAAAAACCCGACCAGCGAAAACGAAGGTGGGGATGATCTCTATGACGAATGAAGAATGGCTCGATAGACAGGTTTCACTCTTTTCCAAGCATCTATCCCCTTCTCTCTATCTTTCTCTCAGCTGTATCAAATCTCTTCCTCCTAAACTGGTTCTTTCGTCCTCCTCATATCACGTCTACTCTTTTACGACCTCCTCCTCTTCCTCTCTTACATTAAAATCATCTTTCTAAACCTCCCTCTCTTCCTGTCTGTTATGTATCTCTTTCTTTTCACTCTTTCTCTCTCATTGTCTTATCTCTTCCTTTCTGCGTCTCTTGCTGCAGTACCTCCCGGTCTCTACCCATCCAATGGGTTTTGGTCTCCCTCCTCCTCCTCCTCCTCCTCCTCCTCCTCCTCCTCCTCCTCCCAAGCGTCTTGCCACATGTGTGTTTGTTCCCTTTCCTTCCATTCCCTGACGCATATCTCCCCTGCCCTAGATTCTGGTACTCATTTTATTCCATTGATCTGCAAAAATATATTCATTATACGACAAATATAACCCCCTTCTCACTTTACCCCTCTCAATATCTTTCTAATTGTCCATCTACTATCTATCTATCTATCTATCTACCTATCTATCTATCTATCTATCTATTTATCTATTTATCTATCTATCTGTCTGTCTGTCTGTCTGTCTGTCTGTCTACCTATATCCATATCTGACCACCAATCTAGGCCCTATTCTTATCTATCTGTGTATCTATCTGTCCACCTATCTATCTATCTATCTATCTATCCATCTATCTATCTACCTATCTATTTATTTATCTATCTATCTATCCATCTTTCTGGCTATCTATCCATCTATCTATCTATCTATCTATCTATCTATCTATCTACCTATCTTCCATCTATCTACCTGGATAGCTATCTATCAAACTATCTACTCACTTATCCGTCTACCTCCTAAACCTGTCTGTCTATTTCTCTACTCTCTGTCAGTTCTTGTTTCTTTATCTGTTATGTTCATCTATATCTTCTGTGTCTCATTGGATCTGTTCTACATGAATTCTGTCTACCAAACTCCATTCTTTGATCTCGTTTTCTCTTTGGGTGTACTTCCACCTGCCTTTGTAAGCCCTTTGATCTCACGTCTTCAACGGCGCGCCTGTACTTTTATTAGTGATCATGCTGATGTTGGCGCGTGTTTAGAGCCCCCTCGCAATTTTTTTTCTTTCTCCTCTCAAGGTTTAATGCCGCATATTCCATTATTCACAAATCGCTTGTACAATGGATTTTCGCCGACAACATTTTCTGTCTTCATCCATTGGTATTTAACTTTCTTGTGTGATATATTTGTTGCTAAAAAAATATGAAGAAATGATACAGTACCCCCTCGTCTCACATCCACATATACCTACATGAGAGCCGGTGTAACGGTGCTTTCGGTATTTATTGTGCTATAACGCTGGTCTGATAAGAATTTCTTGTTGTCCAACTAGTATTAGATATCGATATGGTATCCAACTATCGATTGCTTTTATATCACCATCATCTCGTTCCACTGTTGTTATTTTCGTAGTCAGTAGAAACCAATTATAAGTGCAATGCGGGGAGGGGGAGACATATCATTCAAAGTAGTGACAGACTTTTAAAAGTGTTTCTGCAACAAGCAAGATTAAATAGTTCTAGGCATACAAACTTGAAAAACAGTGACGCGAAATCTAATGATAACTATTCAGTGAGTATAAAGGTATTAACGTTGTTTTCTGCTTTCTTATTTCCCTGTCTTTTTCTTTTCACGAATCTCTATTTCTCTCTATTCTCATACTTGCCATTGTTTCTGTCTTTCAATCTATATTCATTTCTCTACCTGCCTATATATATTTCCATATCTCTCCTCTAAATTCTACAATTTCCAATATCGCTATGTCCACATCCTCGACAAACCATCTACCCCGGTCCTGTTTTCGGAAACATCGACCTTTTTCGATGTTTCAAAACAACCTTCCATGTTTTATTCATTTTGTGTTCCCCAACGTGTGTATGTGTGTGTTTGTGTGCACCTATTTTTCAATATCTCAATCTTCCGTCATTTCTCTTCGCATCTGTCTGTCCGTCTATTCTATTACATCTCCAATATCCACATCTCTTTCTGCACCAAATGCATCTCTCTTCCCACCCACCTTCACCCCATTCCCTCTTCTTCTCTCCCTTGATCTCCTTCTGCTTGCCTCTTCTCCCCGCCTCTTCCCGACCAATATTCACTCAACTCCAAATCCCGCTCTCTTTGCATCCTTCCATCACATCACCACTCCTGTCACCTGTAGTGGGTAACTCGTCTGGAGTGGATACCTCTCTCGATGCGGCCGACGCCGACTCCCAGGGCCTCCTTAGCCACAAATGGGAGCGTGTTATATCGGAGGACGATGATTCCAGCACGCACGGCCAGCAGCAGACACTGGGTGGACCCGGCACGGGGATCGGCGGCGGTGGTGGGCCGCTCCAGGGCCGCCTCAGCATTCCCGCCAGCCACGACGGCACCAGCTCCGACGTCAGCGTCAAGTCGGCGCGCTCCATCGTAGACATTCGCGCCAGCATCGCGTCGGGACGAGGCGCGGCTGACGTCGGCTCGCGTAGATCGCGCGTCGGAAGTTCGCCGGATTCCCAGTCGGGTGGTGATGGGTCGTGGTGGCCATTCTTTTAATATCCCATGTTCAAGATCTTTAATCTTGGCACACGACACGACCACACTTGTGACTATTTGTATCCGCATCGTTTGACAAGAGGAGAAACATATTTGCGTGATAAAACTCTATGGAAGCAGCAAGCACTGCCTTCATGTTTGCATACCCACTTCTCATTCTAAGGTCACTGCTAAGTTACTACTACTACTGGTAGAGCTGGCTTAAAAGAATGGCAGAAACTTAGACTAAACTGAACATTGGATGATTTTTTTTTCTCTACAGCTCTAACGAGCAGATGGCTCTTCAAATATGCAAAGCAAACGTCATTTACCCATTGACGAGCCGAAGGTTCACACTTGGTATTGTTTTAACGAGTGTGAGCGTCTTGCTTTGACAGCCTGTATTTCTTTTTAGCTTTTGTAAGAGAGGAGGGAAAGAAAAAATAACAAAAGAAGCATGTTGTAAGATATCAGGAGTCATTTCTTAAATACATTGTATCAGCGAATAAAACCATAAACGCCCATAGTTGAAGTCCCCAGTTCAAATCCACTCACAACAAAGAGAGGGCAGTTTCCTCCTCATTGGCTGATAATTACATGGAGAGGCACTTAAGCTGCTGGTCCTGTATTTTTTCAAAATCATTTCGCTGTGTTCCAAAATATACCTAACAAAACAGATGATTATCGTACAAGTATAAGCTTCCCATTAGTAGAGTTGATTTGTGGTCTTTGTTTCGAGGAAGCCCTCTTTTGGAAAAGTTCAGCATAACTCTGACAAATCGTCTCTGAAAGGGAAATGCTGTAAGATGGAAGAAAAACATATTCATACCACAGCGGCCTTTCCTTTTTACTTTTAGCTACAGTACCGAAGAATGATATCCCTCTTAACAATTTCTGTTTCCTCTTATTGCTTCTGGTACCGCATCTGTGGTCTGAAACGTCAAACTTGCCACAGTTTTATTACCAAAATGCATTTCTTCGGTTTTGTCGTAGACCCACTGGACGATATAGAGGATTAATACGATAGAGTGAGCCTTTTATGCGTAATCTTTCTTTTGCAGTCCTCCATACGGGTGTTTTCGAAAACCATTGATAATCAGGCTGGGTGTGTGCCAAAGATGGAGCCTAAGTTAAATCAACTGCTAGGACACCCTCCATATAGTTGTGACAAACACAACATCTTCATTTGCCGGGTTAATTTTACACACCGATGTGACGTGATATGGAATGCTACTTATGTGGGAATCGCCACTCGAATAGTTATGACATGCTGCGATGACCCAGGTTTATTCCAGTGTTCGATCTTCATGTGATTCATGAAACACGCATAAATGAATAGAATCCAATAAAAACATCGAGTTTTGAAGTGCATAAAGAGATAAGGAACACTCTTATCTGATCAGTGTAGCAAACAATATGTCTGTTGCCATCGAATGATTAAGGTCATCCTACCCAAGATATGTAATGGCATCCAGACAATTACCACTGGATCTTTAGATATTAATGCTTGTATCTGAACCAAATGAAAATGTTTATCTCTGGGTAGGCCTAATTTCCTAGATTTTTAGCTCTGAGGCAATATGGGGCACTGCAAGAATCTTGGAAAGAAGAGCAATAATATCGAGCGGTGGTACATATAGTAGCAATGGGCGTTCCCAGAGTTCTCTTCGTTGGTCATTTAGTTGTGACCCGGATGTCTTCGGTACATCAGATACCATTGACCAATGCGTTTGCTGTATATACGATTCGGTCTTCATCGAACGACTTTATCCCAGCAGTATAATTAACATTGGCAATTCAGTCCATTTTGATTTGCTGCTGATTTCATGGTGCTGTGTGTATGGTAGATCCGTTGGATTGTGAAACAGGTGACTATCCGGGATTAAGTTGTTTATATGGGAGGATGTTATCACAGAAGAAAGCAAAAAGCAGTATATAAGATATCTCCACAGTGACGTTCAAACTGACGGCAGTATTACAGGCCCTACCAGGTACAGTCTTATCTCGTTGTGCTATTTTTTTCTTTCTGGTGCTGTAGATTTAAGAAACACAAATGGTCACTTTACAAGCACAAGTAAGTAGGGTTTATCTCGCTGCGGCGTGTGAAATCCGAATGGGATATGACATTACTAACAGAGCTGTTTTGCAATATTGAGATGGACAATTCAGTATTTTGAAGGATTTGCCAATACTTTGTATTTGAAACATTTTGGTGCTGCAGTGAAGTGAACAGTATATGCATAATAATGAGAATTTTGCACTTCAAATGTATTCGATTATTCAATTGTACGTATTCCTCGTGTTGCAAGTGGTCAGGGCGTCGCCTTTGTTTTCCAAATGCCAGCCAAATTCATTGATACGTGTATCTTCCACACCAGCGCACATAGAATTGTTTAACAGAAATTAGATTAGTGATTTAAAAAAAAAAAACAAGCAAACAAACAAATTCAGCCGACATCTTCTCATGTTGATAAATTATCATTGTTGTAAATTATTATATTGTTTCCACGGTGAATTGTGTATTCATGACACTTTATTGATGATCAATAATGTTTTGTCAAATAAAATGTATGATATAAAAATCAAGCGTTGTCGAATTCAAGGCAAGTGAAATGAAAGCAAGTGCCAAAATGAATATCAAACGTAAAATCAAAATCAGTTGTAAAGAAGAAAGACAAAAAGCGAGTGTTTGCTGATTATGATATCTTTTATCTCAATATAACTGGAATTGATAGCCGTGAAGTAAAAGACATCCTCGTACTGAGCTGATGTGTTGTGAAGTTCATGTATATGTAAAGTAAAGCCATATGCCACGAAGTGCCTGGACATAACGGTCAGTTCATAATGTAAGGATGAAAAGGTGTTGAAGAGTTTGCTTGCAAAACAGATAAACGCCGTCTCAAATAGAGATTGTATTTTTTTTTATGATGCTGCATTCGTTAAATAACTATAAATAGTTTTGAAGATACCATCAGTGTTATCACATTTTGTTTGTTTGTTTGTTTGTTTGTTTGTTTTCCAGCAGATTCAATCTCGAATATCTCGTTTTGATAGACATGGATATTATCTGTCTATGCATTCAAACTCTTCATTTGTGCGTAGCAGTTATCTAGAGGACAGCGGAACGATCTTTTTTTAAGACGTTTTAGATCGTTTCACGCATCCTCCATCATCACTTATGCATTGTGATATCGATCAATTTGATAACGTGAAACTCATTTCTTTATGATTTTTTTTTTACATAACTTTATTTTCAACCATAAATTAGTTCTACATCACATGCTACTGAAATGACACACCTCTATCTTTAAACTGATTACTAGAGATAAGGCAAACAGGGGGGTGTTTCATCAACGTTTGTCAGCGCTGACAACTTGAATCACCATAGTAACAGTCAGTGACCAGAGCATCTCAGCCAATCAAAACCAAGGATTTTGCTGAAATTGCCAGCGCTGACAGACGTTGATGAAACACCCCCAGAATGTAACAAGTTTCATTAGAATCGAACACAGAACAAGAAATCATGGAATTTACTGTTTCACATGTCATCATGACACAGTGATGTCGGTCACCAGAATAGGTTTTTAAACTGTCTATAGTATTTATATATACGCATATAGTGATGAGGAGTGGCGAATATCTCTTTTTAAAGTTCAGTGGGAAAATTTGCATGTGCCACTTTGAGAACTGTCAACTCTGTTTGTTTTTTAAAAGGGCGAAATATGAGCTTCTTGACTTTCTCACTTCATGTTCGATTTCGACTGAAACTTTGACAATTCGTTTGCTTGGTATCACCTTAATTGCTAGAGTCAACTTGCGTATATAGGAGCGGCATTTGATTGTAAGGACAATCTAGAGTTGAGTGTCAGGGCCACGTGATAAGACCAGAGTAGTCATTAGATCTTACTTCACAATGTGCATGTATGTCTTATTTATTTCAATAAAATGGTATCATGGTAAGGAAAAACTACACACTCGGCATTTCGTGCAATGAGCTGCTGCAGGAATAGTAGTGCGAATAATGACTGGATGTTATTGTTGTTTTCTTTTTGCCTCCGGGTTGAGGAAGTGATTAGTACCTACTAGTAGCAAGATTACACTATAGATAAAACGTGTGCTGAATTCATGATTGTTTGATATCACTTTAGTCTTCAAATTTTGGTTTTAGTTCTTATTATTTCTATCAACCTCAGACTGAGTGCACAAATAAAGGCATTTTTTTTTTATCCGTCACCGTGCGATATCACATTTCATTCTTTCACGCGTCCTGGATTATTTTGTTACCGATAAAAGCAGGTTTGTTCGAGAGTTGTTTTGTGTGTGTATAGCCATCAGTGTCTTTGTGTGTTCCTATTGCTAGTATGTGTGTGGTTGTACATACAGTGCTTGTTGTGTGTGTGTTTGCATAATACTACACGTATGGAATTTTATGTAATTGATATTATATATATATATATATATATATGCATATATATACATATAGTTATATATATATGTATATATACATGTATATTCTGACAGAAATTAGACTGAGGCGGACGTTGCTCTCAGTCTCAGTATAATTTCTTTCAGTATATTATGCTACCCACAATGAGGCACCGCGTACTTTGGGGAAGGGAACTATCTCTCGCACTATATATATAATATATATATATATATATATATATATATATATATATATATATATATGCGTGTGTGTGTTTTTGTGTGTGTGTGCTATATGAAATGCAAAATTTTTGGCAGGGAATGGACCTATCAATCTTAAATATATTTGTACATTGGTATTATACGATAGGGGCCTGGCGAAACAAATCAGTCGAGGTTGGTAATACTTGAAGAGCACTGATGAGCACACAAAAATGAAATATTCTCTCATTAATTACAATAAAAACAGAGTGTAGAGTGGGCCCTACAAGACAAGACTTGGCAGAATGATACCGCATTATACGAACAGTATAATTTCCACCACAATACTCACATAAACAAACAAGTAAATAAGTGGTATTGAAGACTCATAATCATAAGTTGATTGTGATATGGTTGGGGAAGGTATTCACCTTTGATGTTTCACTTAATTTAGTTTTCATTACATTTTCAACAACTTTTCTTCCATGCTTTTAAAGCCACATTATAAAGATTATGTTTGTATTTCCTTACACTATTATTTTCCCCTGTCATAAGTAATTATCCTCATTCATTTTATGTAACAATGTGAAGGGCCTATGCAAATGTTTGTGCTGTATTTACAAATTGTTGGAAATTCAATAAATGAAATGAAACGAAAATATGATAACGCTCATTGTTGTACACTCTTGCAGGCCGACTGGGGAATGTTGCATTTCTGTTTGCATTGAAGTGTACTTATGAATGAAAAAAAAATATTGAATCAAGGAAATATGACTATAAAGTTTGATGTTTAGGGCTGTGATTAAGCACAGGGCAACACACACACACACACACACACACACACACACACACACACAAAGTATCAGATAAGAGTGATTTTTTTTTCCTTTTGGCACATGGAGCGGACAATAGGAATATACCTGCAGAGATAGTAAAAGCCAAAAGAAAACAAAAACTATCCACTATCCACGATTCACTCTTTATAACAGCAGAAGGCGTTCAAACAATGAAACATAAATGTGAATACATGTATCAGTTGATTCGATGTATGAAGGTTAACAGATATCAAAGATACGAATGATTTGTTTCGATATAAGTCTTTTGGCACACAAAGGCAAATTGTACGCTAAGCATGCTAATTGCAACGTGATCGAGACAGCACGCACTTTCAAACACATTGTCAAAACAAGAGCAAAATTGAATTACTCTATTTTTTTTTTTGGGGGGGGGGGGGTACGTCTTCTCAAAACGAATGAATTATCTTTCACAATGTCGGGGTTATTCGTCCAAGTAAATAAACCATAGAATCTTGGGGATTTCTCTCATCACTTGGCTTGGTATATACGATAGCTGATATGCGGCTAATTTTGATCTTTTGCGACTTTGGGGCAGCCATGCCGCTCGTACATTCCATAGGGAGCTGTAGATTTTTGCGACGCGTACGTTCAGAGGAAAAAAAAAACTGTTTTGCACAAGCGCAAACCACGCGTCGGAATAGTTTTGCGTCCGCTCATATTCACACCGCAGAGAGCTACTTGATGCAGTGATCCTATTGGGGCGCCATTTTACTTGGTATAGGTTGCGTCTTCACGTAATCTGAAGCTACTTTGCAATACGACGCAGGGAGAGAGGAGAACGGCAAACGCAATTGTCGTCTTAAACGTCCGCGTGCAAATCTAAAGCTCTCTATACGTCTTCATGAAGAACTTCAATGAACATGAGAGTGATGACACTGTTCGAACAAGGTTGATTGCATGAAACCATCCTAGGAGTTGATGAAAGAAGAAGAGGAAGGTATGAATCTATGCATGCCAAGTCTTCACTCTATAAAAAAAAGCCTTCTCCTAAATGACAGAAGGTACAAACGTTTTTATACATCTTCTTGTTGTCTACGTATGTCATTGCCCTCTATCATTAGGACATTTTGATATACGTGAAGTATGTAAATTAAGTCTTCTTTGTGCCCCCATACATTCACATTGTTGTTTTTGTCAATCTTTTATATTTTCTTTTTCTTTTTCATATACACAATATACAAATGAATTTGTGACAACATAGGTCCTACCACAAATTTACAACATAAATTCCATATTGTCGATATTACGAATGAAAAAGAGAGAATTTGTATGTTAAAAAAAGAAGGAAAATTATTTACTAGTGGAAAATTGAGCAAAGAAAATAGGATTCCATCGGGATTCGAACCCGAGACCTCCGGATGCTGGTCCGGTGCTCTACCGACTGAGCTATAGAAAGCCCTAGTTCAGTGTTCGTCCCAGAAGCCCTAAATTCTCAATGCTCGAATCCCGTTTTCTTTGCTCAATTTTCCACTAATAAATAATATTCATTTCTAGGCAGCTTTTCCTGTTTGCATTTGTAAAAAAGGAAAAGAGACAAAAACATCAATCATGCAGAAGGGAACAACGTACCACTCACCAAACCAGATATCGCACATACGCACACACGTACACACACACACACATACCCACACACACACACACACACATACACACACACACTTACACTGAAAAAAAACATGCATAATATAATATTTGTAATCATTTATACAATTAGGCAGACACAGAGAAAAGCATCACTGCACTTTTTCATATTCTTTCGAACTCAGAAACCTATCAAAATCGGAAGATTGCTGTATAATTATCTTGTTTATGTCAATTAAAGGTCTTCCTCTAGAATAAGTTGATATCATTTGGATACAGAAAATAACTGAAATGAAATGACAATTATATATCATCTGACAGGAGAAAAGAGTAGAAAGAATTGGAGGAGTGTTACTAGAAAGCAGGACTCCACCAAGTGACCATGGTTAAAGGAGATCTCCGGATGATTTTCAGATTTTTACATTTGAACAACTATAAATTAGTTATACTGAGGACAGAGTTTCAGGATTTATGATAATTGGGATGACGAATAAGAAAATTTTCAAAATTTCATTGCAATGAACAAGGATGATGACATGGCAGGGTCACCATAAAAATGCATGAGTTGGGGCTCAAGGAAGCAGTACAAAAGAAGAAGGCATGCATAAATTATGCACAGGTGAACTCGCAAGGAAGCGGTATTGTAATGGAATTACACTGCTACATTTCTGAAATATGTGAGCCTCCTTGTTCTTCCTTGTGAGCCATCCTTGTTCAGTGTAATTTGTTTTAAAAGGTTTTTAAAAGTATTGTTTCTCTGCTCAAGAACTACAATAAATTCCACAAATCTATACATGGAACTGTTGATTTATGTACTACATGATGTGAAATTATGAAAATCCTCTGGAATTCCCCTTTAAGATATCGCAACTTTTTGTAGGCATAAGCAACTTCTCCCGATCACATGTTGTAATTAGCATAATCCAACTAATAAATCACATGCTGTCTCTTGCCTAAATCTCGATTACTCTTGACTTTCTCCCTAATAATAACCATTTCTCCTCTCCAAATAATCCCAATCCTCATTTCAGCTCTTTTTTTTCAATTCTTATTTGTCAATGAGAAAGAATTATATTATTTTAGTTAGTACAAGTTATAATAAGCTTTGATTTGTTATATATATTATTCTCCCCCTTTTAATCTGATATTCTTTCTTTTTTTCTTTTTTTTTTGGTTATTTGCATGTACCACTTGAAATATGCGTTTCTCCCTCTATTTATGTATTACATACTTTCATGTTTTCATATTTCATTTGATACTTTTTTGTTTTAGTTTGTATATTTCATGTATTGATATTGTGTGAGTGTGTGTGTGTGTGTGTGTGTGTTTTGTAATTTTGAATGTTTTAGACCCCACGGAAGACCAGCAATGTCACGCTGGCATCCCTGAATGTCCAGCCATACTCCTTTATTCGGAAATTAAAATTCATCCATCCATCCATCAATCAATCAATTAATCAATTGATTAATCAATCAATCAATCAATCAATCAATCAATCAATCAATCAATCAATCAATCAATCAATCCTCTGTCTACCGCTCCCTATTATAACCCTTGAAGAAAAACGAAATCCCCGAATTCAGCTGTCTTATCTCTTAGGTCTCTACTTTCACCAGAAAAAACAAGTACTTTAAACAACATCACTTTCCTTCACTACTTGGAAGTCAACACCACAGACTTTAGCCGTTTCCCTTATCGTTGTGCCTGTTAGATATCAGTGAAAACTGAACGTAGTATCCAAACAAGACGGATATCAATCTTTCATCGTACAACCATTTTTTCCCCTGATCATTTCACACTAAACAGACTTGCTTTTCCAACGCCGTAGTCTCTGCAGTAGTTTTACTGGCTTTGAAATTAAAGCAGATATACATATACGAGGGAAAAGAAAGGTTATTAACCGGATGAGTGTGACGCTAGCTTTTTAGGGGCATTTTTTCGGTGTATGCTGAGGTCAACTTTAGACATGTTTAAAAAGATGACCCGCTGTGCAAACAGACTTTAGTTGAAAAGATGCAGGATATCATCCTTGCCAAGACGTTTTCATCACAATGAATGCAAGTGAGCTAATGGCTGCTTGCTGATCTCTTACTCGAATTTGATCGCATTATAGGCCTACATCAAAAGGACACGGTAATCGTTTTTAGTCATGATTATATTTTAAGATGTATTAAGATCGCTCTTGACCTTTTTAATACGCTTGTAGTTACAAATCTATCTGCTTTAGACACCAGTATCGACAAACAGACAAAAACAGTGTCAGTAAGAAAACCACGTAAAAGCGGATTACAGGTCAACTTGATTTGACAAGACGACACGTTCACATGTCGAAGAGCACGAGAGTAAAGAAAACGCTGAAATATGCTAAAATAAGTTGGAATAAAAGATGGAGCGAGAGAAAAAAAGAGGAAAAAAATAGAAAAAAGAGAGAAAACTGTATTAAACTGTTTTCGTGCTGAAGTGCTGATAAAATCTCCTTCACTTTCATGGGGAAAAAAAGAAAAAGAAAAGAGAAGAAATTGTGAAGCTGAACGAACGTCTAAAGAAACTTTATCTTTAACTATCTTCTATAAAGAAAAACAGTCAGTGCGCTAGCTGGAGTGAGAAAAAAGTGGGAGAAAACTAAATCAAAACTGTTATAATGCTAAAGTAATGAAGAAACCTCACTTACCTTCCTCCAAACAAAAAGGACAAGATGAAGGAAGATTGACACTATAAGAACGTCCAAAGAAACTTTATTCATAAAATCTTTTGTATTTTAAAAAAAAAAGTTAATGCGCAAGCGCAGTGTCTTTTCTGCAATAATGACAGCGCTATGATGATATCAATTTTTCGCTCTTTTTAGTCGATGAGAGGTATAAATATGATGTTCCAAGCAAGTACGAACTTACATCGATGTGTCGAAGGGATTTATCTACTTAATTTGCGTATACTATGCACCGCTTACTTTGAAATTTTGCTTTGAAAAGTAAACAAGGAAATGAACGTTTACTTTAAAAAAAATAGAATGTCACTCTGCTACTCCAAATTCTGTTACTTATGACATATGATGGAAGTATAACAAATTTATAGATGTTACAATACAAAAAATCTTTAAAAATTCATCCGGAAGTCTCCTCTTAAATCCATATTACACATAACAGAGACTGGAGCCCGACGGATCACAGTGCAAAGTGAATGGGGTTTCCAGAATCTCACTGTACGTCAGTTTAGAATTGCACTGTTTGTGGGATTAAATTCTGCAAAATTTAAATCTCGAAATTCTTGATGAAATTAATATTAATGATTATTTTCATAAAAGCGTTTTTACATTATATATAAAATATGGCCATAGCATTTGCAAGCTACTCAAACATATCATACTAAGTGCTTTTTTGATCAGAACTGGGCTAAAAGACTGTTGTGTGTGAATTTGCATGAATTTTGTTACTTATGACATTATGCTAATCATGATGGAAAGACGTCATGTGTTTATTTAATCGGAACATTAGTAATTATTTTATTACCAAAACTACGATGGAATGTTTTATTTTTTTTCCTCTTGCTGTTGACGTTTAGCGCCAAGTAATATATTTTTTTTAGATTGCTACGTAATTACCTCAAAATGTCATTTCTATAAATGATGCTATAATCATGTATAGGGCGTACTCTGTTTTGTTACTAGATGAAATAAACTGATCACCGCTTTCTCTTATGATGTTTATACCATTATCAGCTGAAATCACACCAGCGTGCTTACATAGAATGGCTGGGAGCATCGTTCGTGTTCTCATAACGTTTATGCTGCTAAGAGGATATTACCCAGCCACCGGTAAGGACACCGAAACACACCTCGAGGTGGGAAGTGCATCGCTTGCTCCTCCGTCGTCTGCCGGTAGCACATCTGTGGATCGTCCGATCAAGATTTCTACCGTTTCGGTGGGGTCTTTTCATCTAAATCATTTTCATCTTCGAAAGAATCGGGGAGAAATGTTTCTAACAACTTTGACGGAAGAACCTGTAACTCAGATCTACGAAAGTAAAGGCATCTTCACGAACCCTACAGATGAGGTTAATCTTAATGCGCCTGAAGATACAGAAGGGGTGGAGCCAACATGGGCGTGGCAGTCATTGACCTGGACGTGGATCACGGTTGCTCAGATGACGACTGCCGTGCTGGGGATCATTGGCAAAGGCCTAGTCGTCTACGCCATCTTCCGAGGAAGACATAAACGTCGCTCAAGCGACACCTTGGTCGGAGCGCTGGCCATCGCCGACTTTTTGACGTCCGTCTTCATGATTCCTCTCCCGTTTCAAGCGTCTAGAGTACCTGCCTCGTGGCTGGGAAATCTGTATTGTAGGGTGATATATACGTCATTTTTCACATCGCTTTCTATCGCTGCCTCAATACTTACTCTAACTCTGATACCACTCGAGCTGTATCTTGCCATAGCGTTTCCACTCAAGTTTAAGATGATTGTAACGCCCAAGAGGGTTATGCGTTCCATCCTACTCGTATGGTTCTGTGCAGGTGCGATGTGCTTGGACCTGATAATCTTATCAACAGTAGAAGAAGGGGAGTGTGTGTCGGGTTATCTGTCTGTCAGTGTTCAACGCGCTGTATCCTTCATGGTGTATGTGTTCCACATCATAATCCCGACTGTCACCATAACGATGATCCAAGTACTGACAGTTTGCGCGCTTATGATATAAATTTCTAGTTGTCAGAAATGAATATCTTAGATATAGGAACGTATCTGAAATCGTAAATTATTTAGGCTTATATTAACTTTCTCAGTACACCAGCACTGCCTCACTAACGGAGAACAGATACAAAATTTGCACTCAGATGAAGTGTTAGAAGTGATTAAACTAATTGGATTACAAATGTGAAAAGTTCATTTTATTATTTCGACGCACTCCTTTAACTCTATCTCATATAACAGTGATTTTGGGTTTTGTTTTTGTTTTTGCTTGTTAATATAACTTTCTCATGTAAGTGCACAAATCCGATTGCCGTCTTTTGTAGCGAGTTTTCCGAGATGAACTCCAGGATATTAGTACGTCGTACCTCCTATCCTCAACCGTCTGCTACTCTCTTTGACGTTAGACTTTCCCTCTTCCATTTGGACGACGACCTGTACGATGATTTATGATGGCAACTCGAATCTCGATGGTCGCGGAGATGCCCACGGAGACTGTGAGACTGTGATTGTAGCTGGGTCTCCTGTAGTTGTCCGGGGAGTCGCCAGGGAATCGAAATATTCATATTTTTTGAGACATTTTCCAGTGTCTAGCTGGTCTCAGATAGTCTATATGACGTCTCCTTTGTTGAGGCCAAGATGCGGAGACTTTTCAAAACAGTGGCGTAACTACGGGGGGGGGGGGGTGGGGGGTGGGGGGGCGGCACGTGCCCCCCAATCCGCTGGTTAAAAAAAAATGAAAGAAAAAAAAAAGAAAAGAAAAAAAAACTTTACCGAAATGGTAATTCATGGAGAGTAATCGACATGAAAGGGTGATCAAGAAATAAGATATTTTTCTAAGATTTCTTTTAGCTATAATTAAAGAAGAATACAGCATATACAGCATAGTGTGAAATATTGTTCAAAAAGCCCGGAGCCGACAAAGGAATGTGATTCAGCGTGATTCCTGGTTGGTATTCTGAATATAAGCAGGATGGGCGCAGTGTACTCAGAACATCCGAACGGCAAAAAAGGGTCGCTGCAATGTTGCGTAATGTGATTTAGAATGTATACCTTTGTACCTTACGCTTCGTTATATCAAAGCTACCTCATTAATTTTGCAGTGTTGCTTTGTACATATAGTCTATATCAAAATGCCTTGTATTGCCAATAATAAGACTCTACCTGGGCTATTTCTTAACTTTTCCATGTATATAAGACACACACACACACACACACACACAAACAAACACAAACACAAACACAAACAATTAGGGGAAGCTCTAAAGTGTAGATTTTGGACATCCTTCCCCCGCTTGGTCACTTCAACGCACCCTCGCTGGTCATACCTCCCCCAATCATGAAAATAAACCGACATCCTTGACTACCAGTGGCGGATCCGGGGGGGGGGGGGGGAGGGGAGGAGGAGGCCGCCGGGCGCACCCCCCCCCCTTAATTTCCAAAGCGAAATAATATAGCTACAAATGGCAGGTTTTTGGACTGTAAAATGTCAAAAATTTCAAGCTCGCTCGCATTTAATCGTTATGCCATTCTCCTGATGTTACTGATACCAGTAATTACCAGCAGTTGTGCCCGGGGCGCCTCCCCCTTAAATTGCCTAAGGGAAAAAAATATTGCTACAAACGGTAGTTTGGGGACTGGAATATCAAAATTTCAAGTTCGCTCGCTTCGCTCGCTCGCATTTAATCGTTATGCCATTCTCCTGATGTTGCTGCCAGTAATTGCCAGCAGTTTCACCCGGTGCGTCCCCCCCCCCTTTATTTCCAAAGCGAAAAATATAGCTACAAACGGCAGTTTGGGAACTGTAAAATGTCAAATTTTTCAAGTTCGCTCGCTTCGCTCGCTCGCATTTAATCGTTATGCCATTCTCCTGATGTTGCTGCCAGTAATTGCCAGCAGCTGCGTCCGGTGCGCCCCCTCCCCTTTACTATCAAAGCGAAAAAATATAGCTACAAACGGTAGTTTGGGGACTGTAAAATGCTAAAATTTTCAAGCTCGCTCGCTTCGCTCGCTCGCATTTAATCGTTATGCCTTTCTCCTTATGTTGCTGCCAGTTATTGCCAACAGTTGCGCCCGGTGCGCCCCCCCCCCTTAATTTCCAAAGCGAAAAAATAGCTACAAACGGTCGTTCTTGGATTGTAAAATGTCAAAATTTTCGACCTCGCTCGCTTAGCTCGCTCGCAGACTGACAGCGCACGCACACACGCACACAAACACGTACACACACAACGCACACACGCACACGCGCACAAGCATACACAAACTTACTTTTCCACGAGGTGCGCCCCCCCCCCCCCCCCCCCCCCAATGTCGAGACCCATGGCACGGTACGCCACTGTTTCAAGACGTCGCTACTTTGCGGCTGGAACTCATAGCGACAGACTGGTGACGATGTGGGGACGTCGCTGAGATGGAAACTGGGATAGAAGACGTACGTCTCGAGGACGTCGCAAACAAATTGTCATCGAACAAATTGTCATCTTGTCTTTGGACATCGCCTTGGAATCGCCTTCTTGGCGGGGCTTCTTGGTGAGAGCGCAAACCAATATTCTTGATCTTTCGATTATTCACACTAGTCGCTGCAACTACTCAGCCGCGCAGTTGCGGCGACGCGCCGTCCCCTCCTCGGTAAAGCTCTGGCTGTAGGGATCCCGAAATTCCGCATGCACTGTTGTCTTCGCCTGATGTTATTGAAATTATGGTATGCCTTTACAGAGTTTATCGTTTTCCTTCATTGACATCTTTGGCCAGATTTCAAAATGTTACAAAAATTCATGAGTTTGATGAATCACGTTCGCTTAGATTACGTGAAGGGCGAAAGTAATAGAACACCCGATTTTTGCGTGAAAGGCGTATAGATTTCAGGTAAATGTTGAAAGCAGTTAGAGCGATTGAAACCATACTTAAACCATGGCTACGAAGACAAAGTCGGTCTGGGCCTACATATTTTCCTGTCGGTGGCATGCATTATTTTTGCAAAGAATTTGGTATAGGCTACTGAAAATTTTCGACAAGATCAAAATCTGGTTTCTTATGGTTTAATGCGACATAACATCTTGTATTGGGGCCTCTTTAACTATTTGATTGTAATGGCGGCTCAATAGCACACACACACGCACACACACACACACACACAAAGAACTTCGCTGATTCCTTAAAAATAAAAGCAAAAAATCGATGAAGAAAAACGTATGCTGACAAGGGTTTTGAAAATCATGCAGCCGCTATCAAAGTCTCTTTAAACAAGATGAACAAAGCGTACCACACCGGAAAGTGTTCCTATTATTGTCTATATCTTAACACTACAGTTTTCAGTAAAATACATTACTGTAAATCCAATGTAATGATTGAACTCACGTATGCAACTTGTATAATATTCCAGTAGGAGAGGTTGCAAAGATGAATTTGGCTTATTCACTAGCCTGATGCTATGTGTATATTAATATTAAAAGGACCTCCAGATGTTTCGTAAGTTTTGGCATCCGAACATTAGTTTGTTTATACTGGGTAAAGAGTTTTAGAATTGATAGTACATGTAATTGGTATGTGGAATGAGAATGTTTCCCAAAATTCATGACAATTTAAATCACAATGAACGAGGATCACGACGTATAGCATCTTCACATAAGAATGCATAGTTTTAGGTGTTCAAGGAAGTAGAACGAAAGAAGGAAGCAGGCATTATCTATACATATTCAGAGTGAACTTGCAAAATAAGCAAGTGGTACCATAATGGAATGGTATTGCCACATTACTGGAATAATGTGAGCCTCCTATATGACATCACTTTTTTTTTCAGTGCAATTTGTTTCGGAGTTTCCAGAGTATCGGTTCTGTTCAAGGACCGCAAAATATTCCACAAATCTAAACATGACATCAACGATTTACGTATGTATACCATATCGAAATCATCTTGAATGCCCCTGTAGGTCCAGATAGCGTATATAGGTAGTAAGCTACATTGTATATTCAACAAAGACATTGGGTACAGAATAGATTATTTAGTGTCAGCGTAGAGTGGAGCTGGGTGATGTACATTAATTGCAGTCAGTGTTTTGTGGCCAGCTTTCTGGTATAAGGCAGCACGCAAGAATATAGGCCTACTGTACAACGTACTGCTTTTAATTTCTAGTGGCAAAACAGCTAATGTCACATCCTACCATGTCGCACTGATGTCAAACTGTGAGATCAGATTTGGTTTTTATAGTTCATATCATTGCAGGAAACGCTTTGGATGCAAAACGAATCAATGAAGTTGAAAAGCCAAGCCTTCGCTATGTTTATGAGCAAGCCCTGTTGGAAAGAACGGAGTGCCTCACAGCCATTGACAGTGCGTTCACAATGGCCCGAATTCGCGAAGGTGGTACATCATTTTCAAACCACGGTTTAAACCATCGACAATTTGTATGGAGCGCCAAATGTCGCATGGCCTATTTCGTTACGAAATCAGTCATTTCATCAACGAAATGACCATTTTTGTTGACGAAATCCTCATTTTGCAAACGTTAATTATCATTTCGTCGACAAAATGTTGTCATTTCGTTACGAAATAATTCTTTCGTCGACGAAATACCATGTGACACTTGGCGCTCCATACAAATTGTCCATGGTTTAAACCATGGTATCGTGAATTCGGGCCAATGTGTTGACATAGTCGGTTGCGTAGATTTCACACTGTGCTTCGGTTTTCCACAGAGAGTTCACATAGTTCTGTTTCACATTGTACGTTGATAATTCACAGTGGGTTCACAATGTTAAAACTCTTGACTTTAACAGTGTGAAGAGATTCGACACTGTGTTCACAATGTGTTCACAATGTGTTCACAGTGTGTTTGCTTCACCATGTCTTTCACACTGTGGGACACTAAGTTCTCTCCAGCAGGGAGATACATTGTACATGCTTTTTCATTCACAGATATGCGCATTACGTGGATTTTTTTTTTCTAGAAGCATGCATATTTTCTGTATCAAAGTATCTTTCTGTAGTAAAGCTGGTTTCTACATGTAGATATAGATTCTCAAGATAAGCATTGATATAGTGGACTTAACAACTTGAAGCACTGACTGTAGTTAGTTTAGATGCAGCACATTTTGCAGGTCAGTGCATTATGTCATGTTCAGCAACCTGTAGTATTGAAGATAAACGCAGAATCAGTTTATTCAATGTGCATTAAGACTCCATGGTGCACCCTATATAAGCACATTGTCGCTGATTGTGATATTTAATAGATTAGAATGGATATTCTAATTTTCCAAGTAAGAACGACACCTTAAGCTGTTGATGAGACGCACTTATATTAATGTCACGAATGTAGGAAATGTTTGTGATAGAACAGTTGTCTAAAGAGAGTCTGGACAGTAGACTGTTTAGTCTAAGATACATTTTAAACACGAATGTCTACAATAGGTCAAGCTTTTTGTCAATATGGTTTTGACCGATATCTTTTCATTGGACCACGAAAACCTTGGGTGTATTTTGTCTAACAGCTTTACAGGACACTCTCCTTTATGTGTTCGCGGGGCTAATGTTTGCTCTCTGGTCAACGTAGCCTACGACGTCAATTATTCTCGGGCTACATTCGTCTCCAAAGCTTATCATACCGTTGCAGCATTGAAGGACATTGTTCTCGACTTCGACATCAAACTCTTTAAGCGACCCACGTTCATCCCTCGTCATTCAGCATGCGTGATAGGAATCGATCACGGATCGCTATAATAAAGTAAATTGTTATCAAAATTTAAAAAAAGTAAATTGCTACTACATGCAGGCCTAATGTAAAGCCAGTATTTGATTATTTCCATATCATTTGAATTATGAAATTTTGAGCTTAGAACATACTATGTATGTTCACAGAATATAAATATAACAGATTCTTCAGATTTTGTTTACCATGGTAAATGGTATTTTGAAACAGTGCATATATTTAAACCAATCAGGAACTACAAAGAGCTTTAATGGCGGTTCATCTATTGGTATATTTATCACCGTTGCATTGATGAATTCATATATTCCTAATTGTAAGCCTGATCCGGATCAATAGTAATAAACCCAACAGTAATATCGCCTGAATTAGTATCTTACCGTTCATTTCATCATTGGGTAGTCACACATTAGTAAAAAAAAGTAAGTGAGTTCATGTGTAATCGCTCTGTCACATCTATTCATTTACAGACAAACAGACAGATACACTGTAGTCCCTTTTAATCATTTTCACTATGTTACGTATGACACTTGTAGCATTCTCTATAGCCATGTACCGTGGCTCAGATATTTTCTTGCAGTGAAAATTATGCAAACAGAATACAGGATGACACAGAAATGAAACTTCTTGCATACATATTCTTCAAAATAAATCTAAATTTCCTTTAATTTCATTTTGTTCATCATAAATATCAATATGTTGTTATACATATTCCACAGTAAGATTTCCTTTATGAGCTTACTTTTACTCTCATTAACAAATTGTATGTGAAAAGGGACTAAAGGTGAACTTTTGATTTTGACTACCGATTAGGAAGTCCTCCAAAAGGTCCACTATTACAACTCGTGTGATGATGATGATGATGAAGATGATAATGACTAGCATTTCTACAGCGCCATATATCTGTAACATATAAAGACGTCTGGCTCCCATTATGTTGTGTCAAACATCATTCACAGAGTTGTTGGAAAAGAAAAAGTAAATCTTCAGTTTAGTGTTTTTGAAGGTACAAAGGTTGCTACAATTCCGAAGTGGGTATGGTTGACAGTTCCACAGACATGGCAGAACCAAAGAAAGGGTCTACCCAAATATGTTTTTCAGACGGGAACATTGGGTGCATGAAGAGTCAGTCCTGCACGATATAATCCCGGCATCGCTGACGTAAACTCATTAGTACAGAGATGTAGATAGGAGACAATTTATAGAGAGCCTACAAAATGTAGTTCTTGTAAGTAAGCAGCAAGACCGTATAAACTGTACTCTACCATGTCTACGTTGTACAGACAGGCAATGAAGGCCACAGAGTGTTGGTGAGATATGGTCAAACTTTTTAGTGCCTGCATGAAGGCGTGCAGCAGCATTCTGTAAAGCCTGAAGGCGTTTGATAGTTGATGACGGCAATTTATTTTGATAATAGAGAAGTTAAAGAAAGGAAACAAAATACTTATATTGAAAAAAAAAATCACCGTTCTTCATTCCTGTGAGAACAATACTGCACAGTATCAGTTTCTCAGCCGCTCCCTTGATATAATGTGTACATATATACATTTTTTTAAATAGGTCACATTTAGTGAAACTTGTGATAAACTCCAAACATATTTCATACACCTTTCGATGCTACATCTGAGTGACCTAACACCCTTTTCCTGCAATTCCATCATAGAATATGTTTCTCTATTGTAGATAGCACAAATTTCCTCAATACTGCTTTTGAATCGGACAAAGAATTCAGGTTAGTGAATTGAACGCATTTCTTATGAATCTTGTACAAATGGGTCCTCGATCTTTTGAAGTAAGCAGAGTGTATTTACGGATCAGTGTGAAGAGAGGATAAGAAAAACAGGGCTTAACACTGCAAGTTCTCTTTTTTTTAAATGTTGTGTAATATTAATATACAAACCAAGAGGTCGGGTCTTCAGATCATCAGGGCTGCACTGTCTACAGATGCATGTACACTGTACATGTACTTATACATGCAATAAGTACATGTACGAGTACATTGATGACGGGTCCGCAAACCACGTTGGACTTCCACGCCATGCAACTGTACACACCTTAGGTATTCCTCCTGTGCGTAAGCCAGGAGAGCCAGCACCATACCTTCTGTTGTCGCATTGCTGTCATGGAGACAAGCACCATACCTCCTGGTCATGAAGCAATATTCTCAGGGTCCTCAGCAAAACACAACAAAAACATCCTGCCAGGCATCGCATTACTGGAGCCACCAGACAACCCAACTGAGTTACTGCAAAAAGGCTTAGTGGTTGCTCGGGCAGTTATCTCGACTGACTCGGGAATTCTACCAGTGCAGGTGTACAACCAAACAACAACGGCACTGATGTTGCCAACAGGAACAGTGCTTGCCAACCTTACCAGTATTGCCACAGACGACATGGAGGCCAATCCTCTTGACCTAGCAGATCTAGGGAGGACAACTTTGGTACAGCACACCATCAACACAGGTGATGCTAGTCCGATCTGCTAGGCTTTAAGATGTCAAGCTTCCGGACGAGAAGAGATAGCCAGACAGGTTGATGACATGCTTGCACAAGGTGTCATCGAACCCACTGCCAGTCCATGGTCATCTAATGTTGTTCTGGTCACAAAGAAGGATCGCAGTAAACTGTTCTGCGTAGATTACCGGCAGTTGAATGCAGTAACCATAAAGGATGTATATCCTCTGCCACGCATCGCTGACACGTTGGATGTCCTGAGCAAAGCCAAATGGTTTTCAACATTGGATTCAGCCAGTGGATACTGGCAAGTCCAGTTAGATAAAGATGCCAAGCAGAAATCAGCCATCATTGCCAACGGCAGCTTATATGCCTGGCGAGTGATGCCTTCCGGACTTACAAATGCTTCGGCAACCTTTGAGTGGCTGATGGATCGGGTTTTGGCAGGGCTGACTTGGGAGATACTTCTCATGTACCTACATGACGTCATTGTCCGGAAGAACTGTGGACGAGGAGGTGGCAAGGCTCAGGGTTGTTTTTGAACGACTACACGAAAGGCAGGCTTTAAGTCAGAGCAATCAAAATGTCATCTGTTCCAGAGAAGTGTCAACTACCTCGGTCATGTATCAGCTGACGGAATGAGCACTGACTCAAACAAGACGAAGGTTATAAAGGAGTGGCCTACCCCTAAAACAATAAAGGAGATGAGGAGTTTCATCAGCCTGGTGTCTTATTATCATCACTTTGTCAAAGGATTCGCAACCATTGCCAAGCCTCTGCATGAGCTAATGCAGAAAAACAGTTTTGCTGGACCGATGCATGCCAGTCTGCATTTAAGGAACTAAAGACGAGACTGACATCTCCACCATACCTAACCCGGATGGTCCCTACATACTTGACACGGATGCAAGTGACACCGAAGTCAGAGCCATACTTTCCAAGGTACAAGGAAGCATAGAAAAGCCATTGCGAGTCTACACTCATACACCTGTGTTTGCGGGAAAAGCCAGTGGGTCTAGGCTTAAAGTCGGCGCAACCGTTCCCTCCTAGGTGCTCCTGGACTCCAGCAAGGTCTACCAGTCCTTCTTGTTCTTCTCTGCGACCACCTACCAGTCCTTCCTCGTTTTTCTTCCCGACCTCCTACCAGCCCCTCGAAGCCATACATCGCCTTGTGCTCACAGCCCCTTACAAATACCACGTTTCTGGCCTCTGGAGAGACCATCTGATCACCAACCTTGATCCAGGAGCCGCTCCCCTTCAAGGTATGCTCGCTCCCCGCGTC
This sequence comes from Diadema antillarum, assembly GCF_040938485.1. Taxonomy (NCBI): domain Eukaryota; kingdom Metazoa; phylum Echinodermata; class Echinoidea; order Diadematoida; family Diadematidae; genus Diadema; species Diadema antillarum. Next base: position 280,367 of record NW_027271708.1, read on the forward strand.
CTCGGAATTACTCTGGCACTCCATGTCAGGACGAGACAGAGGACATTCCTCATGTGAGCATCTCTGCTTCCCATGGGTAGCCAGGACCAAGAAGCAATAAAGGAAAAGCACCATCCACCACTACTGCACCGTCGTTGGAGGTGATAGAGATAGACCACGTCGCCCGCTGAGTGCACCGCCGGTCCATAGGCATCGCACTGTTGCCACACAGACTCACCAGGAGGGAATGCTGCAGCACTATATCAATGGAATTCGCGACGATTGCAGGGAGGACATGCAGGAGACGAGGACTTATTAAAGTCTTCACCCTGCGACCAGGCTAACGGCTTACATGCACAACAGAGAGGCTGTTCTCTCCAAATGGGGAGAATGTGGACCTCATCAAAGAAGAATTTGTCATGGAAGATTAGCCATGTTGGACAGCTTTGACAAAGAAAAACACTGTAGACGTAGTGTTGTTATGTGACTGTACAAAGAGTAGTTACCAAACAAACAATAGTTCTCGTAGTAGTACATTGTTGTTATCAGTCCTATGTTTCTTTTTATATTCTGCTCCAGGGACAAAGCCTGCATGGGGAGGGCAGCCATGTAATGACATTCTGTGGAATCGGTTTCATTTTTTGTTTCCAAATACAGCTTGTTGAAATCCACTGTATGTTTAACAGCAAAAGAGGGTACCCTATTCGTTACAACAGTAGTGCCGTATATGGCATTGTTCAATAGTCGTTGTAATGAGGTAATGCATTATCATGATTTAAACATTTGATGCTAAATACATTTTTTGGTTACTGATGAGTTGGAATCATTGTGGTATTAAAACGGTCATCCTGACAAGGTTCATGGAGGCATTTGTAGAGACAGTCAAATATTCTCACAATCATGACACAAAGGCGAGTTCGTCGCAATACGTATACATATATATATATATATATATATATATTGTAGCAAAATCGATCAATTCCGCTATATGACTTTTGTACAGTAAGCCAGGTATCGATTATTCATTATTGATCGAATTAAAGTATGATCGATCGTTGTCGGTACAAGTAGATACGTTGTTAAAGGTATTAGCCCACATTTGCAAACCCACGAAGATCAAAACTGCATAAAACAGGTCCAATATGACTTCAAGTACAAGTTATAACAGTAACATACCTCACCTGTTGCTCTTTGTCTATACCATTCGATAAAAGAGAGAAAATCATCGTTTTAAAATCAATTTTCAAACCGGGTCAACCCGACCCAAAATCGAATTACGAGCGGTGGAATTTCTAGAATTCATGATTGCTTCCCTCTTGCGCTAGATTGTGGACAACTTTGTCGCACGTCAGAAAAAAAAAAAACAACGGTAGCATTCTTTTATTTTATTTTTTTTCACACGCAGGCTCGGGCTCGCTAGGGCTAGCTACGTACATGTAACTTACACATGTATCGCATGCATATAGTACGTACATGAACCGGAGCTAGCGAGTGGTATACGCATGCATACGGTGCATGCATATGCATGCATGATACGTACTGTTACTTCTAGCTAGTTCTACTCTCTGTTTTACCACACCGATCGACGGACGTCTACGATCTAACGATCTAGATCATTGATGATATTGATACGTAGAAAGTTCTTCGTGTGAAAAAATGCCGAACGAGAAAAAGAGGAGGCGGACAGACAGCGAAAAAAAAAACTCGCGAAGAGGGCCACTCGAGCACGTTACAGTGCCAAGACACAACGTCTCACACTCGACAACGAGGTCTACGAGCGATGGAGGGAGGTAGCGGCGTTGATGGGCATCACCCCGTGGGAGCTGGCCGCTGTAATGATCAACAGGTACGCTGCAGATGAAGCAGCTGCAGCTCCGAGACCAGAGACCAGTGATCAAACAGACCGAGAGGCGAGTCCTAGGTAAGTAAAAATGTAGAATTTGTCTTTTTGTCTGTTTTTTATGCTGTGATACTGATACTCAATTCTCAGAATCAGAAAGGGGTAATCCAGACATCGCTTAGAAGCACTATCGTCTAGATGTGTAGAGTTGAGATTTTTTAAATTTTCTAAATTATCACGGTTTTGGTCATCTTGGCCAGAAGAAGCAACTTGATTGTTGGAGCACCGGGATGCATTGGAGGTGGTAGACGACGTGTTGGTCCGCAGATGGGAGTCAGCGAATGGTACCAACACCCGGAGACAAACCATCCCACCAAAGACGCTCGTCAAGAATGCAATACAGGAAGTCCATTCAGCTCTTACTGGGGGACATTTTGGTTTGAAGAAGACACTGGGACGATTGAAGGTGCAGTACTACTGGGTCGGCATGGCAGCTGATGTTTGTTCGACCCTCAGACAATGTGACGTGTGTGCCAGAAGGAAGTGTCCTGGTAAAGCTGCTCAAGCACCACTACAGCAAAGAATTAGTGGTTTCCCGATGGAGAGGGTAGCACTGGACATCATGGGCCCTTTCCCCCGGACCAAGCATGGGAACAAGTATATCCTGGGGCTTGTGCATAAAAGTTACCATTATGGTAACTTTGCCATCCAATCGAAATTACCATGGAATTCTCGATTTTGATTGGCTGTTGAGTATTGTTACCATGGTAGTTACCATGGGATGGCAAAGTTACCACAATAGTAACTTTTATGCAACGGGGCACTGGTGACTGGAGATTACTTCACAAAATGGATGGAAGCCTACCCGATACCAGATAAAAGGGTGGAGACCGTGGCGGAGAAACTGGTGGTGGAGTTCATCTGTCGATTTGGGGTACCGAGGCTCGTATATTCAGACCAAGGCCGCAATTTCATGTCTGAAGTTTTCAGTGAGGTCTGCAAATTGATGGGGGTGAACAAGACTTGGACCAGAGCCTACAACCCAAAGTCAGACGGGTTCATGGAAAGGTACAACCGCACCCTAATAGACACAGTTGCTGCACTACTGGACGTGGAGAGGCAGGAAAAGGATTGGGATCAACTCCCTCGTTTCGCCACCTGTGCCTCCCGCAGCTGTGCTCAGGATTTGACTGGGGAAACTCCAAACATGCTAATGTTGGGGCGAGAAGTGGAACTACCAGGGGATCTTGTCACACCAGATGATGCTGATGGCCAGCAGGACCTCCAAACCGATTACGCAGAGAGGCTACGGGGTCGGATGCAGAGGGCACACAACCAAGCCAGGGCGAGACAGATGTCAGCCTGTAGGAAGCAGAAACGATTCTACGACCAGAAGGCCGAAGGCTCTGCCTTCAACCAGGGCCAGTATGCATGGCTACGGCAGAAGATGAGGGTGAAAGGCCAGAGTCCCAAACTGCAGACCAAATGGCTGGGACCGTACCTGATAGTTACCAAATTATCCAATGTGACTGTTTGACTCCAATTGACTCCTCGATCCAAATGATTGGTTGAAGAAGCCGTACACGGGGGTACCAAGACCAGTTTGGGAGTTCGAGCCAAACAGGGAAGTGAAGCAGGCTGGAGACCAGAAGCAAGGCATTGCTGCTGATGTGGAGCTGGAAGAGTCAGGGCTGAAAGAAGCTGATGCTACTCACCCCTAGCCATGAAGAGAGAACAGTGGATTCTCAACCGCCATTTAGGAACCGGGAGTCTCCGACTGTGTCGACGGGATAAGATGGTGATAAGTGGAGTGGATGAAGGCGTTATCCAAGGAAGGATAGGCATCGTCCGCAGTATTTTAGATAATTAGGCACTACGTAACGAATCTAAATAATCGAGTGATAATCAAGTGCATTCAACAAGATAAATGAGGAGGATAAAAGATTTTTGTACTATCAATATTTAGGTGCATTGCCGGTGACGTCATGGCATCGTTCAAGGAGGGGGATTTGTACAGCCCCTTCAACGACTATTTCGGGATGAGTAAGCTGGTATCGATGAAGATGAAGAAGAAGGAAACCGAGGACCAAGAGATGGGTAACCAGTACTTTGATTTCGAACAGGTGCGAGATCCGTTCAATAACTACCTGGGACTAAACGAATTGGGAGCGACAGTGACAAAAAGGGGCGAATCCCAGGACCAAGGGACGAGATACCAGTATTTGGACTTACAGAAGGACAGCGATACTTCTAAGTATTTGTCGACTAGTAGCTGTTGGTTGAGCAACAAGGAAATTCTACCAGACATCATTGCTCTACGAGGACGAGATGGAAGTGATGGACCACTTAGCTCAGTGTCCCTGTGCGTCTTCTGCAAAAATAATGGAGAAAGTGAGAGGGTCTATGGAAGCCATGAGCTCAAGTCATATGACGGGAAAACGAGCTGTCCTGTACTTCGGGCTTACAGATGCCCGATATGTGGCGCCTCCGGGGATAAGGCTCACACCATTAAGTACTGTCACAGAAAAAGCTGCCTGGGTCAGCAGGGCCTGGCTCTACCAGTGGCGTCAGCACAGCGGGGTTGTATTTCAAAACCCCACGGAACGCTGCCGGATGGCTGAGGGTAATACCAGGTAGCAGCGCCGCCAGCGTCCAGCGGCTGACACCGGAAGGGGAGAAGCAGCAGGGAATATGGACTATGACAGATACCAGTTTCACACAAAGTAACTGTAAGGTGCGTATGTATGACTGTGAGGGATTTGATAAAAGTCGCGAATAACATTTGATTGATATCATTTGTTGAACAGAACGATGTCCACCTCCAGCAAAGCCAAGTCCTGTTCAGATAAGGGAGAAGTTTACCGTTGTAAGGTGTGCTGACAGTCCTTTTCCAGAAGAAGCTCGATGCAATGACACGAATTCGACATGCACATCCCCGAATTCAAGTGTGATCGTTGTGCTTTCCAAACTCTGCACAAGCGAGAATTGGAACGCCACTACGGAACACACCCCACCGATGCAGTTCTAGGGCGGGTACATCTGAAAACACCATCCAGTTTATGCGCCAGTTAAGATTGAGAAGCTGCCACCGACGGAAAGCAGACCCAGGAGTAGATCCCCCTGCACCCCTCTACTTCAACCCCTTCCCGGCGCACGCCTGAGGTGCGTCACCCCAGAGAAGAGCGTCAGCCTGGAGAGGAGTGTCACCTCTGAGAGACGCAGTACCCTGGTGCTGGACGAGGACAGCTATAGCAGCGGGCTCCTCGACCTGACGGGCGGGAGGAGGCGATTGGTGATCGAGAATGTGATACCTGCAGTAAAAGCCCCAGTAACCAGTGAAATCGGGGTCCGGGTTTCACCATCCGACATAGACGGGGAGATCATCAGCGAGAGGCTGGGAGAGTTACGTCGCAGAGGGAGGACCAGTTCCAGCGCTACTGAGATGCTGGTATTGCGGCCACGCCGAACGTGGACCAGGAAGACGGAGAGGTTCCTGACGACCAGTGGCGTGTTCTTGGAAGTAGTGACGGATACAGTGGAGGGAAAATAGTGGAAGCGAGAAATTGTTAGAGATGGGCAGATATGGACATTAGATATAATTTGCCAAATGGAATTTGGACATTAAGCTGTTATAATTGGATGTTTTCTGAGGACTGATGGACATTATCAATCTAATTCTGGAAGATAACGGTGGTAGGCCTACATGGTACTGAGTTGGAACCAATGAAACATATGTACTGGACTTTATGTACGGAGAGGTGGTGGTTCCAAGAAGTGGTGAAGTAAAATGATTGAAGCGGTACCAGGTGTTGGAAGAATAAATATTTGTTAGAGTTGGTAGAATTATAGTGGTACCAATATTCCGAATTGTTATATTACTCTGAGGGCTGGTCTTTGAGTTGGTAGTGTCCATGCTGGATGCACAGGTATTAGACAAGGTTCCAGAGGTAGCGTTAAGATGTACATAGAGTTAATGGTCACCAAGGAGTAATTGGTGTTATCATAAAACCATTAGAGAATGATGTTTTAAAAAGAATTTGGTAGTTGACACCAGTCAAAGATGTAATGCATGTCGAGTTGTGTTCAAGGCATTTGACTTATTAAAGTGTTCAGCAAATTGTAAGTGGTATAAGCTCGGGAACCGAGCTTGGTGGGTAGGAGGCTTTTGGTATGTTCGTCAAGGAGTAAACACGCGGTCACGGCCTTCTCCTCCACCACCCATTGCGTAGCGTGTATTTCTGGAATTTCAAATTCACCTTTCAAAAATGGCAAGTAGCAGCGGGCAGCAGGGAACCCATAGCGGGAAATGGTTCCGGACTCCTTCGAGTGTTACAGCCTCGAGCCCGGTTTTCAGCACGCCAGAAAGCCCCACGTTACTGCCGTCTATCAAAAAACTTATGGAGACACAGATAGACAGGGTTTTCGAGAGCATTCAAAGCATGAAACGGAAATTTGAGTCCAAGATCAAGAAACTCGAAGAGAAAGTGGATGAAGTCGTGAAATCTGTCAACTTCAACGACCAAAACATCCAGGAGCTGAAAACGCAAATACCAAAACTAGAAAGTAAACTGAAGGAAGAAAGAGAAAAGGTGAATCAGGAGCTGGATGGTATGCAGTCATACATCAGTCGGGAAAATTTGCTATTCCATGGCCTTCCAGAAAAGGAGGAAAGGGAGGACTCTGAAAAAGCGCTCCGCCAGTTTCTTGTGGAACATCTGAAGTTGGAACACGAGAAAGTAGAGGAGATTGAGTTTCAGCGGGCACATCGGGTGAATGCAACGGGGATGACCGGGAGACCGCGCCCAATTATCGCTCGCTTCCTGAGGTACAAAGACCGCAAAAAATCTCAAGGGAACGAGGATGTCTACTGCTAGTATTACGGAGGATCTCCCGAAGCGAGTGAGGGACCTTCGACGTGAGCAGATGCCCGCCATGAGAGCGGCCCGCGCAGCGGGCAAGCTGGCCTACTTTTCGCAACGCGAACCCTGGAAACTCTTCGTTGATTGGGTGTATATACCTATGGAGAAGCAAGGCCAATTCGTCCAACAGCACCCGACGGGAATCCGCCTCCAGGTTGAAAAGGTGTCGGATCGAAAGGCTAATCCGACTCTTTTGGAGCAACAGGTGGCTGATGCGGCAAGAATGGAGGTTGAAAACTAGATAAGTATCGGGAGTCATTTAGGAGTAAGTGAGATTGGAAATTGATAGTTAAAGTAATTTTGTTTCAGTGGAGAAAGGTATCACCATCATGAAACCATCCATCATATGTTGGAGAGAGCGGAAAGTTAAGTTCTACCTTATTATATACTTTGACAACTTTTTATGGATCACGCTGCCATTCTGGATATTGGAGACTTTGAAGTCTATTGATTTTTTTTAATGAAAAAAAATATCACGAGTACATAGAACACTGAATGTCATGAAATGCTCAGAAGACACTCTAGGAAGGGGGACAAAGGTGGAAAACAATGGACCGTCATTTTTTGGAACATGCATGAATGCCATAAGATTGGATACACGTGCAGTAGGTTTACATAAAGTGAATAGGGAGTGGTGGAAAGCGTATAGTAAAAGGTTGGAGTATTTCAACCGTCAGGACAATTTATTGTTGGGATATGCTATAAAAGTATGTACATGTCGGGGGTCGGGGGTGTTTTCCGGGGAGTGTGGGGTTAGGGATGCCATGTTTTCTTATCTCTTCTCCATTTCAGTCGCTCTGCGGCGTTCTATGGGGAAGGAATGTACCAGCTTACATTCTACATAAGATGAGGTCACAATGAGAACAGACAGGTGTTTTTTTTTTCTCGCTCTCTCTTTGTGTGAGGGTTGTTAGTTTGTCAGCCATTATGGTGCAATGTACATTATCAATTTTAGCGTGAATGAATTGGTGAAGGTCTGAGGAAGCTTATACATGCAAATTAAGATCGATGTTTTATTTGAATATGTTAAACTCTTCTTGAAGGCAATGTTGGTTGCAAAGAGTCATTTTGTTTAAGATTTCATGTGTCATATGTACAATGCTTCAGTTTTGAATACTGATTGCTTGGTAAGTGGGGGAGAAGGCTGTGGGGTTAAGAAAAGATGTTTTGGATTATTGTTACTGGGGGTTTTAAGAGGTGGGCATTTGGTTCCGGGCAACTTTGTACTTTTTTGATGTTGGGTTTGTTTTTGAGACATATTTCAGATATTTTCAATAATGAGTAATACAGATGAATCTGGAAAAGATTCTATAGATTGTAAAATGTATTCACTTAATGTAAAGGGAATTAGAGACAGGGGGAAAAGAGATAGAATTTTTGTGGTGTAAAGATAAAGGTGCAGATACTGTTTTTTACAGGTAACATTTAGTACCAGAGATATTGAGGACAGATGGAGTTCGATGTGGGAAGGTCACTGTTATTTTAGTCATGGTTCTAATCACAGTAGAGGGGTGCTTGTGTTAATCTCCCCAAAGGTTAATGTTGATGTGTTTCAGGTTTTTCGAGATAATGAAGGTAGATATATATCTATAGATTGTAAGATACAAGGTATCAGACTGGTATTAGGTAATGTTTATTTCCCTACAGGAAATCATGAAAGCGATCAATTGATATTTTGGAAAGAGGTTTGTAAAACTCTTGCTAAAATCAATAAGAGAGGGTATCCGGTGATAGTAGGCGGTGATTTTAATATGATTAGGGATATTGAATTAGATTACTTTGTTTATGCTGTGGATAGGACTCCAAAAAGAATTAATCAAGTAGTTGAGGAATTTATGTCAGAAAATAATCATTTGGATATATGGAGAATTAGGCATCCTTTGAAAAGGCAATTTACTTATACTAAAAAAAATCCTTTTATGCAAAGTAGATTGGATTATTGGATATCTGAAAGTTTGGATGAAATAAGTATAACATGTGAAATAATTCCATCTACTGCTCCGGATCATCATGCAATATTTTTTGCATTTATATAATAAAACAGGAAATAGATGGGAAAAAAAGAAGAGGATCATATTGGAAATTTAATAATAGTCTTTGTCAAAATCAGATATATGTATCAGAGATAAAAAAGGAAATCATTAAATTAAAAAATGAATTAAGTATGGAAATACAAGATAAAAGGTTGTTATGGGATTTTATGAAGATGAAGATTCGTAGTTTTACACAAAAAATTTTCTAAAAGGTAGGCAAAAGAAAAGAGAATGTTAAGAAAGCGATCGGAAAAAGAAGTACGTGATTTAGAACAGACGCTTGTGATTAATATGAGTGAAGAGATTTTGGAAAGATTGGAAAATACAAAAAAAGAATTAAGGGAATCATATGATTATGTAAATGAAGGCATAAAGATTCAATCACGAGCTTCGTGGGATGAAAGTGGAGAAAGGGATTCACGATATTTTAATCAGTTAATGCAAAGGAATAAAAAGAGAAGTACATGTATTATTAAGAAATTGAAGATATCGGAGGGTGTTATTTGTAGTGATGAAAAAATTATAGCTGAAGAAATCGGGAAGTTTTATAGTAGATTGTATAGTACATTACATAGAAGGGATATAGAAGACTGGGATGTATGTTTTTTTTTCAAGATTTACCAAAATTAAAGGAGGAATCTCAACAATATTGTGAAGGTTTGATAAGTAATGAAGAGTGTATAGAGATATGAAAAGAATTAAAATTAAATAAATCGCCGGGGAATGATGGTCTGACAACTGAATTTTATAACATATTTTGGCCGGAGATTGGAGGAGTAGTAAGAGAAGCCTTAAATGAGGCATATAAATTAGGGGAAATGTCATCTTCACAGAAGCAAGCAATAATTAAGTTAGCTGCCAAGGATGGGAAAGATCCTTTTTTATTGAAGAATTATAGACCAATATCTCTTCTTAATGCAGATTATAAGATTTTATCAAAGATTTTAACTAAACGGATAAAGGAAGTTTTGAATGAAGTTATTTTGGGAGATCAAGTAGGTTATATTGAGGGAAGAAATATTGGGGAAGCCATTCGAATCTATAGATGATATGATATTTCATACATCTTATTATAATTTACCAGGGTTTTTATTGGCTATAGATTTTGAAAAGGCTTTTGATTCTATTTTTCATCAATTTCTTCAAAAGGTTTTGCTTTCTTTCGGATTTGGCCCGTCATTTCAAAAGTGCGTAAAAGTTTTGTATACAAATGCTTTGAGTTGTGTTTTGAATGAGGGGGTTTCTACCGGTTATTTCAAAGTGGAGAGAGGTGTTCGACAGGGTGACCCACTGTCTCCTTATTTATTCATTTCATGCATGGAAATAATGGCACATAGATTACGAAGAGATAATTCTGTACAAGGAATAAAGTTTGGAGATGACGAAATTAAATTAGTTTTATATGCAGATGATATGACTATTTTTATATGTAATGAGAAATCAATTTATAGGTTAAAGATGTTGTTTGAAGAATTTAAAAAAATGTCGGGATTAAAGGTAAATATGGATAAGACCAAGGTATTAGATTGGGATCATATCAGCATTTGAAATTAGATACTAATTTTGGAGAAACAGTTGATTTTGTGAAGATACTTGGGGTTTTCTTTTCTTTAGATGAGGGAACGAAGGAAAATATGAATTATAAAGAGATTTTGAGTAAAATAAAAGTTCTTTTGAATTTCCGGAAACAAAGAGATTTAACTTTGATGGGAAAGATTCAATTACTTAAAGTACATATTTATTCAAAAATCATATATCGAGCTTCTCTCACTCCAGTTCCCAGGTGGGTTTTTGAGTCTTTAGACAAATTTTTTTTTCTACGGAAAGGAAAAAGAGATAAAATTAGAAAAAAAAATATATTGTTTTTAGATTATAGACAAGGCGGGTTAAAAATGATGAATTTTGTTGATTTAGTTAAAGCACAGCGAGTTATGTGGGTTAAGAAACTTCTTAATAAAGATGAAAATATGAAATGGAAGCAATATTCTAATTTTGTTACGAGACACTTAGGAGAATTTATATTTTTGTGTGATTATTTACCAGCGCTGTTGAGAGTGAAAGTTTCATTATTTTATAGGGATTTATTAGAAGCTTGGGTAAATACGAAACAAATGAGAAGTAATGTTAGTAATTGTTTGTATAGTGGTAATGCTATAATATTTAATAATAAATATATACGATTAAATAGAAATTGTATTTTATGATGAAAATATGCATAAAAAGGGAGTTTATAGATTAAAACATATATTAGGAAATAATGGTGAATTGAAATGTGATAGATATTTTAGAGAGGTTTAGGAGTTAAAGATATTTTTTTGTTAAGATGTATTTATGAAAATATACCTATGGGTTGGAGAAATATGAAAGAAAAAGAAAAAGATATTTTGGAAACTGATTTTATTACAGGAGGGAAAACAATTTATATTAGCAATTTAAGATAAAAACAAATGTATTTGCAATTTTTAAAGGAAAAGGAAAGGGCAGTATCGATTTTTGATAGAATTAATCAAAATAATGGGTTTTCTGTTAAGGAGATACAAAATATATTTTTAGGGCCAAGACAATGTACATTAAATCGCCGATAAAGAGAGTTTCAGTTTAAACTGGTGCATGGTATTGTTTATACAAATCACCATCTTTTCAGGTTTGGTTTTACTGCAAGTAACTTATGCTCTTTTTGTGAAAAAGAAGAAGAAACATACAAACATTTATTTTACACTTGTGAGCATGTGAAATTAATCTGGGAATTATGTGAAGAAATGATAAAGGATGTTGATTTAAAAAATTGTACTTGGGAAGAAATTCTGTTTGGGTGGAAGGAGGATAATAGGGGAAAACATCAGTAGTTAAATCATATTTTAATTTTGGTTAAATATTTGATTTTTAAAAGTAGAGAATATGGAAAGCCGCCTACTATATGAAATAAAAAATATTTTTTTAAAGGATAGATTTGAGGAAAAGAAATTAGCATCAATGAGGGGAACTTTAACCATTCATTTCAGTAAATGGGAAAATTTGAAAATAAGTATGGAAAGACCCGGAGCCAGATGTCCGAGGGGAAGGGGGGGGAGGGGAATGGTAGTTGGGAGAGGGAGAGGGGAAGGGGAGAGGGGTGATTAAAGGGAATATCGATTCCATTTGGTTGTATATCGATTTTATTTGGGTGTATATTGATGTGTTAAATATTCTTTTTTTCTTATGAAGCACTGTTACGCTGAAAGTCCAGCTCCATTTAATATAGATATTCTTTTTTTATGAATGCACTGTCATGCTAAAAGGACAGCTCCATTTGATTTTAATGAAAGTAAGTATAAAGCAGTGTATGTTGTTTTGTTTGGGGGTTTTTTCGGAGTATTGTATATTCTTTATGAATGCACTGTTTCTGCTGAACGTACAGCTTGGCTTGATTTCATTATAATTGTGTTTTGTTGGATCGTGGATTCTGTAATACAGGTGATTTGATTTATCATGGAATTGTATTAAATATGGAATCAGTAAAAGATTATGGAAAAACAAAAAATATGGCTTTTGTACAGTAAGCCAGGTATCGATTGTTCATTATTGATCAAATTAAAGTATGATTGATCGTTGTCGGTAGATACATGTACAATGTATGTTGTTACAGCAAGGTTCAAAATCACGGTTTTGGTCAGTTTTTCGGATATCAAGTAAGTAAGGGGCATTGAGGGGTAAGTTGGCTACGGATTTGGACGGAAATAATAGATACCACTATTTTGATACGAAATCTGTACGGTTTCGGCTGGAATTGTTCCACAAATTTGTGTTTTAGTAGTGGAAGGTGTGATTTGCATAACTACGGCAACAATTATGGAGCGAAATGTAATACGGCAATTGTAAATTGCGTTCGTTGTCAAGTGGGGACGGATGCGATAGGCACGTTTAGTTACGTGAAGAGTTGAGTTGAGCTTCCGAGGTCGAGCCTTGTACAGGCAGGTCTAGTGGAGGGACTGGTCATAATAGCCCAAGTTCTGACTGCAGCCTTGATCTGTGTAGAGGTACGGGACCTGGAAGAGGTACGGGACCGGGTCTGCGCAGTTGTAGAAGTAAACTGTGTACATACATTCTGGGAATGAGCTGGGCTGTTGTTGTCAAGTATTCTGTAAATAAAATACATGTACTACCAACAACTGTTGAAGTTATACCAAGGACTGGAAGAGTGGTCTTTTCTACCAACAAGTCCTGTGCAGGTGCAGGTGAGTGGACCTTGCTTGGTGGTGACTGGTAGTGGTGACTGGTAGTAAAGATATTTGGTAGAAGTAATTTAAAGAATGATGTGAAGCTGGTATGATGGACTGATGATGGAGCTGATGGTAGTTTGGAACTGGTAGACATGAATTGGTAACTAAGAACTGGTATAGACATAAGCTGGTAGACAAGAATTAACTGGTATCCTTGGTCGTATACTGCGGCCAAACAAATCCACACCTAGCTTGGTCATCCTGATCAAAGTTTCGTCGTAGGGCCTCATCTGATACCAATCTATCACCACACATCTACTACAACACGTGTATTTGCCACACATTAGTGTCATGACCAGGAGTGGGATCTCTACGACCTACTTTGTTACAATATATATATATATATATATATATATATATATACATAAAGACACATCATAATATGTGACCTTGCATCACAAAACGAACAAAAAGTCACCAGATGATTTTTAGTTGAGGGCAGATTCTTAGAGAGCAGACTCTAACCTTTAAAGTGATGTATAACTCAATTCAAATGGACTCATCTAACCTATCTAAATACTAGAAAGAAAGCACACACTCTGTAAAAGTGTGAACTGAGAAAAGAGAATCTGAAGTGCAAGGTCTATTCAAGCGCTTAATCTTTCAATACCAAGCTGTGCGAGCTGTGCAATGAAAGAGACAAAAAACAGGAAGTAAACCACTGGAGAAACAACAATGAAGGGATTACCAATTTAAGCTGAAATTGAGAATGGTCTATTAACACATTCTGTCCATGATTAATGCTAACTTTCAAAGCAGCAGAGTTATCCTTTCAAAAGTTATTGGACTTGAAAGTGAAGAGTGCGTATTATAAGGATATTAAGAAATGAAATGGGAACTCTAAGATCTACCTGATCATTGTATTCTCCCCCAAAAATAGGTTGCAAAAAAACTGCTGCAAGCACACTTTCCCATTCATATCATGATCACAAACTTAAGAATGATGTAGAAGGATAGCTCTTGCAGAAAATATGAAAAACTCAAGATTGACTTAGCTGACCCATTTCACCTCTTTTGAGTCCTCAAATAAAATCAAGGGGTGCGACTTTTTGTTTGTTTTGTGACGCACGGTCACATACGTGTATGTATGTGTGTGTGTGAGTATGTGTGTGTGTATGTATCGTATGTATGTGTTCTGTTGTTTACATGTCTGTGTCTTGTGTCTCGGATAGTTGCCCATGTAGTTCTAACAACAATCTACTTCACTGCATGTTCATAGTGCTCTTTCAAAGAAATGAGGTTAATTTACAAGCACAGATATGGTGCCTCTTTCATGTAGTGGACCATTACAGTATGTGTGCCCTGTCTGAGGGAGAGTATACATGTACAATATCCCATCTAAAGAAAGGCTTACTTAGACTGTTGTACATGACTGTACAGCTCAATCCCAGCATGCTCTACATACGTGTACAGTTGAACCTCTCGTATCCGGACAAGTCGGGACCGCGGCTCATCCGGATAAGGGATTTGGCCGGATACGGGAGACTCAATGCTTTATACATGTACATATACATACACATGTACTGATGTAGCCCATTGTAGTACCACATGTAGTAATGTGTATACTGCAACCTTTTCATTGTTACACTCAGTAACAGACCCCAAAATAGAGGTTCGTGTTTGCAAGAATGAAATCATTTTCTTTTATAAATTCTTGGGATGATTTACCTAAATAATTATTAAGAAATGTATCAAGTAGATCTTGAAAATAAACAGTACGAGTCGATGAAACGATGCTTCAAAATTCGATCATCACGGCTCGGCAAAGTCAACTGTAGGTCGCCATTGTTAGATTGAGTTGGGAATCCCCCTTTCCTTCCATAATTATTAAAAAATATAAAAAAATCACGGCGAGATTGCGTCCGTATAATAGAGAGATCCGGATAAAGGGAGGCCGGATAAGAGAGGTTCAACTGTACTTGAAAAAAATTGAACACCCTGTTCAGCGTTGTACGTTCATAATGCACAAAATGATGGGTGGGTATAAAAACAAATAAACAAACAAAACACTGTGGGCAGCTCAATAACATCTTGTCCAGACCCATCAGGGCTTCATAATATTCACACAGCAAAAATTTATCTTGCACCGAAATGTGCAACTGCATCACAATTTCTGCTTTTCCTGAGGGGTGGAGATGCTAGAGATAGCAATGACAATTATATGACATTTGAATGCCTTTCAGTGCGAATGATGGAGTAAGCTAGCCCCTTTCTTCAATTTCTGTTAAGTCACCACTCACTGAACTGACGTCTGTACAGCACTTCTGACCAATTTTAATGCAAAGTATCATGGTAACTTGCAAGTAATATTAATCCTCCAAATTACGTTTTGCTTGTAAGGCAACATAACACACTTTTGAGGTAGATATTGCATACAACGCAGACAAGATGCATTCAACTGCCCCTTACTTGAGAGTCATGGTAACAATGAATAGTGTACATATGTACAAGCAACTCCCTTTATAAAAAAAAAAAAGTCATCACATCAGCATTTTTTTATGGGGGTGGGGGGAGGAGGTTGAATCAAAATCCCGTTATAGATATAGAACAAATAAAGTGTATGATGATGTATAGATGATAATTGGGGGACCTGAATTTTACTCTGTTGTATCTACAATTTTGTTATACGTAACTGTGTTCTTCATAACTGGAGCACACCGTATAGATACACACTACCTTCAAAGGGGAAACACCCACTACTGTACAACGATGTACCTAGAAAAGGCGGACTATGTAAAATTTCACAAGGAGATGCAGTGGTGCCATTCTTGGTAATGGCTGACTTCACTTCTGTGTATGAGTGCTACGCTCATCGAAGAACAACTGTACAGGGCTTGCTGCAAGTCTACACTCTAGCAGTAAATTGTACTATGGTGTGTTACTGTATCTCTCGCCAAGCAAGGAGCACTGTCCGCCATTATGGAAAGGGGCGAGATCACTCATGCGCCCCTCTTAGTGATGGCGGACTCTGATCCATGCACTCACAGAGCAATTATACCAGAATCTACATATTGCAAGTTAGCACTCTAGTACTTACTAGTATACACCTCTTTGCACAAGGCCAAGACAATGAAAGGATTTCAGTGGCACTTCCCACATGGCACCATGAACCCTCCAAACATGCCTCCGGTTCAAACAACGAGGCTCATGAATGCACAATTACATGTACATCAACAGCACCAACGAGTCATACTGGAGTTCTCATCCCTTTCAACTTCTACATCAAAGGCCTGAGCTGGTTCAGCATCTCACGGCATGCACCATCTTCTCCAGTGCTGTCCTTGCCTCCGAGCTGGGGAACACACCAAGGGCCTCGAGAGCACTATCTGCATAACCATGGCAACGTTGCTTGGCATCATCCAAGGCTGGACTGGAACACACTGCATGCACCAACTGTTTCAAAATTGACAGGAAATTGGATGTTTTGATATGATTTTTTTTTCCTTTTCTTTTTTACAATTTTTTCTTGGGGGGGGGGGGGGGGGGGTGGGGGGATCCAAAAGCAACAGAAACAAAGAAAACTACAAACCAGCAGATTACAGATGATGGTAGTGTGTGTTGAAATTGTTTTTGTTTTTTTTCAATGTCTCTCTCTCAAATATCTGTTTGATATCAGTGCAGTAATTCTTTCTCTTCAAACTTCCTACAGTATGTCACATACAGTTAAAAGCTGGAAGCTGGGATGACTTCTTTTACATTTTTTGACTTGATAGGTAGGTTTAAAAGCTATGCATACATTTTTATAATTCCAGGTAAACATCAGACGAGCTTTCTTGAAGTACAAAGTGTATCCTTGTTAAGCAGGTATGCATGAAAGTTCAATGTTTCACCCCTTTCTTGGCAAAGGGAAGCAAGTGACAATAGTGCCGTGACTCAAGTATGTGAACAAAATTTATTGGTCAAGAATAATTTACATTAACACTAGAGCAGTGTTATGTACATCATCTTGTCTGATATATTTCTCAGTAGGATGAGCATTTCTGCTCAAAACTTGGCATCCACACACAGCTGGAAAACATTTAGCGTCCATGTGCAGACATAATAGCTTAGACTTGTCACTTGCTTCATTTTGACAATAAAGGACAGGATTAGTAACCTGGACTATCTAGTGCTGAGTGCCTCTGCAAACTGTCTGAAGAGAGAATTTTTCATTTATCAAAAGCAATTGCTACATGAAGGACATAAATCGGGCTAGATGAAGCACCTATCATGTAAACATGTATGAGTAAGTAGAGCTTCATCAGCTTCAATTCAGAACCATAACAGAAAATAGCCCTGCATGGATACAACTTACTGGGTATTAACAGAAGTAGATTATCAGAAAGCACAGATATACATGTATATTCTTAATCTCAGCAGGATTTTTTGATACAGGTTTCTTCATTCAGAGCAAGGCTATTCACAACACATGCTCACTTACAAGAGAAAAATGGTACACTTGAAATTTCAAAAGGCCAGTTTTACCTTTCTCATATCTGGTCTGTGGCTGGAGTAGTTAACCTCCGACATGTGACCTTTGCCATGGCTGGTCTGAAGGTAGAGAATGACTGGAGCTGACATCAGGTTGACCTCTTTGTGACCTTTAGATGCTGATGCTGTCGTGAATGGCAGCATGTCAGTATGGAGCTGGTATCAGAATAATCAAAAACATACTTTAGTTGTTTCATTTTATCCAACAATATAAACTGACTACAGGGTATATATTGTTTTTACCCTATGTTGAAACACGAAGGTGAATCATACAATGAATTAACATGAAATGCATTCACCCAAACTTCACGACAGACACACAATGTACATGAAATTATGGCAGGACTGTACTTATAGGAACCACTTGCACACACAAAAGTTAAAAAAACTAACAAAAATACTTGAGACAGTGCTGTCGACTTGTGCTTGAGGTATCATAATCATCATACCCAAAGTTAGAATGATTGTCTTTGAGTGACATCAAGTGATTTACTTTCTAGTGAACGTGCGCACTTATAGAGTACAGCACGGCAAGCTCTAGCTATCATAAACTGATCTTTGGTAGAAAGGCATTCTGTGTTCTACCATTTTCACTCTGTTCCAAGTTAGGCTTCAACTGCCACCCCCCCCCCCACACACACAATTCTTCTTTTCTTCACTGTAGTTGTCTCATATCATGATCTCACACAAACAATAAAGGAAATGGACTGCTTTAAAACTGGAACCTTTGAATTGTCACAAATTATTCACTTTCATAGGCAATAGTGGTACTGCTACATGTATAATACAGGTTCTGATTCACTCATTCTACCCTTATTTTTAGCCTTAAAACAAAACAAAACTCCAAGAGTAGTTTGCTGGTGTACCAGCTATATTTGTGAAAAGTACAACAAATATATGCTTACATCAAACTCCAGATACATTTTATTGATGCATACTGTACCTGCTGGGCCCACGCAATATTCCTGCCAAAGTCGAAGGCACTATCTGTCAAAGACGGGCTCTGATTGGACAGTTTCAGGGCACTCATACAGCTGTGGCCAATCAGGGTGCCCGATGATAAGTACACATATCTCTCCCACTCTGTGAAAGTCAAATCTGGTTGGAGAGTAATGACGGGGTTGAGATCTGAACCACTGAACTTGGTGAAAGCAGCTTCTGTGAGATCGGCAATCGCCTTGGATATGAGTTCGACAACAACGGTATTGCGCAATCCAGCTAGTGCTTTGCAAGCACTTGCTAGCAAGAAGTCTCCACTCAGGACGGCCATCTTGTTACCCAGTTCCATGACTTTGAGTGGTCCCATGGAAGGGTCAAGGTTCAATAGGTTGACGACCCCTCTGTGGACAAGGAAGGCTGTGTGAATCATCTCTGAGATCTCGGCTAAGGCTCTTTGACTGCAGAAAAGGAAAAAACAAGGGAATGGAAAAGAGAATGACAACAACAACATACAGCAATTTAATCTGTTGCCTCTCTTCTTAAAGGCTTGATTTTCACTCCAAAATGTACAGGACTGCTCTAAATTTAAATTATACTTATACAGAGCAGCAATTTTCCTTCAACCTTGTGCAGTCCTTTCAATATGACACTGTCGTTTCAAACAAAAAGTTGATACCCGAGCTTTACAATTCGAATATGAGAACAGAAAAATGGTAAAAAGAAAAATGTTCATATGCAAGTTTCTTCACGTTGTCTCCCTCTACAAATCAAATTTGTTAAGATCGCAACTAACAAATTTGATTTGTAGAGGGAGACAACGTGAAGAAACTTGCATCTGAACCTTCATCCCTCTGAATAATATTTTTCTTTCATTTAAGAAAAATGTTTCAGTTCAAACACTTTTAAATAATTATTCATGCATAGGGTGAGCAATAAATTATGTCATATATAATCATATACCACATGGCATTTTATTGTATCACATCACAATACACTGAATATATCATTTCAGGATTCTACGCACCCTTTGCCTTTACTAGAAGCCAGATACCCCTGCTTGACCCATTCAGAGGTTGATTATTTACTGAGTAAAAGCTGCTCCAACTTTTTTGCAAGAAAAATTCTAAATTAGCAGGCGCACTACAGAGACGGTATAGTTTTGGTTGAGATGAGGAATTCAATTTATATTTTGTGAGATGATTAGAAACCAATTATGAATTATTAAAGAGCATACAACTCCAATATGAATTCAAAGTATATTTGATGAAAAAAAAATTGCTTTTGAAATGGCTGAGATATCCAAAAATGAAGTTTAAAAGCGAAGTGGTCCTAACAAAGGTAGGTCCCACTCTTTATCCTGATTTCTTTGTATTTGGAAATCTCGGCCATTTCATTACTAATTTTCATGAAATACACTTTGAAAGTAATCTTAGAATTGGACGCTTTTTCATATAAATGTCATAAGAGGTTTCTCATTATCTCACAAAAACAAATAATAATAACCTGAGGCCCAATCTCGACCAAAACTACACCATCCCTTTAAATCCTCACCTTGAAGAGATGCCGCCTGCGACACTGACTTTGCCATCTTCAGCTACATTATGGGAAGTTGTGCTCGCAGCCTTTGACACCAGGAGAATGATCAGACCTCTCGTTTGGAGACTGTGCTTCCCATCAGTCAAAAAGCTCCTACAAAACAAGAAAAAAAGGGGAAAAATACACAAAAGGGGGATTAATGTGAAATATTTATCTATTATCTGCCTTATTTCACAACTGATTTTGACAAAAATTCCAGCAATTTGTTTGTTCTGGTTCCCCTCCCCTCCCCCCCCCCCCCCTCCCCAATATTTTCAGCCAACATGTAAATTTACATTGTAGGGTCAAATTGTACTTTGCAGTCTGTGTCTAAATATGTGAAATTAAAAGATAGCAAAAGCCAAGCTTTGATACTGTCAATTAATTGCTGGACAGCTACTCCTGAAGGGTGAGAAATATATTGAAAATAATTGCAAAAACAGAACATCTGTTTTGGTTTTATTGTTATTTTCAATTTGAATGGAGACCACCACGGAAACCTTTTTCAAATGTTTAAAAAAAAAAAAAAATCAAAATTTTCAAACTCACTTGGCTGTCTTCAGCAGAGGATGCCTGGTTCCCACTAGTTTTCGCATGTGAAGGGCAACATTGGCCAGCTCATCGCTGAGGAGGCATCGCAGGCTCATGAAAGACGTTGAGTACCCGACCACCTTCTCCGCTTCCGTGATGGCTTTGGCCCAGTCTGATGGTTCCGAGGGTCCAAAGAGGTTCATGAAGCCCCTGCTCTGTCCACCATACAGGAGGTCATCTGACTGCAGCAGATGTGTGTGATTACCCAGTCGACCATGCTGTACTTGAGTGCAGCCAGCTGTTGTTGTTACTGTCCTTACATGGCCTAGAACACAGAGTCTTGTTGGATTCAAGGTGTTCCATGACGACGAAGTCAGAGACAACTGTCTCCTGATACAGCGTATGTGCAGTCTATGCAGTGACATTGTTGGTGGCAGCCAAGTGAAGATTGTCTTGGGGAAATTCCCAACTTTTCAGTGGCAGTTTAGTGGTGAAGCCTGTGAAGCTCACTGCTGTAGATCGATTACATTCCAATCTCGATGTTCTGCACAAAACATGAAACAGAAGGAGACTTTGTTTATACCTCCAGTATATACCTACATATCATCAAAGGTATGTAATATTTTCTTGTAAAATATAGCACCATTGGCAGTGGCATGGATTATCAATCACAAAACAAGGTATTCACATGGTAAAGCAAATTGTCCAGGGTTTGACCTCCCGTGCTAAAATTCCACCACTCGCAAAAGCATAACATCTTAGAGTTTTCTACTTCTACATGAAGGGCCTAGAGGGTGGTCAAATTTTTGATGCCGTTATGGTCAAACTATGAGCGGCTTCAGGCCTCGAATTAACCGACGGCCACCGACGGCCATGGCCGTCGGTGCCCCTCTCGTTGGCCACAATGCCTTTTGTTTTTTGATCAAAGTTACGGCCAAAAAAAATGTGCCCTTTTTCTTGGGGCCGTGGTGCCCTTTTAGAATGAAAGTTATTATTTATGACGTATGATATGCCCTTTCTCAAAGTCTCTTTAATAAGCTTGAACAACTCTCCTGATCTCAAATATCATACCTTCAGTTCACTCGCGTCCCGATATATCTAAATCAAACTCAAAGTATCTTTCCAAGATACGAGACGACGTGTACGTACATGTACATTGTACGCCCGACCGGCTTTTACCGTCCCAACTGCCTCCACAGCGCAGCGGCCGCGAGTATTATATGTGACCGTGCACCTCAAAACGAACATAAAGTCGCACACACTGATTTTGGGTGAGGACTGATAATAAGTGAAATTGGTCAACCTAGCCGAACTTGACTTTTTCATATTTTCTGAAAGAGCGGGTCTTCTTTTACATTATGCTAAAATTTGGTATCATAAAACGGGCAGGAAAGTGTGTTTTTTAAGCAGTTTATCTCGAACATTTTTGGTAGAATAGTGTGTTAGGTGTGTCTTTAGAATCCTTTTTTCATTTCTGAAAAACTTTGTCCACACTCTTCACTTTCAACTCTAATAACTTTTGAAAGGATAGTGCTACTACTTTGAAAGTTGGCATTAATTATGGACAGAATGTGTGAATGAGGCATGCTCAATTTCAGTTAAATTTGATAATCCCTTCATTGTTGTTACTCTGGTGGTTTACTTCCTGTTTTTTGTTCCATTCATCGCACAGCCAGCACGGTTTGGTAAAGATTTAGCGCTTGAATAGACACTGTACTTCAGAGCCTCTTTTCTCAGTTCACATTTTTCCTGAGTTTGTGCTTTCTTTCCAATATTTTGATAGGTTAGGAGAGTCCATTTGATTTGAGTTATACATCATTTTAAAGCTTAAAGTCTGCTCTTTCAGAATATAGTCTTAACTAAAAATTCATGTCTGGCGACTTTTTGTTTGTTTTGAGGTGCAGGGTCACATATGTACTAGCTAGGCAGCGCATATTCAGATAGAGTAGTAAAGAGTGAACTCCAAGTTCACCAAGAAAAAAGAAAAATCCCACGATGCCAAGGTGTGCCAGACTGGGGAATGGGGAGGGGTGGAGAGAGAGAGAGACCAATCAGCAGAAGAAACCGTGCGTACTGGCGCATTCTTGGAGGTCATGAACTGTCTATCACAGACTAAACATAGCAATCTACACGCGTGCGCAAATTCCTTTGCCTTGTGGTTTTGCCAGCCAGCTGTCGGAATGTGCTTTGAAGTTTCATGGCAGCCTGGCTGGCCTGAAAGGGTGTCGAGTTTCAATCAATACCTACTGTTGTTTTATTCCTGTTTTAAAAAATGTCGTTTCACCTGATAGAAACGCGGAGATCGGGTATGTGTTACAGCTGTAGGGAAGAGGTTTTTGTTGTGTGTTGCACTTTGTGTGTGTGTATGTGTGTGTGAGTGTTTGTTTGTTTTTCTCGGTTTGTTTTTCTTCTTTCTTTTTTCATAAACACCAAACATGCCCTTTCCAATGTGGCCTTGGTGCCCCTCTGACTGACTTAAGTGCCCTGGCCTCTTGGAAAAAGTGCCCTTTTCTAAATGGCCTTGCCCCTCCAAAATCCTATTTCGAGGCCTGGGCTTGCTTTAATGCTCTTAGAGTCTTTCATTGGTTCACATTCCCTGGCTACAGGGGTTGTGTCCAGTACACATGCTACACAATCCATGCTATTCAATCAATCCTCATTTTATTGTCCTTTGACATTTGTATGTACATGTAACAATTATCTAACACGAACACGGTAAGCCGTATCACTATCAGTCCATAGCCATAGGCAAGTCTTTCCGTAATAATGATTTAGGCCCTACATTGTATAAAGTTTGTTATAACTGTATATCGGGGTAGGAAAGTGAGATAAACATGTAGAGTTTGAGGTAAGTTTATGAGGAATCATTTGAATTTCTTTGCATTTTGACAGGTCATCCGTTTTGACGTACGCGGACGCACGTGATGGTGCGGGGATGGTTCACATTGATTAACATGTATCACCAAGCGTTGTGTGTCCAGACAGTTGTGGGACCGGACGCGTATTGTCTATTGTAACTTGTATTAAGTGCGTGTAAGTGCATCTGGAATGAAAATGACGCAGTGAAAGTCTCACACGATGTTACGAATTGTACACACATATTACGTCATTATTAGGCCAGTTCGATCGAATGTTCGTTAGCGTCGACCGTACGGCGAGAATGTAAACACCGTGCACGCTCGCTCCCCATATATTTCCCGTACAAAATCAATGCGTGCACAACTCTTTGACTTTGATACATTCGTACATGGCCATGGGATCACTTTGAAAGGGAAAATCCAACGATTTAGCAGGTTTATTCTAACGCCGTATTCAGAGTATGGTAGGTGTTCAACCCACCGACCGGGTCCATAACGACCGACCGCGCATTATAATGGCATTGCGCGTACAGAAAGAAAATGTACGCATGGGACTACGCGCAACGGTGTTCGATTCTTCACTAGGCTACGCTACCGAGTAAAATGTGGCGAAAACAACTAAGTATTCCCTCTAAATTACCGAAATTTAGCAAAATCGAATAAGGTTTATCGTGTAACTACATAATAACTAGGCCTACACACCTTTGCTGACTCGTTGTTAGATGTAGAGTATCCTTCCGTAATAAATTTTACGATTTTGACCGCAAAATTGTCACCGCCGCTTGTACGATCGTGCACACATGTTACACATACACATGACATAAACATTTTGTCGCCCGCTACGACCGTACGAGTTGATGCAGAAACGAGCAATGAATGTGAAAAAACAAACCGACTCATCTAATTTATTTCAATTACGATGAAAAGTTTCCTAATGAAAATCAAGTCAAATTCATCAAACAGTCCTTCAAAAGTAATATCGAAGGATTCAAAATATATTCAAATATTATTGGGGAAAAAATGACGGCTAGAAAAAAAACATCGGCCTGTCGAAAAAACGCATTTTTAAAGTGCCCTTTATACGTATTGTCAGGGTGGTCGGTTGAAATGAGCAGGGCAACTGAGTGCGGAAAAAATGACACCCCACGCGTTCGAAGCCGCCATCTAAGAGCACGTACCTCAGATCGCATTTTCAGTGCGCGCTTGTGAATCCGGAGTATTTTCTCCACACATGAGTAAAATTTCAGGCAAATTGTGAGATTTTTCACGTTTCTATTGATAGCAAAACGCTAGGTGTCCGGTATTATGAACACCCAACCATACCTGGTATGTTGTCTGTGGTCAGTGTTAGTATATACGAGGAGTCTAGACTCTATATCAAGTCTTTGAGGTAAGGCAGAAGGGTGCATATTCTATGTAAAATAGGTAAGTTTTCACGCGCGAACTAAGTGTCCAGAAACCCAACCCCCTATCATATTTTATGAGGGCGAATTTCTGAACGTAGTGTGACTAAAACTAAAAGTATGACTGTGAGTGTAAGTGTCCTTGACAGTGACGTCCCTACCCAATGCTACCTGCAAACTGCATTATTGAGAGACGAGACCTTGTTAACCCGTTGAGGACGAGTTCCGAGTATACTCGGGCAAGCATCTACGGGAAATGCATGTAGTAGAAAAATCAAACCGTCCTCAAATTTACTGCGACCAGCAGCACGAACTCGGAAGCGTTAGCGATAGCGCATAAGGCATAGATAGCGATGCGGGTGCGGTGGGCTCCCCCCACAGCACAACCAACTGAGTGTGTGTTCTGTAGGCCTAAATTAATTTACAATGAATTGATCGGTGTTTCTGTTATGAGTGTTAGGTATTCAACAGCTAAACAAAATCATTTTGAATTTTAGTTGCCCAATAGGGCCACCAAAAGATGAACACCTACCCGAATCGTCCTTCTCTGATCGCCGAGCCTCTGTGTTCGTGTACCGAGTGTCTCTCTCCTCTTACGTGCCTATGCCTGAGCTGTGTCTCTGCGTTTTCTCTCTTTCACGTAATCACCAACACAGACTTCATGCAGTGGGGCCGTTATCAAGTCGAGCACCTTGCCATGGCCATGCAACCTTGCCCGCGATTACATAATTTTGTTGAACCGCTATGGTAGCCGCAAAAGTAAAATAGTTTTGGACTTTATGATTCCAAAAGCTTTGGAGGAATCCCAGGCAGAGCTACCAAGTCTCACGCATTCTGAGTGAGACTCAAGCATTTAGGGGTCGTCTCACGATCTCACGCATGGCACCCATTTTTCTCACGCAAATCTGCAAGAGCTAAAAAATGAAAAAGCTCCCTGCCGTGGGAGTCGGGGGGGGGGGGGGGGGGGGGGTGGGGGACATTCGCTCGCCGAGATGCAGAGTTATAAAAATCTCACTCATAAATTTCTTTTGAACTTGGCATCCCTGCCCAGGTGATACGAAGAGTTTGTCATTTTTATTTTGAAAACAGTAATTACGGACTAGCAAAGTTCCAGGTCCCTGGTTCATGTCTATATTTCTAAAGGCATTGTTTTCTTTGTTTTTCATTCAAAAGTGTCAGCCTTGGTGCTCAAAATGAGGAAAGTCATACCGTACAGTAATCACCTATAGTTATAGTACCATATGATTATGATAATTTAACTTTATCCCTGCAAGTTGTACCGATCTATATTGTTCTACATTGAATATCACTTCTAGTCAGTGTCAGATGTCTCTCCCCCTTCTGCTTGTTGTTTGGGGAAGCTCATGACTGAAAGAACATAGAGGTCCAGCCTTTCCATCTCTGTCAAAATGGTGTCAGATATATCTATCGCCATGTCTATTTCTCTCATTCGGAATTCTTCAGGCACATGATGAAGGGACTGTACAGCCTGGTTGAGGTGGGGATTCAGGTTTATAACATTCCTAAGTGAGATAATGAGAAACCTCTCATGAAATATGAAAGAGCATGTAATTTCAAGAAGGATTCAACGTTTATTTGATGAAAATTGGTTTTCAAAAGGCCGAGATATAAAAAAAAGTGATAACAATAAAAGGCGACAGGCCACACCTTTTATTAGGATCTCTTTGTTTCATCTTGTTTTTGGATATCTTGGCCACTTCAAAACCGATTTTTATCAAATAAACTTTTGATACCGGTACCCCTTAGAATTGCATGCTCTTTGATATCTCATAGAGTACCATACCGGTAGTTTCTGAATATTTCGCCAAATGTTAAAAGCTAAATCATCACCTCAACCAGAACTGTACAGTCCCTTTAAAGCATCACTTCCTGATCCATATCAACATTAATGCAAGCATAGAACACACATAAAAAGTGCAAACACGTTTTCACACAAACACACCACATATTCACAGTCATGATTTCAATTCAAATACTCTAATAATATTTCTAATCTAGAAGATCGCATTGAGCAATGATGAATTGCATTATTTAAAGAAGACAGGATTTGGAAATTTCAATTTTAATAGCTTTGTTAATAGCTTTAATAGATTTTAAGTCTAGTAATTACATTTTCATAAAACTGAAGGCTTCTGACTTTGCCAAACATTGATCTGATGGCAATCATGTCGAGTCCTCTCCATTTGCAATAGAAGAATGGTAGCAAACATAATCTACACATACACAAGAAATGATGATAAATTTCAAGGTTTAGGACCTATGATTTGTAGCAATAAATTTTTTTTTCTTCAAAATTTGACCTCTTTTGACCCCAACGTCATGCCCACAAGTTTTGATCATCCCGATGTAGACTCAACATATCACTCATGTGTCAATATAAAGCTATGTAGATGCTACACCTGTGGCAGAAACCTGCCAGTACTTCATCCAGTGGGACCAAGTATAACTCATCTGTTTTATTATCACCTAAAGCAAGGCTATACTTTTCCCTTGTGGAGGATGTAAGAGGACTGTAGTGGATGAACGTATCAAGTTTGCATGGTGGACAACTTTTTTTTTTTTGGGGGGGGGGTGATGTAATGACTAGAACAGTACATATACAAAGGAGTGCACTGTACATTCAGTGCTAACTATTAATACAATCCTGTACATTGCACAAAATTTGTTTCTTCCTTGCATTATCAGATAGAGAAGTCAAATACTGACAAACTGTACACCGATTACATGCCATCTGAACAGACTGTTTATGCAAACTGTCAAAATATCAAAGTACCGGTACTCGGTTCAGAAACACACATACATTGTATGTGTAATATCTATATAAAGACATAACATTTGCACACTGAG
Source organism: Diadema antillarum (assembly GCF_040938485.1). Taxonomy (NCBI): domain Eukaryota; kingdom Metazoa; phylum Echinodermata; class Echinoidea; order Diadematoida; family Diadematidae; genus Diadema; species Diadema antillarum. Next base: position 308,041 of record NW_027271708.1, read on the forward strand.
ACAGACAAACATAAAAGACAAGACAAACTGGTGCCCACTTCCAATTTTATTGCTGTCTGATAATATCAGTCATAAGGGAATAACACCTACAAAATCCTGAATACCATCTGGATATTCAGTTTCATTACAACACAGAGATCCCATATTCATTTAAATAGCTCCAGCTCAAGACGTCTCAAACAGGTTTATGGAAAAAAACATTGAAACAAAATAAATCACCAATTAATGCAAGCATACATGTAGCTTAGAATGAGCGCTTCTGATTTGAAATATTATTCAAAAGCATATTACAGTAATGTCATCCATACGTGCATCCTTCATCATACTTCAACTTCACACCATCAAGCAGATGAGGTGTCGTAATGATTATAATGTATGTATGGATGTACACCATCAGGTTACATGCTCTTTTTTCCCTTTTTTTTTCTTTGTTTTTATGTTTTGCAACAGCAGAAAAATACTGATACAGTGTACCTCATATGAAGAGTAACGTACACAAAAAGTCTAACAGAGTAAAGAGAACCTCGTTGTATAGTTCCTCGTTATATCAGGGTAAAAAAACCACAAACACAAACAGAGAAATATAGAAATATTAAGAGTCTGGACTCCTAAATCTACAGGGGTTTTGTTGTTACATTCGACCTCTGTAAAGCAAGATTCCACTTCATATATGCAATGTCACTCATTGATGCACATCACACTGGTGTAAAGATAAACAGGCATGACGTGTTTGATATACAGTTATATTATGTACATTGCAAATGGTACATTGTAGTCCTGTAGCATAATCAAAGCAGAGGAAATCATAGAGATAAAGTGTATAGGATGAACCAAAACTGTGAACAGATTGACAGACTAAACATGCAAAATTTGTTGTCATCTATTTTGTGTGAAAATACTTGACAGGTGAAACAAGTAACAAGTATGATAGGTAACATGACCAAAATTCAAACAGTTGGACAGGTTCAGTCATTTCATGGTGACTTGAAACAATCTTGTAGTAATTTGAATTTCATACATTCTTGTACAGTACATGTAAGTTTAAACATCACCTACAACCTGTCTTACAACTAGTGGAGGACACTAAGTCAGTTCTCATTAAAAAAAAAAAAAAAGACTTACTCTGTCAAATCAAAATTAATACAGTCAGCATTGCCCGTAAAAAGTTGACCTTCCTCAAGTCGAAATGTCTACCAAGTCGAAGCTCCAGAAAAGTCCACATTTTCTCTTCACTCATTTCTTTAAAACAACCTTTCACTTTACTATTTGAATTTTGCCTATTTGAAGATACATGTAATTTGAAGTCCACATTTGTATGAATACATATGTTATTTCCATCACACAAGTTGAAGTGTTTTTTTTTTTACCTCATACATCATTCAAACACCAAGTACAGCATTTTTTCATTCTTTCCTAAATAGACAAAAGAAAATACATTATCTTTTTGATAAACACTCCCAAGAGTCCAATCCAAGTTAACCCTAATTTCACTTCTATCCTTGATGTCCAGCTGAGCCGAACATAAATTACGTTTTGGGAGGTTCTTAGGAGGTTTGGGCCCCCTGGGGCCCCCAGAGGGAGCATGGTACCCATTTCAACAAATTGAGATCCTATCCTCGTAGGGATGCTAGCCGACAAGTTTGGTGGAAATCCATTGAGGTTTTCAAGAAGATGATGATAATATTTGGACTACTACATAAAAGAGCTAGGCATGGACGACCTCGACACACATACGTAGGCACACTCAGAAATGACACTGGTCTCCATGACACGAAGGACATTGTGAGTGTAATGGAGAACAAAAATCGCTGGAGGGACATCATCCATGGATCTGGGAATACTACCCGACTTAAAAGTCAGGAAAGTCAAGTTGGACCATTGCATGTGTTGGTACACCATGCGATGTCTCAAGATCAAGATAGCTACTAAGCGCAGGCTCAAAACAAAGTCATATGAGGAATACCATCACAAAATTTGTAGATGAAAATCCTCTGTTGAAGAAGAAAGATGTTGTAGAGAAGTTTGGTATCAGACAGTGCAATACCCTCTTTGAAATTCTCTGAAACCGTGACAAAATTATTTTGTTCAGGCTATGGAAAACCCTAATAATGTCTGGAAAGGAAGCCTCAAAAGAATAAGGGCAGTCAATTCAATGACGTTGATGCTGCCCTCCTCACATGGTTTTGGCAAGAAGAGGCCTTGCCTGATTTGCGGCTGAATGGGGAGATGCTTCTTAATGAAGCCTTTTACCAGGTACATTGTACTTTGCAAAGAAGCTCGGCTATGACACATTGCCAACACGACACTGGATAGATTGTTTCAAGAAAAGGCATTGAATTGGTCGCATTTAAAAGGAGGAAGAAGATGCAGGCTTGAACACAGATGTTGCTGATGACTGGAAGAGGGGAGCACTTCATCACATTTTGAAAAGATATGAGACAAGTGACACATATAAGTGTGACGAAACTGGACTTTTCTGGCAGATGTTGCCAGGAAAATCACTCGGCTTTCTGGGAAAAAGATACTATGGATGCATAACAGCCAAAGACACGCATAACTGTACTGGTTTGCGCCCACATGGATGGGTCTTACAAATTGCTCCTGTACGTCATCGGGAAGAGTACCAGTAAGCATCCAAGAGCTTTTAAAAATGTCCATTAGCTTCCGGTCACATATGAAGCAAACAAAAAGGCGTCGATGACAGGAGCCCTATTTGAAGGATGGCTGAGAAAGGTATATTGCGAGATGGGAAAAAGGGCGTGTAAGATCCCCATGATTGTAGACATTATTGTCCCACTCATCCCAACATCTCTCTCAACAATATCGAGCTGGTGTTCCTGCCACCTAAAACCACTAGTGTGACACAGCTTGTGGATAATGGCACCATTCGTACAATGAAACAACATTACAGGCACATTCTTGCATTCAGGCGTCTCCTAGCAGCAGAAGTGAAACAGCCTTCCAGTGGAACCTCCTGGATATCATTCATGGCAGGCAAATCTGCATGGGAAAAGGTTACAGACGTAACAATTGCAAATGTCTAGAGGAAAGTGGGCTTTGTTAAGTCTCTGAGATAGCAAGAAGAGGCTATGCCTACAGCTGCTGAAAACACCGCAACTGAGCAGCAAAGTTATGGAGCTGATGGAGAGCCCACAACTGACAATGGCAGAACAAAGAAAACTTTGGAGTTTCACAACATCTGGGACAGGTTGTCAGATATCTTCAAGAATATCCCACCCTGGAAGACTATGTAAAAATCGACGACGGTGACTCGTGCTCCAAGGTACTCACAGATGAGCTGATTTTGGAGACAGTGTCAGCAAAAACTGTTGGTGATGATAAGGAGCAAGAGGAAGATCTGAGCAATTAACAGACAGCATGGAGCTATATGTACATGCGACAGTGTGGACCCACCAACATTCAGAGAGGCGTGCAAGGTATTAGATGTCATCAGTCACTTCAATATTACTCGCACAATTCCAGATGAAATTGTTGCATTTGTGGACAGGTATGAAGCATCATTAATGATTGAACTACCTAAGCACTGAAAACAATCATCGATGGCTATTTTGAGAGCCCACAATGTGCTTGCTCTCAAGATGCCCTCAAACAGCAGCAGTCTGCCTATTAAAAACATATGGCATATCAGATATGCTTGCCTACATGTATAATTGAAGAATACATGCCTAGGTCAATTGAATTGAAAATTCATCACCAGATTCTCTGAAAATCATTCTAGGAGATTTCAACAATGCTATTTGGATTCTACATTGCCAGCATATAAGTGGTAAGTGAAACAAAACACTCAAAGTAATGCCAGGCTGGACCTCTGTTACAGCAACATACCAAATACATACTATGTATCAAGTGTCTGCCCTCAGCTTGGGAATTCTGATCATTGTAATATTCTTTTACGCCCGAAATATCGCTCACAACTTGAAGAGGTGTAAGGCGGCTACTGGAGAAAGACAGGTTTGGAACACAGAATCAACTGAAGAGCTGTTTGCCAGCTTGGAGTGCGCTGACTAGGAGGTTCTCCTTGACCTGGCAAACACAGTGTACAATATGGTATTAACCATCGTCAATCACTACATCCTATTTTGTGTCCAGTCTAGCCACGGTCCCTGTTCGGAAGTTTCACATACAATGTACATGTATATTCGAACGAAGGTACTGAAGGGTCTGTCTGAAGCAGGAACATGATGCTCATTCCAAGGGTGACACAATTCTACTGAAAGCTCTACAAAAGAAGATAAGGAAACAGATCTCTTTTGTAAAGAGGATTGTGAGACAATTGGAACAAGACCAATGATGGAATGCAAAAGCAGCAGCAGGTCAGAATTACCCACATTTACCACTGTGTACAAAAAGCAAGTTTTCACAAAGATTCACAGAATTATGCAGGATTTGACACACCCAATGCATGATATGTTTAGATATAACTGATGTGGTATTCAAATGATTGTTCCTAAAACCAGGAAGTGCCTTGCTAAAACTCTGTGATGTAGATTTTTAGACAATCGTTTGTTTAAAATGCCATTCATATGTTTAACAACTCTGTGAAACGTTAGACACGTCATTTAGACACAATAACCTAAACTCTGAAATTGCTCCGACAGAGATTTTTAGACTCGTGTAAACGAGTACACGAACATATTTGTCGATATTTTGTATGCTTCTCTGCGTATAACACACGGTAGACTGTATCACTATGTTCGGAACGAAGAGTCGTTCCGTTTCACCTGAAGATCCATAGGCCTTCCTGCCGAAAATAATCAACACGAGATTGTAGTAGTATATTCGACCAATGCCATAAACGTTGAATTTAGAGCAGATTCATAATAAGGCATTAAATGTTTTAGGGCTATTAAAGTGTATTTTGTTAACCAACTTAGATCAAAGGTGGAATTGTGTCTAAACGTTAGACACGTGTGATGTTTCTGCGGTTAGGTTGTAAGGACAGACAGCTTTTGGTATACTGTGTTTTCATCCTGTTTTACATAATGGATAAAATCATACATACTGTACACACATTAGCAAAGCAATACTAAGCTTTATATAGAAAGAGTTTACATTCAGGAATCCAGGGGAAAGGATGTGAGCCAAGGACAACAGATGGGGGGGGGGGAATTAAAAAAGTTTATATTCACAGCAGCAGCAAGGATATTTTACAGAGAAGCTGGTAAAATTGAATGGGTGGCAAACTTTCCAGTGACCAGAAGAAGAAACTTTCTCATCTCAAAAGAGAGAGAGAGAGAGCAGAAGGTGAAGAGAAAGAGAAGGAGAAGGAAATATGGCATAACGCTGCACACTAAATAAGAGAATTGTAGCTCCCAGTTTAACAAGACATACACAATATTGCCAAAAAGATTTCTTGAGGTCAGTGTAATTGGCAGTAGAGACATGTGTAGCAAAAGGGAAATCACAATGCATTTACTCTAAATTTCACTGTTGGATAATCTCATTTTCTAATAGCCCATTTACAGCACAAATGAAATAATATTGTTCACAAGTGTTACAGATGGACCACACATAACATGTTGAGCTATACATTCGCATGCACAAGATGCATCAACCTTTTGAGCCATATCAAGATTTTTATTCAAATGTGTCACTGCAGCTATCTTCCTTGATAAACAGGCTGTCGAGCATCGCCAGATCGTGAGTGTCAGTGAACTGGTATACAGAATAAAAGGGAGCTGACTACTGCACCACAATACTTTGGACTGTATGTGTTCACCGGGGAAGATGTAACAAGTGCCTTCAAGGGTATAACATAGGGGCAAAGTTGAGCCCCTAAAGAAGAGCTACAGAGCCACCCCATGTACCACACAGCATTCAGGGGAGAGTAGTCTGATATTATAATTTCAGCAATATGTTACTGAAATCTAGTAAACTGCTCAATCTCATAATGTAATAAACACTGCTGAAATTTTATAGCATGACTTTATAATGTACTAATGTTTTTTTCCCCCTCAGAAAACTTAGTGATGAGTGGTCTATGGAGCCAGAGGTGACAGATGACATTGAAGCATTCACATGCCTAATATGGCCAGGTCCAGAATTGAACGTCAGATGGTGAGAGAGGGCGAGCAACTTATAACCAAATCCAAGGTGGATTTCTCCATGCTCCCACCTTGCAGAGACGACCTTATCCCCACATTCAACGTATGAACAAAGGCCTTGCTATCTTCAAACGAGCTATGATCTACAGACAAAGTGGTTAATCACTTTTGTGAGGTTTGTAGTTTGTCATGTATGTATACGGACCATTTGGGCGCTTTCAAGTGTAAACGACACTGAATTTTTCATATGTTTGGACTTTTCTTGTATCAAACCTGCTTTAATTGTGTAAATAACAATCTCAATTGATTCCTCACGCCACATTTACCCTAAAGAAATGTTTTATTTGTATAAGGAGCCACTGTCTGATGATGGGCGGAAGCACTGCCGCTACACCGTTACTGGGTAGTAGGCCGCCTCCAGGGTGCCTGGTATCTTGGAGGTAGTGAGTCGCTGCAGTTTGATGAGCAGAAGGAGCATGGCCTTGGACTTGGGCCCTAGGTCTAGCTGCTGGACATCAGCATCAGTCAGAAACACTCCTTGACCTGCAGAGAATGATGAGATAAGATGGAGGAAAATGGTTCCAACAGATGCTCTTCAGCTAATTAGCCCTTCTGATTTATTTATCTATCAAGTACATGTACTGTATCTATCTATTCCATTTTTTAGTATAAGCAGGGCTCCACACTAACTTTTTTATTTGGTGGCCCGATGGGGCCACCAAAATCATCAATTTCAAATTTCGGGTGGCCCGAGAGAAAAATTTGGTGGCCCCCAAAAAACAATAAAAAACATTAAAATTCCTTTTTTTTTGATAAGTCAAATATTTACGTTCTATCATAGTAAGAATTGGAAGCTGGACATGTCTACTCATAAATAAACCTCAACAAACTCGCAACACTCACTCTCAGGCACTCATTCAGTCCTTTTCATCCATCCTTTAAACAAATTTGACTGCTGAATGGTAAGACTAAGTATGAATATTCATTGACAGGCACATGGGTTGCAACATCTTAACATAAATAAATGACACTTTTCAAAAAATTGTGGTGGCCCGAGGCGGGCAACCAAATTTGCCCTTTTTTGAAATTTGGTGGTCCGACTTTCATTTTTGGTGGCCCCGGACCACTAGGCCGCCATTAGTGTCGAGCCCTGCTATAAGTATCTCATTCTCATTCCTTCATTTAAATCAATAGACAAACAGCCAGCCTGACAACAAAAACAAAACAAAACCTGCTAACCCCGCATACAATTCCCTTTTACAACCACAAATATCTGGGACGACTACCTCCAGCTAAGGACCGAGCCCTAGCCACAGTAAAGGCTCCATACAGCTGGGTGGTGGTTGTACATCCTCAGTACTGTGGTCAACAGCTTGTATATCTGGGAACTATTGTGAGCCTGTGGTGTCCCCGAAGATGGATTGGGAACCCACTACTGTAAAAGTGGATATTTTCGCGTGACTAATTTTTCGCGCTTGGCCGGGTCGGAAGAGTTTCGCGTGTTTTTAATTCCGCGGAATCAAGACATCACGCACAGGCGCTTATGGCAAGCAAAAATATTCGCGTGCTTTTATTTTCGCGCTAGTTTCTGGTTGCGCGAAATGCGCGAAAATTTGAACACCGCAAAAATTTCCACTTTTACAGTATTCAAACACTGATTGTATGTGCAAAGCAGTGAGATAGTGTTATACAGTCTCCTCTACACATACATAGTGTACAATATAACAACAATGTGACCTTATGTGTCTATACTCTCAGGTTGTCATAGCACCACCGTTTTCCAAACTTCAGCATTACATACAAAAACAAAGCAAGGTACGTCTTTCCATACAATAGCTAAGAAAACAATAGCAGTTCAATAAGTCCTATACTTTGTATTGTTTCATTTTGTTTGTTGTGTTTGTGTTTATTTGTGGGTATGTGGGTTTTTCTTTAACCCTAACTTACCTGGGCTACTGTAAACGTCAATATTTTCGCGCGATTAATTTTTCGCGCTGAGCGGCTCGAAAACATACATTTGTATTCGCGGGTTCTTAAATTCGTGCTCCGCAGCGGGTTAATACACAGTCGCTGTTTTCTTCCAGCGATGCCAGCGTACGATAAGCGACGTAGCGAGCGGCGCGAGTGCGAGTACAAGCGCTCAACTACATAGTACAGTGTACATGTATTTTACTCGATACATGTACTGTAGGACTAGTACTGTAGTCGCGGGGATGTAGCAATCGGCCGTGGGCTCGGTGCGTGCGATGATACTGCTATATGCGTAAACATGTCTGTACTACGTAGCATTATCATCAACGAAGCGCAAAATGTGCATAGAAAATTGCGAAGATAATTATATTCGCGCGTTTTTGAATTCGCGCTAGCCGAACATAGCGCGAAATCCGCGAAAGTACCGCGAATATGTCCACATTTACAGTATTTAGCGAGCTTGAATTCCTGGGGGGGGGGGGGCCATTATGGCCCCCCCTTCAGATCTCGGCCGTTGATCGCGCGATCGCCGCAAAATTTTGCATGAACATAAAGCCGGATGTAATCTACAAGACTGTTAAGTTAAATTTTCGAAAAATTTGCATTTTCTATTTTAAATCAATTAATTATGCAAATATAGGCAAAAACCTCATTTTCGTCTGTAATTGGCTTATAAAAGCTTATGGAATGCTGATTTTTGGTGTAAATATTCCTAGTAACATTCCAAACATTTGTGCGTAAAAAAAAATTCAGTATCAAAATTAATTTCTTATGTTTTTTTTATTGTTTTATCAATTTTTTTTGTATTTCATTGTTTTTTCAAACTTTTGTTTTTGTTGTTTTTTCAGCAGAATTTGTCATACACATTTTTTGAAGCATAATTATACTAAAATAAATTGATTTCAGCCATTAAAATTAACAATATGAATCTTTATATGAATTAATTGAAAAAACACAATTTGTATTGACTTTGTACACAAAATCACGTTTTTTTGAGCAATTTTGGGGTTGATGAAAATTTTTTGAAGGGGCGTGGCTTCGGAACGGTATGCCCGGGCGTGACAAATTTGGTCTCAAAAGTTGTGCGAGACTTGAAAGTAAAAAGTCAGCGAGCGGCGCCATAATGGTCGCGGAATTTGTCGAGGGGGGGGGGCCATTATAGCCCCCCCAGGTAAGTTAGGGTTAAGGATCATTACTGCATGATCCGACAAGCTTCTGGTAATTACAGGTCTGTCAACATTCCCACATCCAAATCAGGGAGATTCTACACAGCAATCAGGGAGATATCTGTGTGCTACATGCATTTTAATGGGCAAAAATAATTCCCACATCAGGGAGATTTTAATATTCTCTATTCAGACATGAACAGATTTTGACATTTTCAGGGAGACTCCTGCAGAATCAGGGAGCCTTGGCAGCTCTAAGTTAAGAAACAGAGACACGTCAGTCCTTGTTTTAACTCATTGATACTTGTATCACTATTATTGACTGGATCCATCTTCAATAATTACCCTGCATGGCCTTCTCACGTAGAACAGCATTAATCCTCGTCACAGTGTGGTTAATTAGCTCCAGGGGCAAAATCCTCCTCATGTAATCCGACTGGCCCTGAAACTCCCCCTGCACCACTGAGCTCAGAGTAGGGCAGCTGGGTAAGGAGATGAATGAACACATACAGTATATGGCTTAAAATGCATATAGAATACAAATACATGATCAATTCTAAATTTATGACACTTCATGCATAATAAAAATGCAGACACAGCATAGATCCCAAACATAAGATACTGGTGCAATGGTGGGGGTCCTGCAAGGTGAGTAAAGAATTTTTTTAGTCCCTCGTCCTCTAGAATGCGCAAGCATATCACAGCAAAATTTGTTAGTATTTGCCAAATGGAGGGGGTAAATCCACTCTGCGATCTGTGCTCATATTTTTTTCTTAACAAGTACAGAAGTTCATATGTAACAGAATAAAAGAAACATCATCAAAATGTGACATAAAATAAGATAGTTATGGAATTCTTAGTTTTCACATGTTTTTGCCGAAATAGTGATTAGTCATTATATCTGGCTATTTTACCTCACTATAACTGGTACCTTCATGGTAAACATACTTAAAAAAGAGATCAGCTAAATACACTACTGCAAAATATGGATCACCAAATTTAACCCGCTATAAGCAGTACCTCGTATTAAAAGGTCATTATACTCAGTATTCCACGGTTTCCCACTATTGCTTGGATCATTGACATATATGCAAATTACATCATCAACTCCCGTACATCCATCTGGTTTGGACAGAGATATCTAATTAAGATCAAATTTTGGGGCAGTAATATAGCAACTAAAACCCCTTTCCCTTGTAAGAGTCGTCTTTGCCAGGTTATGATAATAAGACTGCAACAATCTTATACATGTGACACATGTTTTCTTTTTAATTGTATTATTCTTTGAAGGACATTTATTGCAGAATTTTGTTAAGGTGAATGGGAAACATGTGAACTTTTAAAATTAATCTACTTCTGTGTTGTATTGAAGTCTATTTATTCAAGTCAACTTGAACATGACATAAATTAGCACTTCATGAATACACTACCTGATGTGATTGGAAACTTCCATTTTGCTCTCCAGTGAGGGCACTGGCTCATGACTCAAGGAAGACTTCTGAGAGACAGCCGGCATTGTGGGTTCACTTGTGAGCTTTGTAGGCTTACTGCTTGGATCTACATACCTGTGAAATAAGCAGAAAAATACTACTAGTAGTAGACGATTGGTCAAATGATCATTGGCGTCACAGGCTGAAAATAGAATCTATCATGGCTCAGGCTGTGGGTACAAAGAGTGCCCCTCCCACTACTAACATGCATACATAAAATCCATATACCTGCATACTTGGTACAGTAATATTTTAATTTAGACTTTTGGATACACTTGCAGGAGCTGAGCCATGATAAATATGAGGCACTGAAGAATTAAGTAAAACTAAAGAAATTGGGGCTGTCACATGTTGGCTAGGTTAAATGAACCTTTACATACAATACCAATTTAAAACTTTTGAGTGCTACATCAGTTACAAAGTCATTAAAGTCCAGGTAAGCATGAATGATACAATGTACATTGGAGGATTGCTTTGGAAACATTGTGATAATGAAGAAAAAAAAAATAATGATTTTGGCTTGAGCCCCCACATGGAATTCAAAGCTGTTTATGTAATCCATGATATATAGGAGGACATCTAAATAAATAAATGATGATATTGTATCTTTTGTGCTTAAAATTTTTTGAAGTTCCATCATAACAGACCTTGAATAAGACATCGTGAGCTCTGGTGTCTTTGGCATGTCATCAGAGAGGAACTTGGAGAAATCAAAGGCCTTAGAGCGTCCGAGGCCCGGTGGAGTGGTCGGTGCAGCATCGGCTGATGGAGGAGCTTCAGACGAGCAGCTGGTGAGACGCTGGGGCTCCTCAGGGGTGTGGTTGGGGAGCCGTGTGGTGAGGCGGACCGGTTCTTCCATCAAAACATGGGGTACTTGGGTGGTCAGGCGCTCTGGTGCTTGGGGCATTGCAGAATTGGACCTGGAGGTGTTGATGGCAATATTTGTTACTTACTATGTAATAACTGTGCCCTTTGTCAGCATGACATTTTGCCAATTTGGACTTGTAAGACAATGAATAAAGGGAATTCTACAAAATTTTAATATTTCATGAAAACTACATATTTTGAATAAATTCTCACTGAGTAATTGTGAAGGGTAATGTACTTTCCCTTGCTCTCTGAAAGAGGTGAGTCATACAAGTGCTCTTTCAGTATGCTAGAACAATGAAAATATGTTTTGTTCTCATTATATGTGACCCTGCACCTCAAAACAAACAAAAAGTAGCCAGACATGAATTTTTAGTTAAGACCATATTCTGAAAGAGCAGACTTTAAGCTTTACAATGATGTATAACTCAAATCAAATGGACTCTCCTAACCTATCTAAATATTGGAAAGAAAGCACAAACTCAGGAAAAGTGTGAACTGACAAAAGAGTCTCTGAAGTACAGTGTCTATTCAAGCGCTTTAATCTTTACCAAACCGTGCTGGCAGTGCGATGAATGGGACAAAAAAACAGGAAGTAAACCACCAGAGTAACAACAATGAAGGGATTATCAGATTAAAGGACAAGTTCACCTTCATAAACATAAGGATTGAGAGAATGTAGCAATATTAGTAGAACACATCATTGAAAGTTTGAGGAAAATCGGACAATCCGTTCAAAAGTTATGAATTTTTGAAGTTTTTGTGCAGTAACCGCTGGATGAGAAGACTACTGCAGTGTGTGAATAACTTAGATGTCACATGCGTACAACAATATAAGGAAAATATAAAGAGAATTTCACAAAATTTCATCTTTTGAAAAAAGTACACATTCGTCCGACTTGTTACCAACAAATGTTATGGGTAATATTATTCCCCCTGCCTTTAGAAAGAGGCAAGTCAAGTGCTCTTTTATTATGCGAAAAAAGTGAAAATATGTTGAATTTTCTTTACATTTTCTTTATACTGTTGTACGCATATGACTCACAAGTTGTAGTAGTCTCCTCATCCAGCGGTTCCAACACAAAAAATTTAAAAATTCATAACTTTTGCATCGATTGTCCAATTTTCTTCAAACTTGCACTGATGTGTTCTACTAATATTGTTGCATTCTCTCAATCTTTATGTTTATGAAGGTGAACTTGTCCTTTAAATTGAAATTAAGCATGCCTCATAAACCTATTCTGTCCACAATTAATGCCAACTTTCAAATCAGTAGCACTATCCTTTCAAAAGTTATTAGAGTTGAAAGTGAAGAGTGTGGACAAGGTTTTTCAGAAATGAAAAAGGGATTCTAAAGACACACCTAATCACACTATTCTACCAAAAATGTTCGAGATAAACTGCTAAAAAAAACACACTTTCCTGCCCGTTTTATGATACCAAATTTCAGCATAATCCATCCCCCCCCCCCCCACCCCGGTCTCAGCATAGCCAAAAAAGCCCGGCCCCTTTAGGGTTAAAGAGTATAAAGCAAATACACCACATGAGGTTCTCGAAATATAGCTTGAAATGATGCTTGTTTTTGTGTACGTAATGAGCCAAAATATTTAAGCCAGAGAGAGAACTGGTCTGATAGTGAGACGGTTAGGTTGTTTGTATTACGCCAAAAGTGAGATCGTTTCAGTAAAAGAAATAGCAATTAGATTCTAATCCTAAACGATGAGTTTTGTTGCTGGTGTAATTGCTACGATATTTTTTTTCCCGAAAATTGTAATAATTATGATATTAGGAATATCATCGATCTGTGTTGATACACATATCTACGTTAAGGGGGATATGTATGAGGATCGATAAAGTGTAGCTGTGAATCGATTCAGAAATTAATGTTAAGAGAAAATAGGTTTTCCGTGAAATTCGGATGGGAATTTTAGAAACACGAGAGATAAAGTGTAAGGAGCATATATGCAAAGTTAGTGAAAGAAGTTAGAAAAGAGTGAGCTTTTACAGGAGAGATTTGTATTGTTTGGTAGATTAATTCTATCGCTGGATTTTGATAACTGTCCCATGATTTATGTGATTTTCTAAGTACTCGCAGAGGTTTCAATAAGTATAAGCATTGCTGTGCTTATTTTTATTGTATGGCAATTTATTGCAACAGAACCGAAATTTGACACAAATTGTTTGTATTCTTTCGCAAGAAAGGTTAAAATGAACAGGAAAGGAGAAAGTTGATGTGATGATAAGCTGAGAGTGTTCAGACATATGTGACCCGCTACAACAAAATGATCCTAAAGTCGGGCGAGGTCGATTATTTGAAAATTGCATGATATAATCCCCTAATCTTTCTGCTTTAAATTGATATATGACACATCATATAAAAATAATTTGCTGCGGAGATATCGATGTTTAAAAGAGAGCATGTCGAGACGTCTGGAAAATCACTGTTTCGAGAAAAGCGCCCTAAAAGTCTTCCTTTCGACACAATCGCGACCAAGGGACACGCAAGTCAGTGTTTTAGAAGGTAAGCCCTATAGCAACCCCCGAAGAGTTCATTCAAGCACATCAGCGTCGGTGGTCTCCTCACCAACCAATCAGTGACTAGGATGTGAGAAGCGGCTCAGCATAGCGCACCCCGCCCGCACGCACCAGTCGACTGGGCAGTGTGCGAGCTTCACGCTTCGGTTAGCAGCAAGCAGCAAACTGACCAATGAGATCACTCTGGTCGTTGTTAGGGGCGGAACCTATCTGTGGCGCTCAATCCAAATTTTCGAACCAGTTTCTGCTTCGTTGAAACGCCAAAAAAGATGGCTCAGAAAAACGTTAATTTTTGGTCTTTTTTTTAATCATTTTGCTTCAAAATTTCGACAGATGATAGAAGACATGTTAGACTCCAATAGTATATCAAAATCAGAAAATCGTAAGTTTTGACCAATTTTAATGCTCTGACTTCAAAACTTGATTTTCACGGCTTCGACCGTGCGCGACTTTAGGACCTTTTTGTTGTAGCGGGTCACATATTAGTACCTTAACACATTACTGCAAGGGTGAGCACAAATGTTGTATTATAGGAGTTGAGGATTAATAGCTGGGTAGAAATGTATTTTGACAAGGGATTTGTTGTTATATTTGTAGACGTCCGTATTCAGGCACTGAGTATCCGCACTTGTCCGGAGGACGTATCCGGAGTCGGATGCCGCCCAGTCTTTGAGTCTTCGAGTAATCCCACGCCCAGCTGTGGACAGAAACAGGCAGACACCCACGTACCGGACAGTGTACCCATGCTGTGCTGCCACACCAGTATACGCTTCAACGCCGCGACGGACCGCAGGAACAGCCGTCAGCCACCTCGCGTGAACCGCCGATCCGACGCCAGGATCCGGCTTCGCTTGAGCAACACTATACAGTCATCGCGCGGTTATCGACAATGTGAAAGTGCCTTAGATATGTAGGGACTTTATTCATAGGGGGGTTTCATTCGTAGAAATGCACGTGCTCATATAGGGGCTTATCAGAAATTAGGATATTATAGACCAATTTGTTTTTACACATATATTTTTGTCTTGCATTTTTCTTCCCGAAAGACATTTTTTTCTTTCGGTGAGTTTGTAGTTACATTCGGGAGACAGCATCCCACATTGCAGCGCAAAGCACCGACTTTGTTTAAATAAAAGAGTCGGATGACGCAATGGATTTGAAACGATAATTCACTGTGTTCAGTTTATTATTGCGGTCGTCCTCCGAGAAACCCTTTGACAAAGTTCAAGACAAGTAATTATTCCCTGTGGGGTAACAGTGTATTCATGATTCTATACAGTATGCTGGCACAGCTGACGTTGTGCAACTCACCTCGACTCCCATCTCGTTGTCATCTCCGGAGTGGGCGGAGTGTCCATGTTGGGCCTCTGGTTATCAAACACTGGCATCTTGGGCATAGACGGATCCCCCCGGGCCCCTGGGATGCACTCTGGCTGGCTTGGAGTCATTGTGACGGAGGTGAAGGCCCAGCGGGCAGTCAGCTCGGGTGCAGGGGGAGTCCCAAATTGGGCATTGTTCTTTGGAGACAAAATTGACAGGCCAGGGCAGGGGAATTTGGATAAAGAGATGGAGAATTACAATAGACAGTATTGGTAAAGTTGATCAACTGATGTATTTCATTTGATATGTGTCTTTTAACCTTTTTAAAAAGGGCCGCCCACTCCCCCCGAGCCCCCCGGCCATCGGAGGTGCGATCGCGATGAAATTTTGCATGCATGAGACCCACGTCATAATCTACAAGATTGTGTCATAAGATTTTTTTAAACAATCAATTTCTAATTTCAATTAATTAATTAATTATGCAAATTAAGCTCAAGATCATATTTTAGCCTAATTAAAAGCATTGAGAGTCTAAATTTTGATATGTAAATCTGTTTTAGTATATTCATTAATTGTACATCACAAAAACTTCCAAAACTCATTTCAATTCTTATGTATTTTTTTTTGTTTTCAGAATTTCTTATGCATTTCTTTCTTTTTCAACTTGTTTTTCTTTGTTTTTTTAATTGGAAATTGTCACTGACCACTTTTCTACCATAATTAGCATTAAATTAAGCAATGAAAGGGATTAATTGTAAAAATAATCAGGTTTTTATGACTTTCACGACAGAGCACGGTTTTCCATAGGAAATGTACACAAACTCACAAAATTATGCCCGTTTTGGGGCAACATTCCGTTACAAAAATGGGCGTGGCTTCGCAAAAGTATGCGTGGACGCTGCAAATTTTGTCTCAAAAGTTGCGCGAGACTTGAACAAACAAAGTCAAGAAGCCTCGCGATGAGGTCTTCTCATGTTACAGAATTATAGCGCGAAACGTCGTGGGGGGCCGAAACCGCCCCCCCCCCCCCCTCGGCCCTTTTAGGGTTCAGATGCAACTATGAAGAAATTACTTCTTTTTAATCAGGGGATGTCATAACTCCTTTTTGAGGTTCATAGTATGCATATTTATAACACACAATCACATCTTTCTAGTTTTGATTGTTGGTTTGCTTGGTTTATTGTCATTGCATCATTTCACTCCATTGTCCCCCCCCCCCCCCATCACCCCATCAAGAAAGAAAATGAAGAGATGAAGTGGGAAGGGGTGGAGGGGAGGGGGAGGGGCACTCTTACCCATTGCCTGAATGGAGCGAGGTGAAACAATCTGACAATCAAACACTGGCTAAGCAGTGTTGACACAAACAATGCATAATACACCCTAAGCAGCCAGTAACTGCAAAGCTGAGACGACCTATCAGTACACAACATTTCACACACACACCATACACCATGTGACTATTCACCTCAGAAAGGTGGCTTGGGAAGGCATCCAAGATGGAGGAGGAGGAGGATGCAGTCCTGGTACTTGTTGTGAACTGCAGAGACTTTGCAGCAGGTCCTTTGACATCCACTGAGGGTTTTCCTGGACGTTGAGCCACCATATCTGTAAGAAAGCAAAGGACGTACTTAACTCTTTATGTGCCACATTCGCACGCCTGACTCAGTCGACGGCATGCTAACTTCGCATATTCTGCTCAAATGCACAAACTCGCCCAAATGGCTCAATAAATCGCCAAATGCCAAAGTACAATGAAAGCGTTTCTCACCATTCCATTCCTGTAACAGGTAGCTTGCATTTTATGTCATGATTGACTACCAAGCTGTGTTCCCTACTGGATCTGCGAGTAAAATCTAAGTTTTTGTCACTGATCTGTGTGCAAAAGTAATACAATGTACCACTAAAATAATGTAGCAACTGATCATCTGAAAGAAAAACAATCATAGATTTGTCATACAATTTACATGACAGCATCTCTTGGCATTTTCTCAACAACTTTACTCATAAAACGTCAAGGATAGTAAAAATCGTTAAAAGTTACATTGATTTGAAAAACAATTTGTTTCCCAAAGCATGACTGCGCTGCTGTCTCAGAATAATGTGGCACACAGGGGTTTGCACCATCATGACACATATAGAGTTAATCACAAGAGAATTTGTGTGAGCCCTCATGCAAGACTCAACACTAACTTTTTCTTTGGTGGCCCAACAATGGATTAAGTGGCCCCCAATTGGGCCACTAAATCATATCTTTTCTTGAAAAAGTGGCGGCCGGACATCTACACATATTTCTAGTAGCCTAGCGCATAAACGTACAGACATAACAAAGACCCTGTGAATACCCTACAATGGCAAGCTTTTTAATCCTAATATACTAAAATATAACATTAAAGACAGCCAATCCCTTTTTCATGCAAATTTTTGAAAAGTTGGTGAGAACACTTAGGTATTGAAGAAAACACTATTTGGAAACCTCCTGTAAATTTTGAACTCAAGAGGGTCTTTATTTGTTTAGTTAAACTGACCGTCAAGATTTGTATAATTTTTGCTTACTACGCAAAAATTACAAATCTAAATACTAGTCTAGTTTTACAGACCTGTGTGATGCACTTAGTTGCACATGTAGCTCATGTATGTGGTGTGTTGTTATTTGCCATTGATAACAAAGGAAGAGAAGCTAGTGAATTCTTCTTTTCTGACGGCTTTAACATGCATATCTGTTGTTCGAAGTATAAGTATCATATTACAACCACAGGAGGATTAATGTATGTATGCAGCTGTGCCTAGAACACAGAATACGTTACAGTGAGCGTTTGGTGCATTATTTGAATTTTAACGGCTAACAACCGTCAAATATCACAGAATTGTTATAGATTTACAATAGTCTTTTCATTCTGGTGGAATATATCATGTTCTGTGCTATTTGGGAGGGAATGCAAAAGGGAAGGGCCATCTTTAATGGGGACCCTACAGTAAGAGGAAACAATTATCTGGTCCTGCTGAATGAGCAAGCTCATCATACCAAAGTTTGTTGGTGGAAGTGTAAATATACTCCGTGATTAAGTTCACTGTTATAACTACTGTAAAATGCACTACTAGTACATTTAGAAAACAAACAAAAATTTACTCCATGTCTTCAGTCTTTCTGAATGAATAGCACTATATTTTTCATTCTTGTTTGTTTGTTGTTGTTGTTGCAATCTTAGCATAATCAATATGGACTTACATTGCATCTTCACGCACTGATGAACAGTAATTGAAAAGCAAACTGACAAGGATGGCACAGTTTGAAAGTAATTCCTTGCTGACAGTTCAGCCTCCTTTCAGGCAAACAGAATGTTGGCATGGCACTTACCAATAAACTGTGTTGGTGTTTCATTTGGCAGTTCTGAGCCCCCAAAGAGACCAGGAGTGACCGTTACTCTAGCCGGTGTGGTTGTTACTCCCAACGGGGTGAAGGGACAGCTACCTGGCTGAGATGATGGCCGCATAGGAGTGACTGAAGAAAGTGGCTCCCTGCATAAAACAACAACAAATGAAAATTGGAAGTAACGAGCTAAAAGTCACATAGTACATATTTTTTATTTGTATTGAAATACAGAGATGACTTCATCTGCAGTGAAACTTGTGGATCTTTTTTTATGCAAAATGCAGTGGAGTAGACAGAAATGTAAGACAACTAGAGGCTTGACTAAATCAAAAACAAAACAAAAAAACAAAACAAAAAACAGCTGACACAGAGAACATGTACGCATTGGTACGAGTATGAACTAAAACATAGCAAATTGCCCACAACTGGCAAAAATGTATCAATACAAGTGTCACACAATGAGAACATCCCAAACAAAGAAAAAAATCCTGTTAAATAAGACTTGCAGAGAGGAATGTCAAACACATCATTCTGAGGATAATTTCATTTATGGAATGACACAGCATCATTACCGTTTAGTGTATGTAGAATTCAGAGGGATATCCCCTCCGCTGTCTCCTCCCAGTGCAGACGTAGGGCGGGACCCCGGTGGACCCTGAAGCTTGTTTCTGGACAGCATCTCCATGGTGGCCCTGCTAAGACCGTAGTCTTCCAGTCTGGGGGTTCCCCCCTTGGCTTCCTGGATAGATGCGGCCAGTTCCTGGTTCTTTGGTGGTGTGTTTGGGCTGATAAATAAATAGGTGAATGATAATCTGTATTTTTACACAAACATTATGAGTAATGTACAAATGTTTGATTGGATGGGGGTATGGTGCTAGGCAACTTTTTTTTTCTTCTTTTCTGTATTCTTTGGACAAATATCAGTAATTATTATTATTTTTTTCTATTTATTTATTTATTTTTTTTTAGCACTTCTACTCTTTTTGTCATAAAGTCTCCATATCAACCCATCAAGTTCTCAGTGAATTTTGATGTGCACAGCAATGTTGAATTTCACTGTTTGGTACACACTGGAGAGAGATTGGATGCTAAAATTGCATGTTAATTAGTTCATCTATCTGCACAAAAATCTGAGAAGAAATAGCAAAACTTTGCCAATTTGAGAAACAGAGTTAAACAGGAATTTTAATATGCAATGCATTGCCAATTTTAGAAATGGTAATAAATTTAGAAATAAAGACTCACTTAAAACTTTGCAATTTAGAAACAATCATATACTGTATGAACAACAAAGGGCTGAAATGAAAAAAAAAAACATCGTAAAATACTAACAATGGATCCTAATATTAACATACATTAAACATTAAACCACACAAATGGGTGCAAACAACATAAACAGAAATGCAGAATATTGCTCTTTGTAGAACTAACAGGGTAGTTTTAACCAAAAAAAAAATGCTTGTGACAATGTACACTGGTTGTAATTCCTAAATACACTGCATATAAACTATTGCTTACTCCTTCTCACTGTGTTTGACAGACCAAAATGTAAACTATTCTGAGTATAACATGCTAAATGTGAGCTGCAGAAATGTTTGTTGTTGTTTTTGTTGTTTATGAATGTCGATTATGTTCAATAAAATAAATACATGTATTACACATACAAAGACTTAATCAGTTAGGTAATAAAACAGATATGCTGGACAGAACCAACATTTGTTACTGGTAGCTCGTGTACCAGGGAGACGCATACTTAGTACTCAATAATAATCAGTTAAAATAATGTTAGTCGTAGTAAACTTTTACATGTGAAAAGAGGCACAAGTGTGTATATAAGATGTTTTAGTTTGTTGTTTCCAATCATAATTAATGTGGGAAACAAGAAACATTCACTGTTCCCTCTTACATATTTTCTTTTATGTCCTCCAGATCTGGTGATTGCTTGCTTTCCAGTTGCACAACACTTGAGGTCTTGCATTTGTCACCTGCTGTAGTTTTCTTTCCTTGAGACCCTGGGACTGAAAATAGCAGTTGATTGGGTGACAAGAGAGAGAGAGAGAGAGCGATGTGAAAGGCTGAACATCATTGTTCCCTTGATTTCATGTCCAGCAGCTGTGAGAATTTTCACGAGCAAATTCATGGCAGGAACCTTATTTAACAAAACAGCGATATGCAGGAACTAATTTTCTCTTCTTTTAATACACCATTCACCATTTGATTTTACAACTGCATGTGCTGAACATCACAATTCATGTCAAACAGCTGTACATTTCCACTGGCAACTTTGTAACAAGTAACAGGCACCTTATTTCACCAAGTGGCAACCTGCAGGGATCAAGTTTCTTTCTTTTACACACCATTTATCCGTTGATTTTACCAATACATGGAAGACTTGAATGACTTCATCCTTTTGGAACCAATTTTCTTTTTACTCCATATTTGGTGGCTTCTTCATCTTGGGTCTTTACCAAATGACATATCACCAAGCATTAGACAGTTGTAAGTTTGATAAGTGATTAGAAATGTGGTTTAATATGAGAGTAATAGGATGAATTGAGCAAATTGCTGTGTTTACAGTAAATAGCAAGTCAACTTGAATTACAGTACCTTTTGCAGAAGGTTGCGCCTTATAGCCATACTGGAAAAGGTAATCTTCCAGTTTGTTGACCTTGGTCTGATATGCATCACACAGCTGACTGCAAGCTTCCAATAGGTCACTGAACTCTCCAGCAGGGGTTACTAGTAGGCCAGAGAGCTGCTGTTGCGACTCGCACTACATATGGATATGAACGTATGGTATACCGCCTTAGAATAATACAATAATATTAATAATAATAAGTTCAGAACCGTTTAGAACTGTCTACATTCAAATCTTCATGGATATTATGACTACAATGCAGTTGATGCAATGATTCTTAATCAAACATTCACACTGGCGTTCTTTTTTCTCACAAACTTGAATGAAGAATTCCAAAAAAAAAAAAACACTTTTCATACAAATTATACATTCCATCAACTTGCTAAAGACATGTTAAGGGTAATATCATCTCCCCTGTTTTCTGAAAGAGGTTAGTCAAGTGCTCTTTCATTAAGCTAGAAAAGTGAAAGTACATGTATGTTGAATTTTCTTTATATTTTCTTTAAATAGACTAAATAATGTTGTCCACACATGATGTCATAAACTGAAGTTGTCTCCTTATCCAGTCATTGCAACACCAAATTCAAAACACAAAGACATAAATTCAAAACTTTTATATTCATAACTTGACTGGTTATATAGCTGGATCTCAAACCAAACTCAAAAATATTAGATACAGAGAATTTTCCCCATCTATCCCAGTTACTTCCTGTGTCCAACAAGGAACCGTCCTTGGGCCTAAAAAGCCCTTTGATGTTCCTTTATATATAAAATGACATTGGAGAGCAAATTGATAACTCAACGGGTATCAAACTTTTCACCGATCAATGATTTTGTTCTATTTCGACCAATCCAAGTGAAGCACGATCCAAGTCCAGTTGGAGGCTGACCTAAACAAGCTGAGATCCTGGGCAAGATCTTGGCAGATAAATTTCAACCCTGCTAAATGTGAAGTTTACATAATTATATACAATGTCCATTTAACCAGAAGCAGAACACCTAAGGCTTTTACTTGTAAACTTGGGAACAGATCTGAAACAGTTAAAGGCAGGGTGCTACATAAGCACTTGCCCGATTGCCCGGGGCAAGTAAAAATCAAATTCAGGCAAGTGTTTTTGAATAATGAGAACAAACACTTGCCCGAATAGGGCAAGCAAAACGTTTTGAAGCCACATTTTTTCACTTATTCTCCCAACAAACCCACAAAGTCAACCATACAAAAGCCCAAAGACAATGGCTGTGTAGTGATGCAACACACTTTATATGTGACCCTGCACCTCAAAACAAATAAAAAGTCTCCAGACATGAATTTTTAGTGAAGACCATATTCTGAAAGAGCAGACTTTAAGCTTTAAAATGATGTATAACTCAAATCAAATGGACTCTCCTAACCTATCTAAATATTGGAAAGAAAGCACAAACTCAGGAAAAGTGTTAACTGAGAAAAGAGGCTCTGAAGTACTGTGTCTATTCAAGCGCTTAATCTTTACCAAACCGTGCTGGCTGTGCGAAGAATGGGACAAAAAACAGAAAGTAAACCACCAGAGTAACAACAATGAAGAGATTATCAGATTAATCTGAAATTTAGCATGCCTCATTAACACATTCCGTCCATAATTAATGCCAACTTTCAAAGCAGTAGCACTATCCTTTCAAAAGTTATTAGAGTTGAAAGTGAAGAGTGTGGACAAGGTTTTTCAGAAATGAAAAAGGGATTCTAAAGACACACCTAATCACACTATTCTACCAAAACTGTTCGAGATAAACTGCTAAAAAAACACACTTTCCTGCCCGTTTTATGATACCAAATTTTAGCATAATGTAAAAGAAGCCCCGCTCTTTCAGAAAATATGAAAAAGTCAAGTTCGGCTAGGTTGACCCATTTCACTTATTTTCAGTCCTTACGCAAAATCAGTGTGTGCGACTTTATGTTCGTTTTGAGGTGCACAGTCACATATTTCATTATATTTCATCAGTGGGTGCTATTAATTCAAATTATTGTGCTTTATCAAGATCTTGAATAACACATGATCTTGTGTATTATTTCCTTATATTTTCGACTTTCTTTTCGGGCAAGTAAAATCAATGTTCGGGCAAGAGTTTTGCAGCAAAATCGAAAATCTGCTTGCCTGACTGGGCAAGTGGTAAAATAAAGTTATGTACATATTGTAGCACCCTGAAAGGCATAATTTACCATTTACAGATGAAACAAAACCCATTTTTAGTGCTTCAAAATAGTTCTAAAATGTGATTTAGGGACAGAAACAACCAGTGTAAAAAAAAAGTAAATCAATATAATCAATGCTACATGTATTATCAAATGTACAAAATGTGAACAAATTGTTTCCAGACTAAACTGTCCAGTGGTTTAGTGAGGAAAATAGTGTCAATATCTCCTTATATTTTAGGTTTTATCGCAACATTTTTATATGGCAGAATGTTTTGTGATATAACTGACCTACACATCAATGCATCAAACATTTTTTAGATTGTTGCTCCCAATGGTAAACAGTACCTTTAATCAATGTCGTTACCGTGGCATTCACATCACCAACATCCAAACATAAAATAATCATATTGATATTCAAAATATCCAATAAAGCCAACCGAACACTCAGAGACTTTATCAGACGTATTCTCGCCGTATGTGATCAATCTGTAAAGAAAATAGCATGTCTCCGCTTAGTTAGACCAAAGTTGGAATAATGCATAATATTCTGTAATGGGATACCCATCAGTTTGTAGCGGTACACAAATTAGAAATGGTCCAACGAAGATCCGTTAGATTTATCAAGAATAATTACCACCAGACTTCCAGTGTCACAGCCATGCTCCAAGATCTATAATTGACTCCGCTTGAGCTGAGAAGACGTCATTTTCGACTTACAATGTACAAATCCTACTCTATAAAACACTATAAACACTACATGGGGAAAGTGCGGTAGACATGCCACCCTACATCATAAAAGCAGATCGTTCGAGAAGAGACGACAACAATACTATGATTCACATACAGTGTAGAACCCAAGCCTACCTAATACCTTCATCAGGCTTTCAAGCAGGATAATGTAAAAAAGTAGGAATAAAGTAGGAACAAAATCTCTAAAAAAGTAGGGGAAAAGTGGGACATAAGAGGGAAAAAGTAGGGCATTAATGAAAAAAAGTAGGAATAAGTCAGGACATGTGCAGGCTTTTTGGAGTAGTTTTCGTTGATGCTCACCAGAACTCTTGATGTTACATGTAAATCTTAATTTGTACTCACAACCCTGCTGCCTCAGCCTCACTTTTGCTCCTGGGAGAGCCTGGTAATTTTGAGTGATGATGAGAGCTGGACAGGTTGAGCACTGCTCCAAGTCCTAGGCTGCAATATCAGTGGGATCAATCACATCTGCACAGGAGCAAAAGCTGAGGCTGGCAGCAGTCTTGTGGTTGATTGGTGTGTGTTATCCCTCTTTCAATGCTGAAGAGGCTCTCCCCACCAGTAAGAATCTGCAATTAGAGTCTACTCATCATTTCTGAATATAAATTATTCAAGTAGCCTCGCACATTTTTGTTTTTTGCGGGGTTTTTCACCAAAAAAGTAGGAAAAAGTAGGAAAAAGCAGGATTTTGAGCAAAAAACTAGGAAAAGTAGGGACAGCAGTAAAAAAGAAGGAAAAGTAGGAAAAGTAGGGTCACTTGAAAGCCTGCTTCATACTAGTTTCTGGCCACAAACCATCAAAGTCTGGAACACCCTGCCTATTGACCAAAAATATGCCACCTTAGATTTTAGAAATACTACAAAATTGTAACTGTGACCAGCCCCAACGTGAAGCATTCCCACATTATTTAAACTGTGAAGGAGTGCTCCGGGGTTAGACGTGATGGCTGATGCTGATGTAGTGATGACAGCAACTGGTCAACATTCTGAAGATTCTGAAGATCAAAACCCCAATTTCACAGAGCTTCACTTGCACTCAAATATGTTAGACAATTCTAGTAGGATTAGGACTGTGACTTAGATGCAATTACATGTAGACTCTAGCTCTCCCGTGAGGTACATGTATATCATCTATGGTAGCCCTACTACAGTACATATTGACCACCTTCTTTTAAACCGACCGCGTATCGCGCACTGAACACTTACAACTGTAGTTTGTACGCACTTCTTTGCCCGCAAAGCACATAAAAATGGATTGGCTTTGAATGTAGATGAGGATGGTGTGGGAAAACGCGATAATTCACTGTTCATTAATGGTTTTAATCGAGGACAAAATTTCGAATGAATATTTTCATCGAATCGTAATGACAGCACAATGTAATGTCTATGGAAGCTTCTAAAAGGCTTCTAAAAAGCTTCGTACAACACGGTGTTCAATACAACTTGGTTTGCGTGCATTGTCAATGCAAAAACAGCGGTCGATCCTAATAACGAGATTTACCGCAGGGAGCTGAAATGAGGCCACGCAAGTTCGTTGGCGATATTTCTGCACTGAAACTTCGAATCGAAAAGGGAACAACGGCATTTGATAGAGCTGGATTTTCTCAATCATGTAGGTCAAGCTTTTTATGTGAATTTCAGTGTTAAATATTCTTATCAAGCAAATAAACATTAGGCGGTCGATGAGTAGTAGGTCCAACCCTACCTCATCCAATTCTTCATGCAGTACACACTGGAGCAGTAGGGACAGTGGTTAAGAGTCCCCCAACACTACAACAGAGCTAGCGATGTGGTTTTAGACAGAAAGATCCGTCTGTGCAGATCCGGAGGAGTCTTTTATTTATTTATTATTTTTTTTTTTGACGTTATCGCTCTCCTCCATAGACACTATTAACGAGGGGATCCATGAAGCCAGACACAGTCTCCGTGGAACATACTTCCCTGACGACCAGATACCGGTACAGACCGATCTTTCAGTCAAGCATATTGTTTATGACTGAGTACTGACTTCAGCTCAGCAGACGTCTACAGAGGAGAGCCGTAAATCTTTAACGTTAAAAATGTAAAAAAATCTTGACAGACGGATTTTCCTGTCGACGAGAGTCGTGTTTACACGCACGCAGGTCTATCTACAATTGCTGTAACAACGTTAGAGGTGTCGGATGTCTACTAGAAGTATAGATCTACAGTAGTTTGATGTGAGAATTACAACTTACGGATCCCTACTTACATTAAACCCGCTACAAGTGTAACGTTAGAATAAGAAGTATTGGTACATTTTGTAGGTCCTTGATTTAGGCCAATCGTGCTAATCTAGGTCAGGGCCTCGTAAACATACTAATACTAACACTCAGTTAGATCTAGATCTAGACTAGTACTAACAACTAAGGCTAGTAGTAGTAGTATTGCCACCGAGTAAAATTGGCAATAGACGTATAGTCAGGGGCCTGTTTCACAAAGGTCGCACTTAGTAAGTCAGACTTAGCGCTAGTCAATCTTAGTCTAAGTGCGACTTTTTAAGTCTGTTTCACAAAGTCAATCTTAGGCTAAGACTGACTTATTCGATTTGAATAATAATGTACGAGCCAAAAATATGCTAATTAGCCATTTGTTGTCTGCTGATGATTTTTGAGTAATTTCTGGAAGGGAAATTGCTTTGATTTTCTGCAACTACGATTCATATATGACACTACTGTATCATTCGTTATTCACAGTGCTCATTTACTGACTCATATTATTTCTCTTTTGTACATGAATAGCCACTCGCTTGATGATTATTTTGATATAAGAGATGTTTTGTGCATGAGGCTTCTTTAATCCAGTCCCACATGTTTATATTGGACTGTGTGAAAGTTAGGATGAATGGGGTTGCTCGCGCAGCTCGCAGCAGCTAGCTGGCACTGATATGATCTCTGCATTCTGTACAACCATTCACATTGCACAATTGGTAACTGTGGACCTTGGTAGAAGAGGATTCTGGCTAGCCTCTTGTTGCACACGAAGAGAAGTTTTCTTTTCCAACTAGCTACATTTGTAGGGTTGGTCGTAACTACAGAAGTGAGTGTAGCTTAATCTGTTAGTCATTAGGTAGGTCCTTGAAATTATGTAAATTTAATTTGAGCAAGAGATGATTCATCGAAGGTTAGCATGGTTAGGAAGGGACTGAATATTATGAACTCTGTGTGTGTTGTACTGGTACTTGTATTGTAATTTGTAGAGTCTGCTCATTACTAGTAATATCATGTCATTAGACAATGTCTACATTAGCCCGACCAGACGCTGTTAATACGCTGTGCGAATAACTGGGCTGTGTATATAGTTATGTCTACATATAAACTCTTAACAGTTCTAGTATTAGTATGACTATGAGGCTGGCTATGCCTAACAGTTAAGTTAGTGTAGAGTCTGTGCACTGTGTTATTAATCAAGATAGGGCACAGTGCCACATCGGCTTCATGATTTTGAAGAAAACAAAGTGCATGATTGCCCTAGACTGCATGTATAAGGTTAGTTAGAACCATAATAAATCATGGCTAATGGCTATCAATTGGTCGAATTTTAAAGTCCAATTGCTGGGCCCTGAGTTGAATTAGGAAGTAATTGATGAATTTATGCGTTTTCGGATTTTGGAATGTGTTTGAGAACTGCATCAATCAAGATTAGGCATAGAAACTACTAGACCTCTCAAACGTTTTCCGTGTAGGCCTATAGTTACTGTAGCCTTTGATGCGAGGCAGAGGTGACTGTCTATTGGCTAACCGTTTCCTCTAACTGACACAAAATGCTGGGGGGGGGGGGTTGTTATGTCTTTTTTTTTTTTTTTTTGCTTCCAGGAAAAAAAACAAAAAACATTCATTAAGATGTAACTGGTACCGTAGAAATGGAAACTTGGCTAATTTCATTGGCAGTCATGTGTAGAGGTAGACCAATAAATCTGCCTCTTGTCGGGTAGCCTCTTGTTAACTGTATTTATACGGTCGCTAATGCAGTCGACCGTATTACAGACTGTACAGATACAATTAGGCTACCGAACAAGAGATAAATTTATCGGTCTAACCAGTTAGTGTAGATAGACACAGCCCCGTCCTGTACACAAGAGGTAATATTTCTAACAAGTATAGGTCTAACTAATTTGTTAGGTTTTTCTAATTTGTTGTGAATGCATGATATATTTATAATGGATAGGCATGCATTAATATTCATGGGTAAGCAGCTAAGAAGATAACACAGGCAAGAAAGGATTAGTAGAAATATAATTAATTTCCAAAGTCCAGATACATGTAGATTACATAGCTCTTTATGAGCTAAAATTTTGGTTTAACTTAACAGTTCAAACTATATCAGTACATTTGTAGGTAGGGATCTATTTTTATGACTATTTTTAATTTGGACCATTGTTCAGTGAATAGCGTAGGAGTAGACCATCTAGACCCTCTACGAAACTAGTGATTCTCTAGTTTGTTAAAAATACTGCCATCTCTCAGGATAAGATAAAGTGGAAGAAATTAATGAATATTAGGAGTTGATTATGCTTTTGAAATTCCCATTTTGGAATTTAAGTCTGACTCTACGCATGGCTTCAGGCCATGCGTAGAGTTACGCAGGACTTGGTGAGATTTACGCATGACTTAAGTTTTGTGAAACAGGATTCAAAGTCCTGCGTAAATTTACGCAGGACTTAGGGATTTACGCAGGGTTTGGGGATTTACGCATGAGTTAAGTCTAACTTAAATCTTTGTGAAACACCCCCCAGGTATCCTATTACCGAACGGTATCCTATTACCGAACGCGTACTTTGTCAATGGAGCGCGTAGAACAACTCGAATACGCATTCATTGCACTACGCGCTGTTATCTCACAGGGGAAGCCAGTGCCGAAAATTGCTAAACTGCAGCAAAAAACAAAACAAAACGTAATTTACCTCAAATTTACGTAATAATTGCTAAAATTTCGATGTTTGTTGTCCTGCGTTAATAAACATTGACCGAAAATGCAATGTACAATTTTCCCCATACAGAGGGCGCACGTTCGGTAATACAATACGATTTGCGTCGGTAAAAAGAGACAATTTTTGTGGAAGGGTTATTTGAAATACGGATTTTTTCTAGAAGTTGGCTTATTTTTCAAGTATTTTCGTTACAGCTAAAGTCATCAGCATTTCAATTATCTATAAGGATATTTTTGGCTGAATTATTGCATAGAGCTCTAATGTTGCCCGTTTGGAGCAATAAAACAAAAATCGTTCGGTAATAGGATACACCTCCATACCGGTATTGGCGGTAACTATACAGTAAATTACACCTAACGCTACACGTTACCACGTACGATTAGCTGATTAGGATTTGGGTTATGTTACGTTTGTGGGTTGAAAATTTGAAATAAATTTACAATGTACCAATGTTTGGCTTCGGTCAGCGTACAGATATATCATGGTAGCAATTGCCGCATGTGCAACTAACATTATGATAAAAGTACCTGTAACTTGAAAAATAAAGTTAGGCAACCCTACCTTCAATTTGTAGGCATCAGCCTGCATCCGTCTTAGCACTGGTCGGGCAGAGTCCCCGCTGGACCGCAGTGAAGCTGGCCTGCTCATGCGCTCCTGAGCGAGCTTCGACTCATTTTGAACGGTTCTCGCGATGCGCCGAAGCTTATCAAATACACCACTGCTTTCCATTAGTACAATTTCACATCAAATACTACCAATATCTATTTTAATATTAACATACAAAGAGCAAATTTCCTATCAATTTACCTATTTTGAATTCTACCGCGTTCACGCTGCTGGCAGAACTTTCGCCGTTATGTTGATTGTTGACGTTTGAGTGACCTCTCGTTGACTACTTCCGCTTTACCAACTAGTCTTAAGTCCAGGCGTCTAAGAATTTAGGCGCCTCCATGAAGGCAGCATTTTATACATAATAATGATGATGACGATGATGACGATGATGCCGATGATGATGTTAATAATAATAATAATTATAATCATCATCATTATCATCATCATCATCATCATTCAGTCATCTTTATTGGTCTATGTCAGACACAGAAATTTTGTTTCCATTGACAATACATTGTACCAAAATAATCATGACAATACAAATACATCTCGCATCACAATTACATATCTTAATGACAGGCACAATGAACACAAGCAACACCCTAAAAATCTACTACATACATGTACAATACTCAGTATATCATTTTTTTTAACCATAGCCCAAGCTATTTTGACCCCTCCCAAACCCCAGAATTTCAAATTTACAATATGATATAAAAACATGTGAGAAAATTCAACATAACATATATTTTTTTTCAATTATTTCTATTATATCTATTTTTAATACCTATATTACATTAGAAAAAGAAATCCTCTACTATCATTATTCATAATAAAACTTTAAAAAAAATAGTGCTTGGTTACTTGAGGAGGGGAGTCATCAGCTTTTTTTTCAAGGGGGTGCGTTTTGACACTAAATGTAACGAGATTTTTTTGACAGACAATTCAGGAAGCTCTAAATCCCCAGACTTTTAGGGTTTTTTAGGGAAACCAAGCGGGGAAAGGGCACCGGCGTAGCTAGGATTTCATCTTTCTTTTTTTTGGGGGGGGGGGGGGGGGGGGGGGCTGTTCGTTTGCGAGTAGTGAGCGAAGCGACCGACCCCCCGGGGGAGAGGGTGAGAACTTTTTGCATTTTGATGTTGTAAATGATGCAATTTGATGCATGTTTTTGCTTGTTTTATCGACTTGTAACAGTCACACTTGTTTAAGGTAGCAGTATATTTTGATGTCGATTATCATTGAACAATTTGCCTATAAAATGGTATCATCAAAATAAACTTCCTGTTTTAATATTTACACTGAATATCATGAACGTGACCAAGCAAAAGCGATGGGGGGGTGTGGGAGGGGGTGTCCCCTCCCACGGTGAGAAGTTTTTGCATATTGATGCTGTAAATGGTGCAATTTGATGCATGTTTTTGCTTGTTTTATCGACTTGAAACAGTCACATATAGTCTTGTTTAAGGTAGCAGCATATTTTGAAGTAGATTATTGTTGAACAATTTGCCTATGAAATAGTATCATCAAAATAAACTTCCTGTTTTAATATTTACACTGAATGACATGAACGCGACGAAACAAGAGCGAGCGGAATGAGCGAGGGGGAGGATGTGGGTAGGGGTGTCCCCCTCCCACGGTGAGAACTTTTTGCATTTTGATGTTGTAAATGGTGCACTTTGATGCAGGTTATTGCGTGTTTTATCGACTTGAAACAGTCCCACTTGTTTAAGGTAGCAGGACATTTTGATGTAACTGTAAATTGTTAATCAATAATTTGCCTATAGAATGGTATCATTTAAATAAACGTATTGTATTCATTCTTACAATGATGTCATCAACGCGACCGAGCCCGAGCAAGCGGAACGAGCGAGGGTTTAGGGTGTGGGAGTGTCCCCCTCCCACGAAGAGAACTTTTTCTATTTTGATGTTGTAAATGGTGCAATTTGAAGCAGGTTTTTGCGTGTTTTATCGACTTGAAACAGTCCCACTAAGGTATAGCAGTACATTTTGATGTAAATCATTATCAAACAATTTGCCTATGAAATGGTGTAATTCAAATAAAGTTCTTGTATTAAAATTCTTACACTGAAATTATGAACGCTGTTTGTTAAGCAATCAAACAGAAAAAAAAAGCATGCACACGAGGGTGTACGTAAGGGGCATTTTTCCTCCCAAATAAAGATGGTTTTAGATTTTCAGACCTGAAATTCAGCGATCTGGTGCGCAAACTTTTGGTGCAATATACAACTGTACTTGATTTTTTTTTTTTTTTTTGCAGCCCCCTCCCAAATTTTTTTTTTTCCTTCGGTGAAATGTTAATGGCTCTTATTCCGAGTGTGCATCATCTCTGTGTATGTACAAAGTATAGTAAGGTAGAGCTTAGGGGGAGGATGTGGAAGGGGGATACCCCTTCCCGCTCGACAGAGCTTAGTGAGTTTTAAGAATTGAAACAAAGCGATCTGAAGCACACTTTTTGTGGAAAATCCGGAAATTGTCATTCCCCATATCCAGTGTACTAAGTCTATTGAAGGGACAAGGCAATGGGAGGGTGGTACTACCTCTCCCATATTCAATTATTTTTTCCGCCTTCCAAATTCTCGGTTAAGATCTTAGGGGGGGGGGGAGGAGGGGGCGACTGCCCCATCGCCCCCCCCCCCCTCCCTTGGCTACGCCATTGGGAAAGGGTTAGAAAGGAGATAATATCCCATTCCCCACGACGGAACTTTTGCATTTTTCTTTATCAAGTATAAAATGACAGATTTGGTGCATACTTTCGATGAAACATTTGTAAATCTGTCAATTTAATCAGGTGTATTAAGTCCATGGAAATTAGACTAAACGGGGAAAGGTGTGGGAAAAGGTATCCCCGCTCACACGAGAAAGACTTTGCTTTAGTAGAATTGAAATTCAGCAACCTGTCATCTG
Source organism: Diadema antillarum (assembly GCF_040938485.1). Classification (NCBI taxonomy): domain Eukaryota; kingdom Metazoa; phylum Echinodermata; class Echinoidea; order Diadematoida; family Diadematidae; genus Diadema; species Diadema antillarum. The sequence goes on from NW_027271708.1 coordinate 340,867, forward strand.
GTGCACACTTTGGATGAAATAATTGGACAGATTTCTAACAACTACAAAAAAAAACACACAAGAAAATCTTTTCATCTCGGGAATTATAATTTGTGGGGTGGAGCAGATATGGTGCGCTTGCCCATCGAACATTATTATGGAGGCAACTTTTTTTTTGTCAAAAAGCAAGAAAATCTGCTCTTCTCTTCTCTTTATTGGTGGGGGGGGGGCAAAATTATGATATGCTTGCCCTTCCAATGTTTTTATGGGGGTAAACTTTTTTTATCTGGCAAAAAAGCAAGAAATCTTCTCGTCTCGGGAATTATGGGGTGTGGGCAAAATGATATACTTACCCCTCCATTTTTTCCCTTTTTTATGAGGCTAAGGTTCGCACTTGGGCTCGCATTATCAATATGGATTGGTCAGAAGTATAAACGTGCTGTACATAGACCCTACATACTTGTAAATTTGATAGCACACGTACATGCAAACGTGTACGTGCTCCGTTACCGTATGGATGTACAGTATCAAACGGTCGATATAGTAAACACCGTAGATATGTATAAAATCAGTGCTGACAGAGCCCAGGATGAGAATTGTTTTTGCCCACGATTTTGTTGTCCCTGGTGCAAAATAAAAAAAAAAAGTGAAAAAAAAACACAAAACCAAGAATAATTATTTAGCGTCCGGCGTTAAGGTCGCTCGCAGACTGAAGTGGTGATTTTTTTTTTGTGTGTGTGTGTCTGAAAGGGAGTGCGTCCACACCCAACGCACCCCCCCCCCCCCCCCGGTGCATGCTAGAGAGAGAACAGGTCTACCTTTCGATGCTCATGGCGCTTAAAAAAATGAAAAGATACATAGGCCTATACATGTACAAACATACATACAATTCAATTCAATTCAATTCAAAGTTTATTTCATTTTTCGACAAAACATATAAGTTGCACTTCTTTTGACAACAGAGAATAAGGTAAACAGAACATTATGTATCGAAAAGAATGTGAAACAGTTGAGGAGGACCTTATAGTAATTATAGATTGTAGTAAAAAAAAACAGAAGTGATCGAAATAAGGTACATGTATAACTTTGCTTAAAGTGCGAAAAATGGAGAGACCCACTAAAAAGACAGAGCTTGTAGAATGTGGGCCCCTCTGGAAAATGACATCAATGGAAAGATTAATTGAAGCATCATAAATACAAAAGGAGAGGAAAAAAAGAGGAAGAAGTCTGGAAGCCCACTGAGAACTAGATTCACAGATAAATATACTTACTATCATAGACGTGAACAACATAGGACAAGACAAGACAACAAAACAACTGCTGGAGAAAAGGCTGTACGGGACAAAACGGGATGGACAAGACTAACAGACGCGAACAAACATGACAACAGAGAAGAAAATAACAAACGACAAACAAACACATGCAAGATAAAGAGCACAATTATTCAAAACATTATGATAATCATGATAATGATATCAATGAATACTAAAAACCTTTACTCTTCTGCGCTGCCAAAGCTTATGATATTACACTTGATGTAAATACACATGCAATAAAATGAAAAAAAAAAAGCCAAAGAAAGATGTGTCTCGAGTCGCAAGAAATATAATAAGCGCAAAGGGAGGATACGGTTATTCTACGATTGTGTATGGACTTTGTGAATCAGCTGAATCAGCATTTCATAAGCATGTTTTTTCTTGAAAGTTTGAGGAAAATCGGACAATGTACAGTGTATGCAAAAGTTATGATTTTGTTTAAGTTTTGGTGTTGGATCGCTGGAACAGGAGACTACTAGATGTTTTGACGTATGAGTGGACAACAACGTAATATTTTACAGAGAAAATTCCACAAAAATGCACTTTTCTAGCATCATGAAAGAGCACTTGACTAACCGCTTTCAGAAAGCAGGGGGAATAGTACTACCCTTAAAATAATGTCAGTATCAAGTCAATGGAATGTGTGATTTTTATGAAAAATGATTTGTGTGTGTGTGTGTGTGTGTGGCATTTTTTATCATTTTATTTTTATAAATCAAAGCAGTGGGCCTCATAAACTACCTTGTGGAACACCACAATTTATATCTAACATCTGAGAGTTTATGTTGTTAAAAATCCAATTGTTTCTCTGTTAGATAGGTTGCTCCTGAACCACTCCAAGGCCCTCCCATCCACGAATTCCATAATGATATAATTTGCTGAGAAGTGTAGTATTTCATGATTGATAGTGTCGGAGGCCCTTAGAGAAGTCCAGGAAGAAACCTACCATTTATGACAGAACGTATCTAATGTTTGTGTCGCTTTTTCTACAAACGGGAGTATCGGGCATGTGATGTGCTATGGTTTTCAGGAAAACCAAATTGAGAATCAGTAAATATATGATTTGCTTGGCAAAATCTAGATGTTCTAAGACATATACTTCTTTCTAAAACCTTTGACATACTTGAGAGTAGAGAAATGGACCTGTAATTATCAACAGAACTTTTAATCCCCTTTCACTCGATCCACATTGCTCTTTGGGTTTCGGTTCCCTTTAAATTAATGATACCTGCTCGAGCTGATTTTGTATCATTGAATTTTCATGTTGTACATCTTAATTCATCACTTATATTTACTTCAACTATTGCTTCAAACAATAATCAATAACTGTTCAATGAACCTTTTGTTACATTAACGTACTTGATAGAATTGCAGAAATATAGAAAAACAATAGTTTAAACAATCAATCAATCATTTAGAATTGAATCCAGCCTATATAATCTGTGTCATATACATTATAGAAGATGACTGCAATTGAAACAATGAATGCTTGCATGCATTCAAGTAACCACTGTACTGTCCGACGACATTATAAGTCTCCTTGTACGAAGGACTGGACAAAATGTTGAAGTCAGGGGGTTTGAAATGATATATTGACGGGACTTCATGATTGATTGTCCGGGGTCTGAAACTATAGAGGATTATAGAAGCTCCTCCACTCAGAGCACATCATAATAAATATGACCACACATGTCTGAGTATGGATATATTATATACATGTATATATATATATATATATATATATATATATATAGAGAGAGAGAGAGAGAGAGAGAGAGAGAGAGAGAGAGAGAGAGAGAGATAATGGTATAATCATTTATGTAAACAATAATCTTTGAACTGGATTACAGTTCAGAGTTTGCGTTCATGCAAGCATTTTCTTCAGTAGAACAGCGAGATAAGACATAAAAGGCCTACATAAGCAAGCCTATAATTACAGTGATTTTCTTTTCTTGTTGTCGATGTTTCCTCATGACAACAACACGTACAGTGCGAAGAGTGCGAACCAAAGTCCACGCACTAGTTTATTTTTTCCCAATCTTATCATCATTTATAATGGCGAAAATGCCATAGACTATGTGAACCTTCTGGCAAGCAATCGAATTGTAACTGCTTACAGTGGATTGCACATGAAGTTTAGGCAAACACTCACTGTCCTTACGCAAAGTTTGCGATATGGGCTTGACTGGTATCTGCCCATTGTAAAATTAATACGTAAGACTAAAATTAAGATGCTGCTTATCTTATTACCAGTTATTTGCTCTTTGTTTTTTTTAGACTTCGAACCGTCCTTAATTTACAACGTATCTTTACTGTTAATTTTACTATCTCAGAGTCAATTGATTTCGAATTCGCGATACACGTAAGCCTACTCCAATGATATATATACTCATTGTTTTGTTCGATCAAAGTCACACGCTCAATTTAGTATTCATAGACTTTCACAATGTCCAGAATTTTGTATACGTAATTTCATATTACATAAAGATCGAAATCAAATAAAATGATGATGATTACTATTATCATTATTATTATTATTATTATTAATATTGTTCTTATATAGCGCATAATACCTTTGACAAGGTCTCTATGCGCTAAACACGTAATATCCTAGACGAATTTTGGGAATAGTATTCCCATGGTAGGTGAGAAGCGTTCATGTTGTAGTAACTGTCAACAATAAGAGCCTATGTCATTTCTAAAAAAGGACCACGAGAATAAAGAACAATCACAATGTCACTAAATGTGAGAATTTGAGGACAAGAAAGGGCAAGAGAGAATGATTTAATAGTAAGGTAAAACACCGATTGTTACATGGGGTGAGGAAGAATGAGAATGCATAGAAATAGTAAATCCTTACGCGCAATTCGAATACAACAATATCAATGTGACCTACAACCACGACAACCAGTAAAGAACAGAGAAAGGACAGATAACAGAGAAAGGTGTGTGAGAGAGAGGGATATAAAGATGGATAGAAGGAAGAAAACTTAGAAATTAAAAACAACTGACATAATAGAGAAAGGAGAAAATGGATGGAGAGACGATAAATTTTTATTCTAATTATTATTATTATTATTATTATTATTATTATCATTATAATTATCATTATCATTATTATTATTATTATTATTATTATTATTATTATTATTATTATTATTATCATTACTATTGAGGGAGAAAGCTTTGCGGTGACACCATGTGTGCGTAGTCCTTGTAAGCGACATGTGGGGGTTGTAGGGAGGGCAAAAAGTGAAGAGTGGGGGACAGTAATGGGCTAGAAGTTGAAGTTGCACTAGTGGAGACAGTAGAGAAAGGAACAGAGAGAGTGGTGAGGAAGAATAGAGTGAGAATAAAGTGAAATGTTCGGACATCGTTAGAAGGGGAAAGATGAAAGAGAAGGGAACAGGAAGAGGGAGGAGTTGAATGTTGGAGAATCATGGAGATAGGAGAGAGAGGTGAAGATTCATGAAACCAAGAGAAGAACGAAATCGACGAACAATGTGGATATGGAATGCGGAATCAATGGAGAAAGGACGAATAATCCCTGGAAGGAAAGGTAAGTAGAGGAGAGATGAGGACATGTTGAGAGAAGGGAGAGAGAGAGGGGGGGGGGGAGAGGAAACAAAGAAAAGAAGAAGAAAAGAACAAATTGAAATTCAAGAAGTAAAGGAGAGGGAGCTAGGGGGATCCTAGAAATAAGTGCTGTGGAGGGGAAAAAATGGAGAGGAAAATTGATGACAGTTAATCCTGAAAAGGTTCTTTTGGGAGAAATGCAATAATGAGAAATTAAAATAAGGTTAAAATTTAGACCTGAGGAGAGAAGACAAGAGAAATAGCCTGTAAAGAAAAATGTAAATTAATACAAGTGGTCCTGAAAAGGACCGTTGGGTTGTATGGAAGGAAGAAATAAAATGAAAAAGAAGAAAAGAAGAGAACGGAAACAGAAAAGAAAATTTAGAGCTTTTTACATTTGCAAATTTTTTGCTTAGTGCCGTACCAACGGTGGGGCTAAGGGGGGGGGGGGGGGGAGCTTAGCCCCACCGTTGGTACCGGACTTTCCTCAGCCCACTTTCTGTTTACACTTGTTTTTGCCAAAGTGGGCTAGCCCCACCGATAGTACCGTACTATCTGGCCCTGCAAAATAGCAGGGTTAGCAACGCAATTGCGGTGCCAAGCAAGCGAGTGTAAACAGAACGAAAAAATAATCCGGGGCTAAGCGACGTGACGAAGTCCGACCCCCAGTGACCAATCAGAAACGAGGTAATCAAGTGTTGCCCGTGCGTGCGTGTACGTGTACAGTGCACAGCGTAATCATGAATATTCATGTGGTTTGGAAAGTACGGGACTGAGAAATGCGAGTGTAAAAAGGTCAATTTTCTCCTTAGCCCCGGACAAGAGCTTAGTACGGGACTTATTGGCGAGTGTAAAAAGCTAAAAAAAAATGGTAAGGGACTAACGATAGTCCTGGGACAGAGAAAGTCCGGGGTTAAGAAACACAAGTGTAAAAAGGGCTTATGAGTAGCGTAGAAACAGACAAAAGTGTAAGAGAGAATGAGAGAGAAAAGAGAAAAGAAACACTGAGTAAAAGGTGTTAGTGAAAGTAGAGCAAAATGTCTAGTTACAAAAATAATTATAGGAGAACCGAGGAACTTGACGTTTCGGGCAGGTTGACTGTCCTTCGTCAGAAGTGAAATGTGATTTTTCTATTCTATTGTTGTATTTAATGAGGAACTATCTAGTGATGATTTTCCCCACAATGCACGTATTATATTCTTTATAGAGAATCATGTGTTGTTAATAAGGATGGGTGGTTTGATAGATAAAATGGGGGATGTAGCGATATATGTGTCGGGTTCATCATATGGTTCATTTTATATATTGATGATATTACTAACAATGTATACTGGGCTCATGTTTATATGAATTCATAGAATATATATCATACATATATATATATATATATACATACCGATCTGATACCATATAAATGCGTGATAATACACAGGCCCATATATATATATATATAGATATATATATATATATATACATATACATATACATATATATACACATACATACACCATATGTACACCACTACGCATATTATATTCATTCATGCCAATATATATATATATATATATATATATATATATATATATTCTATATATGGGTGTATATTATATGAATAAATGTTGATTAATTATGTGGGTTCATATTATATAAATTCATTCTTTAAGGGTTTCTGTGTTTGTTTTGTAAGGCACCAAAACTGTTACCGAGTCTACGGGGCCAGAAAAGGATGCCTATATCCCACTGTTGCGTGAAACATTATCTTAAAGTAATTATAACTCTTCTCATATTTATCTTTCTTATCTATATATATTCAAAAACAATATATCATCTATATTCTGTAAATGCTATAGATACTATACCTTGGCATTGATGCCAGTATATATACATGTATATCCCAATACTACCTATTATTCACATAATTCATACAAATCTTAACAATCATTAAAATACACACATAATTATACAAATACCTTAGCACAAACAACTGTATGAGTGTATATACTGATAATACCTATATTCTGAAATAACTTTACGTAATACAAAACATATAATACCTATCTATAATGCCTATCTGAATCGTTTCTGCGCAAACAGATGTATTTTGTATTCACATACATAATGTTATATATAATAGACATCAAATAACATCATGAAATTACAAATAGAAGTGTGACTATATTGAAAACGGCTTCAAGCCGGTGATTACTGAAAATTTAAAGGCCAAAAATGGGTCAACCAGTTCAGTTCAGTTTATTTTATTTAATCACGGCATAGAGTAAGTACTCCTATAAATTTGGTTCATGTTTACCAAATTTGGAAACAGTCGCAATTCTGTCTAATAACACATTTTGGTCTCATTCGCCTGTATATAAAAAAATATTTGATGACCAACAAATCAAGTAAGACATTGCAATGTCTGATGGGTATGAAGTAAATGTATATAATACAATAATTTTCAGTAATAAAATTTCGAACCGCGCTCAGCTTGTTGGTTGACCTCGGATTTGAAACAGTGCTGGCAGCGGTTCGTTGATACTGAACTGATATCAAAGAAAATTTCAAAATATGAACAATTAGCTTATGTAAAAATATGACCAAATATATGAAAAAAAAGGCCTTAGGGCAATACGGCACTTTTTCTTAAGGCCTATTAATACATCATAGTTTATATGTATATATATCAAAATGAAATGTATAATCATATAAATATTGGAGATATTAATAGCAACACTCATTTTTATCTGGGGACAAACGTGCGGCTGAAGGAGGCAGGCTTCAAGCCTATCAATGTAAAAGAAGAGTCCAGAAAAGGGGGTCACCTAAGAGAGTCAAAAGCTCCTGTTAAATTGTTTGGAGTAAGGTTCGAAAAAATTTAGGTCAGTCGCACTCTTATGTAAGAATTGATGTCATATTAAGTATTGTAAAATGTGATCTGAGAAGAGGCGGGCTATATGGAGAATGCGGACCTGATGGAAGTGGTCGGTTGAGGCGGGCTCGCAGGCGGGCTGAGCGTCGGCTGTTGGTGGAGTGTTGCGGTCGTTGATGCGTTCTATTGTTCTCGGAGTGTGTTTATGGTGGATTATATCTGTGGGGGCTAACATGGCTGTAATAGTAGGTCGTGGACGGAGATTGGAGTCCGGATTAGATGGGGTGGACGCCGGTGGTGTGGATGACTTGTGTCGGTGCGGACGTCTTCTGGAACCAGCGATAGGTGTGGTCGTGAGTGGGAGGCGCGGTTGACGTCGTGGGTGCTGTTGTGAAGAGGTGGGGGAAGAGATATGAGAGGAATTAGAAGTAGAGGGGGCAATGTGCTGTGGAGCTACAGAGTGTGTTTTTGTTGTCGTTGTTGTTATTCGATGGTCTGTTGATGAGAGGTAGCCAGATGTTGTTGATGTGGAGTCCAGTACTGTGTAACAGTGTCGTGTGTGTGAATTTCTATGGCTTCTCTGATGCGTCGTGTGTTCCAGTTTTTGATGGGTGTGATGAGTTTGCTGTCTTCGCAGTTGATGCGATGTTCCGACTGTTGGGTTGTTTCACGATGGCTGACTTTTTCCATTCCGAATGTCTGTAGCATCAGGCTCGCCGGAAGCAGTTTTGGATTGGGGGGGGGGGGCAAATATTGGAGGGGGCTCAAGATTAGACCATGCATATGTTACACAATATACACATACCCACACACACACACACACACACACACGCACACACATCCATTATCTATCTATCTATCTATCTATATATATATATATATATGTATATGTATATATATATATGTATATGTATATGTATATATATATATATATATATATATATATATATATATATATATAAAGTGGCGTACGGTGGGTCGAAACATGGGGGGAACCATAAAGTAATTTTGACGGTCTGTATTCTTGTGCGTGTGTGCGTGAGCAATAATGGGACTACAATACATTACGGAATGTGATTCATTCAACAACGCAGTCATTGAGGAACATTGTAAGTTTTCCTTACATGGATTATGGAATGACGGTGTGAAACGATCGACAAATTATATACTGTCAACAACATAAGGTGAATGGCATAACAATAAAATGCGAGCGAGCGAAGCGAGCGAGCTTGAAAATTTTGATATTCCACAGTTCCAAAACTGGAGTTTTAATTGTAGCTACATATTTCGCTTTGAAATAAATGGGGGCGCATCGGGCGCAACTGCTGGCAATTATTGGCAGCAACATTAGGAGAATGGCATAACGATTCAATGCGAGCGAGCAAAGCGAGCGAGCTTGAGAATTTTGACATTTTACAGTCCAAAAACTCCCGTTCGTAGCTATATCTTTCGCTTTGGAAATTAAGGGGGGGGGGGGGCATCGGACGCAACTACTGGCAATTGCTGTCAGCAACATTAGGAGAATGGCATAAGAAAGATAACGATTCAATGCGAGCGAGCTTGAAAATTTTGACATTTTACAGTCCCAAAACTCCCGTTTGTAGCTATATCTTTCGCTTTGGAAATTAAGGGGGGGGGCATCGGACGCAACTGCTGGCAATTACTGGCAGCAACATTAGGAGAGTGGCATAACGATTCAATGCGAGCGAGCGAAGCGAGCGAGCTTGAAAATTTTGACATTTTACAGTCCCCAAACTCCCGTTTGTAGCTATATTTATCTTTCGCTTTGGAAATTAAGGGGTGGGGGCATCGGGCGCAACTACTGGCAATTGCTGTCAGCAACATTAGGAGAATGGCATAACGATTCAATGCGAGCGAACTTGAAAATTTTGACATTCTAGAGTCCAACAACTGCCGTCGTAGCTATGTTTTTTGCTTTAGAAATTAATGGGGAGGCGCACCGGGCTCAACTGCTGGATGCGAGCGAGCGAAGCGAGCGAGTTTGAAAATTTTGACATGTTACAGTCCAAAAGCTGCCGTTTGTGTACCCTAGCCACATTTTTCCCTTTTATTCATATATATACATATTTATTTTATTTTCTTTGTTTATTCATTTATTGTTATTATCATTATTATTATTATTTTTTTTGGGGGGGGGCTTTTTTTTTTTGGGGGGGGGGGGGGCAAAAATGCGTTTTGCCCCCCCCCCCCCCCCCCCCCCCCACTTCCGGTGCCTATGTGTAGCATGTTTTGTATTCTTTCAGTCTGGTCTCTATCATTATTATAAAAAAAGAAGGAAAGAGGGAAAGGAGAAGAGAGAAGAGACAAAAATAAAAATGTTTGACAGCGATGGGTACGATATGAAAAATATACAGAGACAGGAAGAAAGATAACAAAGAGTGACAAAGATAGGGGAAAGAAGGATAGAGAGAGCAAAGAAAAAGAGAAAGAGACAACATAATAGAAAAAAAACACCACTGAATCTAGCAAACGGCTGCAAAGCAAAACGTAAATCGTGATGTCAACATACCACCTTTGTATACTCTTGCACTGGCCGATGGACACAAAACGTATGCAGAAAGGACACAGCGGACGAGCATAATTTCGGGGATGGCTCCATCCGCTTTCATCTGCTCGAACAGAACGGAAAAAGAACGGACGTGAGTAGTATGTAGCGGGGAGGTTAAACGGATGTTCATCGGAAGCCCAGCGGATGAAAGCGGATGGAATGGGATGACAGCTCTAAAGGGGTTACCGGAGATAATCGCGAAACGGACGCATAGCGGAAAGAGAGGATGCAGAGCAGATGCAGAGCGGATTCAAAGCGGATGCATCACGTACGCCTAACAGAAACAAACGCTTTGTCCGTTCTAAATCCTTTATATACGAGATGCATACACTTACATCCTTTCTATTTCCGTGTTACTGACGATGTACAGACGTTCAATGTACCATATCTTTCCTCCCAGGCTCTTTCCGTTTTCAGCTGCAGCGGATGTGAGTTTGCGAGGATGCCCAGAGGATGCAGAGAGGATACAGCGCACGTTTAAGGGATGATAACGGACGTACAACGTTTGTTGCTCGTATGTCGCGGATTTACATCGTACACGGCGGAAACTTCATCCGTTCTAAAAGTTTTAAGCAGTTTAAAACTTTTTGCGCGGATGAAATCACAGTGGACGGATGATCGATGGATAGAGCGTGTGAAACACGTATGCGATGAGTACACAGCGGATGCGTAGCGTTTTCCAACGGATGGCAAGATTTTTTTTATTTTTTATTTTTTTACATTTACATCCTCTTTGCATCCGTAAGTGCAGTGGGACCAGGCCTTTATGTACATTTTATTATTAAGCAATTTAGGAAAGCATCCTAAATACCAATGTATAGTGGACGGATGATCGATGGATAGAGCGTGTGAAACACGTATGCGATGAGTACACCGCGGATGCGTAGCGTTTACCAACGGATGGCAAGATTTTTTTATTTTTTATTTTTTTTTACATTTACATCCTCTTTGCATCCGTAAGTGCAGTGGGACCGGGCCTTTATGTACATTTTATTATTAAGCAATTTAGGAAAGCATCCTAAATACCAATAGTGATAAATACGTCTAGGATATCACGTGTGTAACATAAAAATCATACTGAAACATATATTTTTTGTTGTATGTAAAATTGATCTGTGTGTGTGTGTGAGTGTGAGAGAGAGTGTGTGTGTGTTCACCCGAATACAGAATACGTTTCCTTTGACAGGAAGAAACATTCAATGAAAAGAATGTGAATAATCGTCAACATAATTTGTCACACTAATGTACACACTAGTAGTTATGTACATGTATGATGTACTGTATGGTTGCTTTAATGTGTATGTACACAGGTTGACCAGATTTAACGGAGAACATTCTATTTGGTATAGATATAGTACATACAGGCTGATCAGATTAGTGGAGAATTCTTTCTTTTTTGTGGTGGTGGTGGTGGTATACAATGAAGCTACAGTACATTCATGTGACAGGAAATACATTATAGCTCACTCAATCTAGAATGATATCTCACCAAATCTAGAATGTTCTAGGAAGTGCTTACATATTGGGCTGGGTGAGGCACTGTCCCTGTAGCCCAATGTGATTGGTAGTTATTTTTAGTAGGCTGCTTTGCAAATAGTTAGGCAGTGAGTCAGCTACGATTTTTGGATCAGTCTTGGACTTGCTAGAATATTCAAGTGTGCAGCCCCGGGTTGGGGAAAATTATAGAATGTTCAAGAAAAGGGTGAATGGATATTATATAAGCCGGAGAAATTCTGAGGTATGCAGAGTACCCGACACCTCTGCTCTGAGAGATACGTCACTTCTGGCTCTGAAGCGACTTGATATAGTCAGTCCTGTGTAACCTGCTGACCTGTTATGTTTGTGGAGATAAGCCTGGGAGACATTTTGCCTGCAGAGAATTGATTTGCGTACATTGGAGATTGGCGTCAAGGATCATTCATCTGTGCATCGAACATCGTTGGACATTTCCAGGGGATTACATGGACCTTGTGATTTAGAGTTGGCTGTAATGCGTGTAAGTGATTCCATTACTGATTTATAATTGTTTCTCTCTATTGTACTGATGTGAAAACCGATTACCAGTCTGTACCCACAATATCACTGTTAATAAACCGCCTAAGCATTAGTTGATTGTTTCTTTTTTCTCTGAGTGATTTTGGTCGTAACAAATTCCTAGAAGTGTGTGTGAATTTACAGACAAATAGTACATAGACATCACACAAGTATCATAAGGCAATTACCCCCCCCCCCCAAAAAAAAAAAGAAAGAAAGAAGAAAATACCTCCTAAATCCCTGGCTAATAGTGGTTAGCGATGACCATAAAGGGTTAGGTATTATAGGGTTAGAGTTTGGGTTAAGGTTAAGATAATGTTCAGGATTAGATTTAGAGTTAGGGTCAGGGTCTGTGGTAATTGCCATAGACTCACGTCACACACACACACACACACACACACACAAACACACACAAACACATGTATATGATACAGATTATATATAATAAAATAGCACAAATCGTACAATCATGCAGTAAACTGATTTAGTAAGATTTATAATAATGATTTATTTGGAATCAGCACCTCAGATTACCCCACTGTACAAGTTCTCATATTTTTCCATATGAAGATTCACTTTGAAAAAAACTAAAAATACCATATTTTGCATAAATTAATCAAATGTGCATAATTAAGAAGTTCACATGCAGACTAATGTTTTTTTTTCACCATTCATAAATGAACTCAGCCCCCCAAATAACCCCATTGTACAAATTTTCATTACTCCAAACACATGATACCATGATGAAATACAAATAATATATGTTTTGCATAGAATAACTGAAATCTGCATAATTAAGCACTATTATCATAAAAGCGTGCACATTTCTGATAAAACAATGTTCACATGTGGACTCAGCAGCCAGAAATTATTCTATTATGCAAATTTTCAGTGATCCATCTGCAGACCCACCATTAAAAAAGGAAAGTGTCATATTTTGCATAAATTATATAAATTTGCATAATTAAGCACTTCTATCATCAGATATAAGTGCTTGATTAACGACTTGGTGACATTCATATTTGGATTCATCACCCAAAATTACTCTAGGACTCACATTTACAGGTGGAGCCTAAATGCGGACTACGAAACTCAAAAACTAGGCAAATTTTTCCATGTCATCGCACGGTCTATGTGCATTTTTTAGTTTAGTGGAACTGTTTGGAAATTTGGCTCTGTATAGGACCGACTGTAGATGAATGGAGCAAAGTCATCATAATTATCACCTAGTTATAAAGAGTGTTACAAACATATCTGAATCTCTGTTAAAAACAGCACTTCCTGTGATTTTCAGCAGCCATCAAGGATCGCCATCAGACATTGTTATCGATGGGAAATTAAATAAATATTTTAGACAGCAACCCCCCCCCCCCCCCCCCCGGTTATCCGTACCACATGCGCGTTTCCTATTTTTTGGGAAAGGGGCTTATTTACCGGCTCTTTTTGAAGAAAAAAGGGGAAAAAATCTTTGAAAGAGAATCTTTCAGTAGTTTTTCCCGAAATATGTTTAATGATGGGGTACAATTTTTAAGCCTTTTTCGAAATTATCCTGAAACTGCTGAAAATTAAGGCTCTGAAAAGGGTTATTATCTAACTCAAGAAAAATTCGGTAACAGAGTCAATTGGGCTTCCTGGTGTTTGCCCGATCTCCCGAATGTGCTTACTGTTATGCACGTTTTGCTGCAAAGCGTGCCGCGACATGCACATTACGTCATGCTATTTTGCTAGCTCCCCTTCCAAAAAAGGGCGGTAGAGGGCAATTTTGCTGGTTTTCCGTCTGAAAACACGTGGCAGCTAGGGGTTCCAATCCCTACCCCTTCAGATCCATAAAGGGGGTGTTAATAATCATGAAACAAGCATAAGGATTGGCAATACCTTCCATCATTTCCATTCACTGAGTTGTGGTGAATGGTATACTCTATGGTGAGTAAGTTATTGATTTAACAAACTAATTTTTGATTAAGTTATGTGATTTGTCTACGTAATATTGTCACTGAAACTATATTTTGAGGCTGAAATACAACGAGATGAGTGTAGGCCTATACGAGCCTCTGTTTAAAGATAAAATATAAGCCTAGACAGACGGGCAGACAGTCTTGGTTCCCCTGAGCTCGGATGTTTATGGGCTGGACGACATTTTCATCCATAGTACGTACGTAATTTTAGGTTGCTTCATATCCAGATAGATGAACCTTAATTCGCTTTCGGATGAACAAATGTCACTCTCAATTTCTGTTTAAAAAACCCTTAGAAGAAACGAACATTCGCTATACCCAACCATTTCATTTACAGAACAACGAATTCAAATTGATCTTATAGGAGTAATGTATATTTAGCAAAAAAAACAACAAATAAACAAACATACAACAAAACAAAACAAAGTTGCAGCAAAATAGCAATGTGAATGATATAAATTCAGATAAAAACAAATATAAGACACGCATTTTATGTGTTCGGAGGAACGAAAATTCGATATTCCAAGTGTCAATTGTCGTATTCTAACTGATAGATAGCTATACGCTCATTTCCCCCATCAACCACGGCCAAGGTATCATTGGCATTATCAATGCAGAGCCCCCTTATCTTATAGAATCCTCGAGATCCACCAACCTGTGCGATGAGTTTGTGATTTTTAGCGTCATAAATCTCAACCATCTCCGGACTTGACTCTAGTCTACCTAACAAGGAAGACTGCCGTGTAGTAATGAAGACGTTGTTATGTCTGTCAAAGGTAACGCCATGACACGACCGCGTATTAGCAATGGTGATTTTAGATAACATTTCCCCTTGTAGTGTGAATACATGTATCCCTGTTGCTTTGTCAGCTACGTATAATTCATCTAAAGAGGAAAGGGTTATCAGTCCAGGTTTTTTGAGGTACTTCTGACCAAAGTCCCGTGTATGTTGGCCATCTTTGTCGAAGACATGAATACGTCCATCACTCTGATCACCCACATAGACATAACCTGCTTTATCACGGCAAATTCCAGTTGGTTTTGACTGCTTCGACTCTCCTACAGTCCAGATTTGGCATTTATCTCCCTGTTTCTCGTACTTCAGGATGCATCCATTCTTACGATCTGTGAACAGAAATGTGAGATCTTCCATTGGCAGGGCCACGATTCCGTATGGTTCCATTTTGGATGATGTTTTCAGCAGTCCGTCTTTCCCCGAACACAGGACCTCAATACTCTCATCAGATTTGACCATGCAGACACGATTGCTCCTTCTGTCAGTCACGATATAAGATCCAGCATGGCAAATGATGTCATGAGGGCTTGATCTTTCCACTGGAAGTGTTTTCAGCAATTTTATTTTCACTTTTCCTCGGTATTCCGTCGTTGAACTTTGTGAAGAAGTTTCGGAAGTGGCTGCGTGATAAAGAAGCATATAGACAATATGATTTAGAAAATGGTAACTGATTGTTTTACTTAAAATCAAGTACTATAAGTATACATAGTGTCGGTTTGCTTTACAGCAGCTTTCCTATTGATATCCAACATAAATAACGGTAGGTTGATATGAAATGAAGCCTCACGCCATTTCTTCTGGTCAGTGATCGATTATATTCATAAAAATTAGATGGAGAACACGTGTTATACCACGGAAAACTATAATCACAAAGTTGCCTGGCGCAATCGCAGTGCCCTCCCACGTAGCCCAACATGATTTTCCCGCCGCATTGTCTGTGTTTCCAAATACATTTTTATTTGTCGTCATTGACATTTCGCAGTGACAGTTGAAGATGTGATCTTCCGCTACTCTCGGTCTCCGTCATGATCTGCAGAACAAGGCAGACAACTATAAGTTATTGACTTTATTACCTGGAAGTATACAATGGCTGCATGTGGAGATAAAGCATTTTCCTAACACTACCTCATCTGCTTTTGAAAGCCGTTTGACTAAGAAAAGCAAAGATCAAAAAAGTTTTTAAGGTTGGTTTGGGTCTTCCTTTCAGCTTGGATTGTCTATATGATTTTTACCGTATCGTCCATTTAGGGTTAAATTTGCGTTCCCACTCATCAGGGATGTCGATCCGTTCTCATGATTGTGGGAGAGCGCAAAACTTGGCAGATGGGCCTATGTGCAAGGGGGCGGAGCGACTGCGGGGAGGGAGTGGAAGGGGATATCCCGCTCCCCCCCCCCCCTTCCACACACGCACATGAGGCAGAACATGCATTTTCAGACATAAAATTAAGCGATCTGTTGAGACATTGGATGAAATTTTGGGAATTATTCTTATCCAAAAAGGGGGGAAAAGAGTAAAAACTATTCAGTGAATGTGAATGTAAATGTGAATAACAAACTAAATCGCGATATCTCAGCTCATGAAGTAAATGGGGGGGGGGGTGTTGGAGAGGGATACATACCTCTTCTAGCACAATGAACATTTTTCGTTTTGTAGAACTGAAATATCACTAACAATCTGATGCACACTTTCTCTTCTTGTGGAACATTCGAACAATAATTGTCAATTAAAAAAGTGTGCCACTTCTGTGGAGGGTGTCGAGCAAGAGGAGGGACGAATGGAGTGGGGTATCCCATTCCCATTCGAGGGAGCTTCTGCACTGAATTGAAATTCAATGATCTCTCACACTTAATTTGGAATATCTGAAAATTTCTGTCGGAGAAGTGATGTAGGTTTGTCATCTGCGGAGGGAAAAGAAGTGGGAATTCTAAGGACATCGGAGGGGTATTCCCTTCCCACATGCGCGCTACGACATGAGGGAGCTTTTGCAGTGGAATTGGAAAATTGGCAATCCCCACAGTCGAAATAATAGTCGTGGTCAATGCATGAAGGGGAGACTACCATACAGGGGAGGGTGTGGAGGGGATATCCCCCCAGTTCCTTCAATGCCAGAGAGTTTTGCATTTTTAGAATTGAAATGAAATTATCTCGTATACCCTGTTTGACAGAATATTTTGGATATAGATTACGCTATCCCAAATATAACATAATTATATATATATAATTATGTGTATATATATATTATATTCTGAAACAACTATAAAGTGTACTAAATCTGTAGAACCAAACGACAATGAACGAAGGAATGATTAATTGAAAGGAAACATCCCCTTCCACATGAGGGAACTTTTTAATTTGTTAGAAAATTCGGGAATTTGTCAATCTCCCATGTGTACTAAGGGTATGTAAGGGGACCTAACGAGGGAGGGTGTGAAAGGGGGTATCCCCCTCCCACACGAGGAAGATTGTGCATTTTCAGACACTTTTGCATTGCACAATATTTTGCTCATTAATTTTGCTATCAACAATGCAGATTAAGTATAGTATATGTCATTTTAGAACCAACTGATATTATTTCATCCTCAGAGTAACGATCGTTACCATAATATTACTTACCGAATACCAAACTTCCACCATAAAGAATCTTTAATTTCATTTTCGGATGAACGGACATTCGGAATAACGGAACTTATTTTGTGTTTGGACTAAAGGATGTTCACCAAAAAAAATCACCTTTTGGAAATAACAAACCTTCGCAATGATAAACAATAACCGTTATTTTTAAAGGTCAGTGGTATGTAATGTTATTGTTCTGCGTTATTTATTCGGGATTGCAGCTAGATTTTTCAGACATTTGTGTCAATATAATGCATGGAAATAAGACATTTTTTAAAGAAAAAACTGAAAAATAACGTACCACTTTAAGAGTTTATCATCGTCCAATTCTGAAAGATGAATAATGATCTTTAGTGCAGGTTCTAATCTTACTATACTGAAACAGAAGAATAAGGAACAACACAGCATGCTGTTGATTAATCCCCCTGATCTTTTTCTTCACTATTTTGATATCCTGAAAATTATTGCAAAGAAATTCTATAACGGTGATAACATATGCGTTATGGTGTTTTGAATAATAAATAAATGGAATAACGACAACTTCTTTGTCATTTAAGAAGGGCAGATGAATAACATGGTCATTTTCGTCAGGTCAAGTTCGAATATGGGTGAAGTCTTACATCTCAAAGGTCCAAAGGTCAATGAACTTGATCTGATAAACACTCTATTATACTCAAGTATTGTGGTGCATCCTTAATAACTATCCACACATATGACCTATGATCACAATACTCACACGACAGGTTATAATCTAAAGATCAATGCCAATCAAATTTGAGAATAGCTTAAGTCCGTCAAGGCCAAAATTCAAAATCTCAATGAACTTTCCCGGAAAAGCACTTATGGTGTACTCAGATCTGAGCTATGATAGTAAAATCTACATACAACATACATAAGCGGCGTTCCCACTATCACAATTGACGCCAAGATTGATATCATGGTCTATAATCGTGAAGCAAATGTGATGATCTCATCAGATCGTATCAGATTGTATTAGATCTTGAGGTCAATCGTGGCAATCGCTTCAATCGTAGAAAATTATTGGACTATTCAGAAATTTTCTACGATTAAGCGGGTTCCCACTATCGTGCGATCTATTACGAACGCCACGATTGGACATTCGTAACTGATCGTGGAAGTTTCGTTGAACTCGTCTGAAATTTCACGTTTGGATACGGGTTATGCGAGTCAATACGTCTTGCTTCGCTTGGATGCGATATGGTCACGATTGGTCTATTTCACGATCTGTTCTCCCGTTCAAATACGATCCGATAGGATTGTCCCGATTGAGTCCATGATTGGTTCCGATCTACCACTATCATCACGATCGGTATCCCCGATTTGGTGCGTGCAGCTACGTTCTGATACGTTCCATTACGAATACCGCGAGCCAATGCAGTCTGTTGAGATAAGATACGATATCTTTCACGATCGGGATCAAAAGCGACCCCCATCTAAAGCGGGGTTCCCACTATCGTGCGATCCATTGCGAACGCCACGATTGGACATTCGTAACTAATCGTGGAAAATTTGTTGAACTCGACTGAAATTTCACGTGTGGATACGAGGTTATGCGAGTCAATACGTGTTGGTACGTTTGGATGCGATATGGTCACGATTGGTCTATTTCAAGCGATACGATCTGTCACGATCTGGTCTGCCATTCAAATACGATCCGACAGAATTGTCCTGATTGAGTTCACGATTGGTACCGATCTAACATGACCATTACGATCAGGATCCCCGATCTGGTACGTGCAGCAACGTACTGATACGTTCCACTACGAATACCGCGAACCAATACGGGCTGCTGAGATAAGATACGATATCTTTTACGATCGGGATCAGAAGCGACCCCCATTTAAGGCGTGATTGGACCCGAATGGGAATATTATAGTCCGGCTGACGATGGATTTCATTGTTTCCATTAAATTATGCAGAGTGATTAGGCCTATCGATCTTATCCACAACCACTGATGATGGCAAGGCTTGACAGGTTGACGATGATGACAACGTAACCTTTGCAGTGTTGCTAGTGACGATTATGTTATCAGAGAGAAAGCAGCACCCAGGCCAGCCATAACCTCAGATATTCCCTCGTCTAATATTAAACGTAAAGAAATTAATAGATTATTACATCGACATGCTCACCCTCCCCCCTCACAAAAATGAAATAACGAACCCAAATACATAAGATCAGATGATTGCCCCTCTTCCCCAGAAAAAAAAAAAAACCAGCAAGACAAAATGACCTTTCTCTCCAATACATGAAGAAAATAATCATATGATGAAATGGAAACTAAGAAAGAGGATGGGATCATTTTGAATATTATGTAACATAGTATTATGTGTTATATACGGTCGATATGAGAAAGTTGGCCGAATGGATAGTATTGCTTATGTGTTCGATTTCACATTCGCAAAGTGTATGTATCATATGCCTTTTTATTTCAAAATGTCGTTATCTCATGGGTTATTAAAGGTTGGGTTTATTCGGTTGTGGATAAAATTAATAGGCCTAATCACTCTGCATGATTTAAGGGAAACTATGAAATCTATCGTCAGCCGGACTATAATACACGTATTCCCATTCGGGTCCAATCGCGCCTTAAATGGGGGTCGCTTCTGATCCCGATCGTAAAAGATATCGTATCTTATCTCAGCAGCCCGTATTGGTTCGCGGTATTCGTATTGGAACGTATCAGTACGTTGCTGCACGCACCAGATCGGGGATCCTGATCGTAATGGTCATGTTAGATCGGTACCAATCGTGAACTCAATCAGGACAATCCTGTCGGATCGTATTTGAACGGCAGACCAGATCGTGACAGATCGTATCGCTTGAAATAGACCAATCGTGACCATATCGCATCCAAACGTACCAACACGTATTGACTCGCATAACCTCGTATCCAAACGTGAAATTTCAGACGAGTTCAACAAATTTTCCACGATCAGTTACGAATGTCCAATCGTGGCGTTCGCAATGGATCGCACGATAGTGGGAACCCCGCTTGAGGTGCGATTGGACCCGAATTGGAATATTATAGTCCGGTTGACGATGTATTTTATTATTTCCTAAACTTCTGCAGAGTGGTTAGGCCTACTATCCACAACCACTGATGATGGCAAGGGTGGACAGGTTGAGGATGATGAGAATGTGACCTTTGCAGTACTGCGAATGACGATTACGTTATCATCAGATATAGAAAGCATCACCTAGGCCAGCCACAACCTCAGATAGTCCCTCCTTTAATAAAACCTAAAGAAATCAATAAATTATTGAATCGACGTGCTCATCCTCCCCCCCCCCAAAAAAAAATATATATATATGAAAACAAAAATCCCGAATACACAAGATCAGATCATTGCCCCATTTGCCCCAGAAAAAAAAAAATCAAGACAAATGTTTTCACCTTCCTTTGAAATACATGAAGAAAATAAGAAATTGAAGCTAAGAAAGAGAATGGGATCTTTTTGAATGCTAATATGATATGTGTTATATACGCTCAACATAAGAAAGTTGGCCGAACTGATGGCATTGTTAGTGTGTTTGATTTCATATTCGCATAGTATGTATCATATGCATTTATATTTCAAAATGTCGTTATCTCATAGGGTATTGAAAGTTTGGTTGGTTTGTCTTCATTTGTTTTATTTAACAGTGCTTAACAAAACCGACATACACACACAACAGAAAGGTATCTCCCCTAAAATAATGTAACTTTTTAACAACAAAAAAAAGTCTTATAAGCAAAATTATTTCGCAGGGTTATTGCTACACTTATTGACTACCTTTATTGTGAAAAGAATGACAATGATCTTTATAGTCATGCACGAGTGACCTTACATCCGCGCCGCGACAATGGTCACTTTTCAAAAGTCACAAAGTTACTTTGTGGGGTGTGAAAAACATTCTGCTTCTGGTGGATGTTTCAGTGGTGTTGTTATTTTATATATCATTGTGCCACCCCTCCCTTATAACATATTCAACCTCGCGGAATACAAAATATATACGATTTGCGAGTAATGGTGCGTTCCCACTGCCGATCAGATCAACTCGATCAATCCCGATCAAGCTTTTTTAGCCTGGTCGGGCTCGCTCGGCATTGGTATTCGGGGTCGATCTACCTTGATCGGCATCGTTCCTGCTTCCTTCACGATAATTTTGGACATGTCCAAAATATTCTAGTAGGAAGTCCGAACACCAACAGATCGGGTAGTGATCGAGAAGAGATCGAGCTGATCGGGAATCGGTCGTATAGAAATCTAGTGTGGTCGGGACGGATTTTTCCCCGAGCTCAGTTCCCGATCATCTCGAGTTATACTCGAATGCTACACGATTGATTTCAGATCATCTCGATCCAGGATTCATCAGTTTCATGAATAACTCGACCGCTACAAGACCGATACAGGACTGCTATCGATTGATACTCGACTAAACTCGATCATGCTTCGACCGCCACTCGATCAAATACCGAGCACTTTTTGACAGTGGTTGCAGCAGGTGCAGACGTACTTTCTTAGCACTCATTTATTGTTCAGGTATATGCAGTCCTTGGTCACGTTAAAAAGTTAAATGTCGTCAGTATCTTCAGCCACTCCTGTCCCACTGAAATAAAGAAAAGGGCTACGAAGAGAGAAAAAGACAACAAACCCTAAACAGCAGACATGGCAGATTTAGACTCTCCAGACAAAAATAACAAAAGAAAGAAAGGAAACACAACTGAAACTGAGAAAATTCGGTATTCTGGCAATGTGACTCTAACGTGAAAGGAAATTTTCTAGATTATTTACTTTAGGCCTACTTATAAACTGAGAAATGTTTCTTGAATTCTTTTGCTAGCTTGTCTGTTTCAAAGTTAAAGTTGGTTACGTTGATATAAAATCTATTTCTTACGCTGACATGTTAAAACAGTAGTTGTAACGTAGATTCATAGATGCTTAGTGACTTACTTTACTTTTATTTACGTAGATGTTACACTTTTGCTTCCCTTAATAAGTTTTTTTTTATTGAGAGTTGTATGTACATTGGTTGAAGTCCACCTTGATATCGATTGGCTGGCATGAGTTGACAAAAAAAAAATAAACAACCAAGATTTTCATCATTTTTGCTAGTGTAAAATGTTATATTGTTTTTATTTTCATAATAATGTACTCTGTTTCACGTATCAGCACACTTAATGAATTTAGAAATTGATATGATACATGTATTTACCTTACTTGACTGTATACCTTATTCAATGTACCTTACTTGAATTACGGAATATTAGCCTGGGGGAATTGCTCAAAGTCTAAAATTGATTCGTTATTTTTGGTTCAGAAAAAGGCCTTACGGATTATGAATCGAGCACAATTTTTTGATCACACTGATGAATTGTTTGTTTCAAGTAAATTGTTAAAAATTTCTGATTTGTATTTGTATCATGTTGGAATTTTCATGTATAAGTTGAATACTGGTGACATTCCTAGTATATTTTCCTCAATGTTTGTGAAAAACAGTGATATTCATACTTACCCTACAAGACACAGTGAATCCTATCATTTTTCCCCTGTCCGTACAGCTTTAGCCCTTAAGACAATTACATCGACCGGCCCTTCTTTCTGGAATGAGTTAGATTCGGTTCGGTTGCACTCAAGTTCTTTAAGCTCCTTTAAGAAAATCTCAAAGCCAATTTTCTAAAATCCTATGTTTAATTATTTTGCCGTAATCACTTGAAAATTTTTTTGCATACTCAAATGATGCCTCGCTCGGATGACTTCATTAGTTTGATCAACTTGCTACTTCTCTTAGCATTTATACCATAAGTTAATCATAAACATTATATATTATACTTTGTACATCCCGTAAACTTTGTAATATTCTCGATATCTTATATTTTGCATGTTACGTCACTTCTGACATTGCTATACTGTACTAAAACCATATGTTTTATTTTTGGAGCCCACATCCTACAAGCTTTGCTTTTAAGGTTCCGCATATTACACGTCAATTATAAATGTCCTTATACATTGTGCATTATTGGTTCAAACTGACCATTGTGTGGAAAACATTTCTTCTTTAAATCAAATGGAATACAAACTTTGTATGAAATGTGGAATATGGAACATGAATTAAAAACAAAAACAATTCTTTTACACACTTTTTGGCCTATACTTTATCAATGAATACATTTTTCCTTCACTTTTTCATTCTTTAATAATGAGAACAATAATGACAAAGATAACACGACTCATTAGGGTTGTATATAGAACAGTCAATTTTTTTTTCAACTATGGTGCATTTATGGGCATATAGGCCTATGTGTCATTTTAGACCAAATTAATTTCAGCCCACCTATATGTAATGAACTTAGGAAGCGTGGCGGTGTAACATTTTTTTTTTCATGAGACATCAAACTTAGATTTGATATTCTTCACATCCACTACAAATATCGAATGCATATGAACGAACCTATTATGTACATGGTGTCCCGGCAGACCAAGTGCTACAAAACTGACTCTTATTCAAAAAGATATGAGCAACTGAATGAAATCGTTACATTATTCAATAGAAAGAAGACCTCAAATTTTATTTGACACAATCATAATCAATCTTCGTGCAGGCGCTTTGATCTCCATGATAATTTGTGATTTACAAAATCTGTAACTTTGGGCACTGATATCCTACTTGACTGAGCGATAGTGAAGCCGTAAAAAGTGATAACGCGTGCGTCAAAAATAGCTACTGAAAACGGATAAAATGAATGAATACAACTGAATGCATATTTTGTACCTTTTTGAGTGGCTCACAAACGCTAGTGATCAGTCTTGGTCATGGTTTTTTTTTTTCAGGAAAAATGACTGTAGAATCGAAACATCTGCACGAGAATTAATGATTTTGGTTTCAAAATAGAAAGTGTTCTTCTATCAACTATAGGTTTTCCCGGCCAATTTCGCACTTTTGGTCAGTCCAATTCCTAATTGCTGCATTCAATTTAGCAAAATATACCATAGATGACATGTTCAGTAGTTCAATTTTATGATCTTTTCATTGAAATTCATTTTGGAGCATTCAAATTACCTTTAGCCTCACTCTAAATAACACTTTTTCAATTGAAATTCGTAAAACAAGCACCATTTGGTTATTCCTTCATTCAGTTTAGAATGATATAGTCACGTGATCACGGACATGCTGCTCTCGTTCATTCCAATTCATTTTTTGGCAAACATCTTTTGCAGTCAATTCAGCACGCATATTTATGGTTTGCTTCTTTCTTTATTTTCTTAACATAGTTATTGTTTTCCAAGCGTCATTACATTTCACATTTTCGTACTCATGTCTACAGAGATTTTGGCAACATCTTTTTCCCTTTAATGTGCTTAGTGACTCTTCAAGTTTGAAGATAGTGCAACATGTGCATGGCCACAACTTATCTCGCCGTTGAGAGCTTTGTTCTGTGTGTCGGCCAGTTGAAGGAAGTCAAGGTTATGATCATCAAATATTCCTATAATTCTTTTTCTGTCCCCTTGAGAAATACGTATCTAACTTGTGCCGTCATGACTAAGAAGATGAAGTTAAACTAGAGTATTGTTACATGTAGGCCTAAAATGTCATGTATGAAAGAACAGGGGCGTTACAGAACAGCAAACTCGAGTTATATAATATGGTAAAAAAATACGATACTTTTACTGCTTAACAGTGCGTGGATGAAACAATAAGTCACAGAGAAATACGCGTTTAAATGTTATCACCTTTTCAAAATGATAACATAACGTTATAGTCAGTAAACATGTTTGGAATTTGACTGCCCATACGCGAAATTGAATGACTGAAATACCCATTTCGCCAGTGCTGGCGAATTTGAATGACTGAAGAGCACGTGCCAATTTGAATGCCCGTTTTACGAATTCGAAAGGCACATGTGCAAATCTCATTGATCTGAATGCTAAATTGAACGAACAACTTGCAATTTTGAATGACAGAATGTGTAGTGATGAGGATTTTCGCTAAATTGAACGAACCTTTTCATCAAATGGACTGACAAAAGTGCGAAAAAGATAATCATTTCTTTCGTTCACTCATGCTTTTGCAATTAATAGTCAGTTTTATAGCACTCTTTTTGGCCACGCCGTATTCAAACATAAATACTGAGTTGTCTGACATAACCAAACGAATACTGTAACCAATTCGTCTTTCATTCGATCACTGTACGAACCTGCCGACCCGTTCGATGCAAGATCTTACACAGATCGAGTCATGTCGAGCTGGTCTAAGAAGTCTAGTAGAAATCGAGTATTGACCGTGTAGCGATCGTGTATTGATTGTGTGTAGATCGGGATGTTCGAGTAGAGATCTGTGTGGTTGTCGAGGAGAGATTCTGGAAATGTCGAGAATGGTCGGAAGTGGATCGTAAAAGATCGAAAAGCGGTCGGGAAGGGATCGTGTTGAAGGACGATCGAGCATTTGGTCGGGATTGCTCGGGTAAAAATAGGTGATCGGGATTGATCTCGCTTGATCGAGTTGATCTGATCGGCAGTGGGAACGGGGTATCAAAGACGGGCAAATGTGCAAAATAAGCAGGAGGAAAGTGAAAAAGTCGATCCCGATCAACACGATTAGGAAGCACGATTAGATAAGATTTGCTGCGTATTGATACGATCCAAGACAATCTGATGCGATGATCACGATTAGAAATTAATCGTGTTAATCGTAGAAAATTTTTGAACCGTCCAAAAATTTTCTACGATTAAAGCGATTGCCACGATTGACCTCAAGATCTGATACAATCTAATACGATCTGATAAGATCACTACGATTGCTTCACGATAAAGACCACGATTTCAATCGTGACACCAATCGTGATAGTGGGAACCCCGCTTTAAAGCGGGGTTCCCACTATCTTGCGATCTATTGCGAACGTCGCGTTTGGACATTGCGTAACTGATCGTGGAAGTTTCCTTGAACTCGTCTGAAATTTAACGTTTGGATACGAGGTTATGCGAGTCAATACGTGTTGCTTCGCTTGGATGCGATATGGTCACGATTGGTCTATTCAAAGCAATACGATCTGTCACGATCTGGTCTCCCGTTCAAATACGATCCGATAGGATTGTCCCGATTGATTCCATGATTGGTTCCGATCTGCCACTATCATTATGATCGGGATCCCCGATTTGGTGCGTGAAGCTACGTTCTGATACGTTCCAATACGAATACTGCGAACCAATGCTTGCTGTTGAGATAAGATACAATGTATGGTAACGATTGGTCTCTTTGCCCTCCCCCCCCCCCCACATTTTTCTCGATAAATCTGAAACGGAAAAATCTCGCGCCGCGACGTTTTATGACTTTTTTCTTTAAAGGATACCTGCGGATAATTTTCATATTTTTACATTTGAACAACTATAGATTAGTTATACTGAGGACAAAGGTTCAGAATATATGATAGTTGAGATGAAGAATAAGAATATTTCCAAAATTTAGAACAAATTGCAATGACCAAGGATGATGACATGGCAGAGTCACCATAAGAACGCATGAGTTGGGGATCAAGGAAGCAGAACAAAAGAAGAAGGCATGCATAGATTATACACAGGTGAACTTGCAAACAAGCGGTATTGTAATGAAATTACACTGCTACATTTCTGAAATATGTGAGCCTCCTATGTCATATCCTTGTTCAGTGTAATTTTTTTAAAGGACAAGTCCACCTTCAAATACATAAGGATTGAGAGAATGCAGCAATATTAGTAGAACACATCAGTGAAAGTTTGAGGAAAATTGGACAATCCGTTCAAGAGTTACGAATATTTTAAGTATCTGCACAGTAACTGCTGGAAGAGAAGACTACTACAGTATATGATGTCACATGCGTACAACTATATAAGGAAAATAAAAAGAGAATTTCACAAAACTTTACTTTTTGAAAAAAGTGCACATTTCTTCGACTTGCTACTGACGTACGTTAAGGGTAATATTATTTCATTTCATTTCATTTTATATTTATTTCGTTTCCGGCCAAAGCATATAATTTGACAATTTCATATAAACAAATTAGGTACAATGTAACTTTAACATTTCCAAATGAAATTTAGATACATGTCATTTGTTTACATGAATCAATAAACATACTAGTTGAAGAAATACATGGGCAAAATGTGAGTGAATCATAAGAAAGAAAAGGTCGGAAATGGAGGGTACTGCTAAAAAGCCAAGCTTGTAGAATGCAGTCCTCTCGTGAGTCGTGAAATTTTTAGTAATAATGCAACAAGACAATTTGGCATAGCCCTCGGGAAACAGAACATAAAGGCCGTGTCACACCAGCCTTGCGTGCGACTTGCAAAGAACAATTTTGACTACCCGGAGGTCCCCGTAGATGATCCGCACATGACAGTACCTAGCATGTATCTCAAAAGTAGTCGCCCGGAGATGCGCACGCATATTTTTTTTACCCGCAACCGTGTTTAGGCCCTGTCACACCTTTCCGGGCAAGCTACTCGGGCTTGTTACGTGTAGGGATTTTCTAGCATACCGGACATTCCTGAGGGCAGAAAAGGATTTGTGCGAGTCAGCGCATGTGTCTTACTTGCTGGACGCGTTATACTTGCGAGTATACTGTGTGACCTTTGTACCAGTCGCGTGGGGGCTGACAACTCAGTGAAGGAATTCCTCTAATAGAATGGCTGAAATCTCACAGAATTTCATTATCTTGGCTGCATACGGGACTGCGAAGCTGTATTTATTTATTTATTTATTTATTTATTTATTTATTTATTTATTTATTTATTTATTTCTAATCTTTTGTCAGGGTAGTATAACAGTTATAAAATAGATTAAACAAAGTAAAGACATTAGCAGCAAAGAAATCAATTAGCAACTTTCGAAATGCAAATCCCCAGTGATATAAGAATTGATAAACATTTTCTTTAATTTCAAAGTAAAGAGTTGAAACTTAGAGATTCTTTTATGCTGCTGTCAAGGGAATTCCAAAATTTAAGTCCAGCGAAGGAGAATATAGACTTTGCAAAAAACGTCCTAGACAGTGGTAAATGGAATTCATTGGTTTGTCTAGTGGGGTATGAATGTACAGTTTTATTTTGAATAAACATGGAGTGAAACGCAAAAGGAAGGGAATGATTTATCAATTTGTACATAAACTGACCTAAATTCAAACAATACAAATCCTTGATTTTTAAAATATTATTTTGATAAAACAAGTCATTAGTATGACATCTCTACGATTCTCTACAAATAATACGAAGAGCTTTTTTCTGCAATAATAATATTCTTTCTAGATATGAGGAGTAAGTGTTGCCCCAGGCTAGAATGCCATAGTTCAGATAGGGTAAAATTAAAGATGAATATAACATTAATAAAACATTTTGGGGGAAATAAAATTCAACTTTATTGATTACGCCGACATTTCTAGAAATTGTACGGCAAATTGAATCGATATGCAAATTCCAGGTGAGCTTATTATCAACGATCAAACCTAACCCCCTGCTTTCTGAAAGAGAGAAGTCAAGTGTTCTTTTGCAATGCGAGAAAAATTGAAATATGTTGAATTTTCTTTATTCTTTCTTAATGTCGTTGTACTCATGTGACATCACAAGCTATAGTAGTCTTTTCGTCCAGTCGTGACTGAGCAGAAACTTCAAAAATTCATAACTTTTTAACAGATTGTCCGATTTTGCTCAAACTCTCACTGATGTGTTCTACTAATATTTCTGCATTCACTCAACCCACATGTCTATGAAGGCGAACTTGTCCTTTACGGTTTTTCAAAGTATCGTTTCTCTGCTCAAGAACCACAATAGATTCCATAAATCTATACATGGAGTTGTCGATTTATGTCCTACATGATGTGGAACTATGAAAATCGTCAGGAATGTCCCTTAAAGTCTTGCGCAACTTTTGAGACCGAATTTGTGACGTCCGGGTACGCCGTTCTGAAGTTGAGCAATATTTTTTTAAGTGCATGTCAGACCTGAAATTGCTCAAAAACTTTATTTCATGTACAAATCCAATGCAAATTCTGTTACTGACCAAAATTCATAAATGTATCATTATTTTTACTTTCACTGATCAACATCAATTAATTACATGTTCTTTATAATCGAAATAGTGTCGCCGATGGTTTCCATGAAAAAAAAAGTCGAAAACAATGAAATACATTAGAAATTTTCAAAACATTAAAATACATAAAAAGCAAATTTTGATACTGCCTTTTTTTATGTACACTCAATAAGAATCCTACACAGAGTATTATATTGAAAACTTTCGGTCATCTGCAAAACCGCGCTTCCGCGCGAACGCTACAACACGTAAAACGGGTAAAAAAATCGACGCATCTTTCAAAAAATCTGCCATAACTTTTGAACGGTTCTAGGAACACTACCCCCTGGAAAACCACCCTCCGGATAACTACCACCCGGATAATTACCCCCCAGGACAATTCCGCCCTAGGGCAACTACCCCCCGGACAACTACCCTCCAAGGGCAATTACCCTCCAGGGTAATTACCCCCTAGGACAACTACCCCCCGGACAACTACCCTCCTAGGGCAATCACCCCCTTGGGCAATTCCCCCTTAGGAAAACTACCCCCTGGATAACTACCCCTCGGATAACTACCCCTGGATAACTACCCCCTCGGATAACTACCCCCTGGATAACTACCCCCCGGAAAACTACCCCCTGGGTAACTACCCCCCGGAGAACTACCCCCTGGGTAACTACCCCCCGGAGAACTACCCCCTGGGTAACTACCCCCAGGATAACTACCCCCCGGATAACTACCCCCCGGATAACTACCCCCCGGATAACTACCCCCCGGATAATTACCCCTCGGATAGTTACCCCCCGGATAATTACCCCCCGGATAATCACCCACCCCCCCCCCCCCGGATAACTACCCCCCCCCCCTCCAGATAATTACCACCAGGATAATTATCCCCAGGTTAATTACCCCCTCCTCCGAAAACTAGACCCCAGATAACTTCCACCCGATAACTACCCTCTCCGATGACTTCCCATGGATGATTACCCCGGATAAATAGGCCTACAACTCCCCCTCCCCTATAACTATCAAGAGGAAAATTACCCCAAGGACAGTGCACCACGCCAATTACCCCCTGGGTAACTACCTCCCAGGTCATTGCCCCCACCCCCACCACCAATCTTACTTTTAATAAAAAGAATATCATTACTACAGGAAACGAAGTTCTTTGTATTATTTGCCAGGAATCACGGAGATGCCATACTGATACATCATCTTATGAAAACAACATCTTAAGGATTTACGATTTGTATCGTTTGCATTTAGGACGATTTATGTACAAGCTTAATTTTTCCCTCTGTATTTTGACTCTATGTTCATAAAAAACGAAGCTGTCCCTTCATATCCTACCCGATAATCCAGTAAATGTCAATGCCTTTAACCAAAACAATTTTCGCTAAATCTGTATTTTCTTTTACTGTTCCGAAATTTTGGATTTCTCTTGATAGTATAGTACAAAAAAAGTTTTAAGTTTGAATGCCTTTACCATTGAACTAAAGACATTTTGAAGAAATGTTACACTTCAGAATGAGTTAAACTTTTTGCAATATTATTTTAAACCACAATCGTCTATCGTTTACCACAACTCCATGTTACACTTCTTTATTCTGAGGAGCTTATATCTCATGCCTCACGTGCCCTGGTTTTGACCCATCATCTCCCTCTTCCCTCTCGCTTTTCTCTGTCCACCGTGAAGGTAGTCTATTCCTGTCATTCATAACTCACCTTTCCTCTTTCTCTCATTACAAGGGATTTATCTCGTGTGTGTTCATGTGCAGTGCACTCACATTAAAACGAAATGCTCAGGACCGGCAGTTTTTTTTTTTTTTTTTTTCGTTTTAGCGAAATTTCGTTATAACCGAACAAATATAATATGCAATGTATAACGAAAAGAAGGAAACCACGCATAAAAAATTCTGTTTGTTGAATCCTCATCATACGCTGGAAAGCTATGTGAAATGGGAGAGTACCTTTTTAATTTCGTTTAAATATTACATTTTAAAAAGAGCATAAAGTTGTTTGTGTTGTCACACATGTGTAGAAAATGACGGTGTACGATTTGGTTACAGTTCGCTATTCCAAAGGTTCTTTTCTTACTAAAGTACGTTACTCCGAAGGCTCCTTATTCCGAAGTTTCGCCATCCCCGGGATTCCGATGGTTTGTTTATGTGAAGGTTCGCATTTCCGCAGAATCATTATTCCGAGAGTTCATAATTTAGATCAAAATAATATATTGTTCATTTTCCGAAGGTTAGTTGATCTGAAAATAAAATGAGGTTCGTCATTCTGAAGGTTTATAAATCAAAAAAAAAAGAGAAAGGTTCACTATTCAGAAAGTCCGTTGTTCCGAAGGCTTTTTCATCCGAAAATGAAATAAGGTTCGTTACTCCGAAGATATTTTGTTAATGAAAAAAAAAAATGAGAAAGGCTTGTTATTTCGAAGATTTATCTATCTTAAGACGATTATAAGAATTGCAATTCTTAAGTTTTGTTGTGTACTCTCCTTTTTCCACCATGGATTAACGATACTTTTTGTAATGTTCCGATTAACGAACGTTTTGAATTCCTGTCATTTTCGGACTAACGAACCGTATAAGAATAAGAATAAGGACTATATTTTATTATCGGATTAACGAACCTTTGGAATAACGCCAAAATATGCTTAATAACAAACCCTCTTTCATTTCCGAACTAACGGACATTCAGTTGTATCAGAATCTGTGTGTTTTATATTAAAGGACTTCGGAACAATGAAACAAACCTTATCTGAATTCAGATTATTGTATTACAATAACGCAAGTTCCCCTCGGAAACTGTGCGTGATACACGGGAGTGAACATTCAATGATGCGTTCGCTCATGCAGACTGAGATGCTTTAAAAATGCTTGTTCCGCTATGCATTTTCGAATGCGATCCGAATTTCGTTATAACGGAGCACATTTCTTTTGTTTTTCTTTGTCAGTGGCGCTCAGAAAAGACTTCGTGATAACGAAAATTTTGTTATAACCGTCTTCGTTATAAGCGCATTTTGTACCATAGACTTTAATGGCGATAATTTTGGGACCAGAAGTTTTGCTTCGTTATGACGAAATTTCGTTATAACCGTGTTCGTTGTAACGGGAGTGCACTGTATCTTTATTTGTGTACTTCGTCTCTGTCTTAATGTGCTTTCTTTGTATTGTTTCATCAGTTTTGTAACTATTTTACTGTTATACCGTTAACGCTCATTTCAGAATTGCCCTACTGCAGTATTGGGCATTAACAACTAGTATATCAAGGATGTGGGAAGAGATTGTCACCTCCTTGGTATGATCACCGCAGAGCATTACCTCCCTTGACAATTACTCCTTATTAAAATTAGGCTCCAAACAATCACCCCTCTTACAATAACTCTCCCCCAGAAAAGTACGTCTCTCATTGTTATTTTCGAACAACGTTTGCTATTTGAATTGAAAAAAAAAATCAAATCATCTGGTTTTGGTCGAGACCTAACTTCAGGTTTAACATCTTTTGGGTGAAATAATTAGAAACCCCTTACGAAGTATTAAAGAGCATGTTATTCCAAGAAGGATTCAAGTTTTTGTGAAAAAAAAATACTCTTGAAATGGCCGGGATAAAACAGAGCAGCCCTATAATGTAAAAAGGATTCTGTCAACTACAATTCTCTATAGATCTATTCAAAAAGAGTTTGCAGGACAAAAGACTTCGTTAACAACTAGGGGTGTTTTGTAAAAAAAAGAAATACCGTTGAACTCGTAATATTTTACTCTTTCTAATGAGACTAACTTATATTTGAACTGGATTTCCTCTAAAAGTGTCGAGAACATTTAATTTGAAAACTAGCACAATTCTACTTGTATGTAAAACAAGCTGTAATTTTACTCTTATGACAGATTAGGGCACCGTTTGATAAAAGTTGCCAGTTATGACATCTTGTTAGTCTCTAATAATTTCAATAAAACCATGGGTTCTGCTTGATTGATAAGCTCGAGTCACTGACTTGTTACCATGGACCTGCTTTGATCGACCTCCAACGATTGGTAATTGTGTGGAACTGACAGCTTGTCAGGACTGATAACTTTCATAAAACCGTGCCCGGATCCTATCAGAAATTATGGCTTTATATCGAAGGGTCCCTCTCTAATGTTAAGGGAATGTGAATTGCAGTGAAATCAACTCTCCTTTTCTTATGTTTATCGTCTAATGTGTTATAACGGTAGAAAATGGCAATCCAAAAGAGTAAATGTGACCATGCACCTCAAAACGAACATAAAGTCGCACACACTGATTTTGCGTGAGGACTGAAAATAAGTGAAATGGGTCAACCTAGCCGAACTTGACTTTTTCATATTTTCTGAAAGAGCGGGTCTTCTTTTACATTATGCTAAAATTTGGTATTATAAAGCGGGCAGGAAAGTGTGTTTTCTTAGCAGTTTATCTCGAACATTTTTGGTAGAATAATGTGATTAGGCGTGTCTTTAGAATCCCTTTTTCATTTCTGAAAAACCTTGTCCACACTCTTCACTTTCAACTCTAATAACTTTTGAAAGGATAGTGCTACTGCTTTGAAAATTGGCATTAATTATGGACAGAATGTGTTAATGAGTCATGTTTAATATCAGTTTAATCTGATAATCCCTTCATTGTTGTAAATATCGTGGTTTATTTCCTGTTTTTTGTCCCATTCATCGCACAGCCAGCACGGTTTGGTAAGGATTAAGCGCTTGAATAGACACTGTACTTCAAAGCCTCTTTTCTCAGTTCCCACTTTTCCTGAGTTTGTGCTTTCTTTTCAATATTTAGATAGGTTAGGAAAGTCCATTTGATTTGAGTTATACATCATTTTAAAGCTTAAAGTCTGCTCTTTCAGAATATGGTCTTAACTATAAAAATGGCGACTTTTTATTTGTTTTGAGGTGCAGGGTCACAAATGATGACAGTGTAAGAGAAAGGTGCATCTTCTGATATGGTGTTATGAACTTATGGAAAAATTACAACGGGTGGTAACTTTCGGGGGGTGGGGAGGGAGGGTTGTCCAGTAGGTAAGTATCAGGAGGGGGCGGTTCGGGGTATGGTTATGGGGGGGTAGTAATCCGGGTGGTAGTTATCCTGGGAGTAGTTATCCGGGGGGTAGTTATCCGGGGGGTAGTTATCCGGGGGGTAGTTATCCGGGTGGTAGTTATCCGGGGGGTAGTTATCCGGGGGGTAGTTACCCAGGGGGTAGTTATCCGGGGGGTAGTTATCCAGGGGGTAGTTATCCGGGGGGTAGTTATCCAGGGGGTAGTTATCCGGGTGGTAGTTATCTGGGGGGTAGTTATCCGGGGGGTAGTCATCCAGAGGGTAGTTACCCAGGGGGTAGTTATCCAGGGGGTAGATGTCCTAGGGGTAATTGCCCTTGGGGGTAGTTGCCCTAGGAGGGTAGATGACCGGGTGGTAGTTGTCCTAGGGGGTAATGGCCCTGGAGGGTAATTGTCCGGGGGGTAGTTGCCCTAAGGGGGAATAGACCTGGGGGGTAATTATCCGGGTGGTAGTTATCCGGAGGGTAGTTGCCCAGGGGGTAAGTGCCCGGATACGCTTTTGAACTATTTAAGAAGCAAACTTGGGGCGCCCGGATTCTGAAATTGGACACTTGAGTAATTATTTATGTGTATATATCATTATTGTAACATTTGTAGCAGTGACGCCATTTTAATCAGAAACCCTGATAGCAGACTGACGTCAATAAGACGTCTTAACTTAGTCGCAACTGGTAAAACTGGTCGCACGTCATATTTAAACCATAGACGTAAAATTTGCGTCAGTTTTGTGACGTATTCATCACGTCATTTTAGTGACGTATTTATGACGTGAATTTCACGTCAGTCTTGAGACAAGTATTCATCATGTCATATTATCGACGTATTTATGACGTGTTCATCACGTCGTATTAGCGATGTATTAATGACGTGAATTTCACGTCAGTTTTGTGACGTGTTCATCACGTCATGTTAGCGACGTATTTATTACGTTAATTTTACGTCACTTTGCGATGTATTTATAACGTTATATTAGCGACGTATTGAAGACATAAATTTCACGTCAGTTTTGTGACGTCTTCATCACGTCATATTAGGATGTATTTATGACGTGAATTTCACGTCAGTTTTGTGACGTGTTCATCACGTCATATTAGCGACGTATCTATGACGTGAATTTCACGTCACTTTTTAGACGTGTTCATTATGTCATATTAGCGACGTATTTATGACGTAAATTCTACGTCAGTTTTGCGACGTATTTATCACGTCAGTTTTGCGACGTATTTATCACGTCATGATAGCGACGTATTTAAGACGCAATTTTCTCGTCAGTTTTGTGACGTGTTCATCACGTCACATTAGGGGTGTATTTATGACGTGAATTTCACGTCAGTTTTGTGACGGGTTCATCTTGTCATATTAGCGATGTATTTATGACTCAATGATTCAAGATTCAAATTAATTTTCACTTCCATCAAATAAAGAAAGTAATTATATATATTGCATATGTACACGATATTTGTAATTCTTGCAGAATGTGATTTGACTAAGTACACATGAAAATGAGAAGTAGATGAAAAAAAAATGCAATTATATCTTTGTTAATATAATTTTGATATACATAAAACGTTGGTACAAGTCAACTAAGGATGAGGATGGAAGTGGAGGGTCCCACTAAGACGTGTTTTGACGTGTTCATCACGTTATATTAGTGACGTATTTATGACGCCAATTTTTCGTTAGCTTTTTTACGTCACGTCATAATAACGATGTATCTAAGCCGTAAATTTCACGTCAGTTTTGTAACGTGTTATCAACGTCATGTTAGCGACGTATTTATGACGTAAATTTCACGTAACTTTTGTGACGTATTTATCACGTCAAAATAGTGACGTATTTAAGACGTAGTTTTATCGTCAGTTTCGTGACGCGTTCATCACGTCATATTAGGGACGTATTTATGACGTGAATTTCACGTCAATTTTGTGACGTGTTCATCACGTCATATTAGCGACCTATTTATGACGTAAATTCTACGTCAGTTTTGCAACGTATATATCCGTAATTTTAACGACATATGTATGACGTCAAATTCACATCAGTTTCATGACTATTTAGGATCACGTCATATTAGCGACATAATATGACGTATAATTCACGTCAGTTTTGTGACGTGCTCATGACGTCATATTCAACATGTAGTTATGACGTAAAATTCACGGCAATTTTGCGATATATTTATCACGTCATATTAGCGACGTATTTATGACGTAAAATTTACGAGAATTTTGTTATATATTTAGCACGTCATATTACCCTAAGTACATATGGAATAATATTTTTGTAAGTTTTTGCGACGTAATAATATCTGATATCAATTGGAATCGGCTGGACAGAGATGACATAAATTTACTGAATATTTGATTCGACTTTTAAAACAAGGTAACGAACTGCCACACTAAATAGCATACCAGTTGACTCCTTGGAGCAATTAAACCATGGACCTAGTATGCATGGACTCTTAAGTGCAGTCTTTTTTTGATGTAATGATCGTCTCCGACACATTTATTAAGTGCATCTTAATGAGTACATTCAGGTGTCTGGACAATAACGATATGCGATAATGAATCGTCACTAACAAAAGAATTAATCATTTCCCTCATTTCAGTCTTGTTTCGTTGATGTGCATTTTTTCAGACGGAAATGTCTTTGAATACATACAGATGATGAGGAGCAGCAAACCTTAGATCATGACAAATATTGTGTCAAAAGATGGGTAATTGCTGATTCGCACATTTTCGCACACGCATAAGACCTTGCCTAATGGCAAGATGTACCTGTTCTCTACCATTACCATCCCTTTTTGCCCTGGTGAAGCTGCGGAAAAGTGAAATACTGAGATAAAAAATTACAATCATTCTGCCAAAATGTTAGCTTTCTTTTAAAGCTGCCTGCTTCTCGAAAGCGAAATTGTTTGAGGTATGATTTCCTTTATACATACACCATAACTGCACATTCACTCGATTTTTGTGAGTTATTTTCTTCTGTGCATATAGTTTTAGACTTCTTGAATCTCCGTCTTGTTCTTCTCCCGGCTTGCTGGCGGTGAAAATCATGGGATCAAAGAAGTGAAGCATGCTAAAAAATGTCTTTGTGGCGCTTTTGAGATGTACGGGTGCATGAATTAATTAACGATACAACGAATGTCCTTTTTTGTCCATGATTAAACAGACCAAACTGGGCAAAAATTCACACCAGATGGACTCTAAGCACGGTACTGATAAAAACTGGCAAATTTACCAGTTTATTTAATTGCAAATGAAGTGGAATAATAAAATATGTAAATTCATTTTAGGTTAAACAACTGGAATAATCTTGGTGACGAAACCTTCTATGAAAAATCAATAGGCTTATACATACAAACTGATTCTTACTTCTTGTGTGCGCTGTATGTGTCACATTCTTGCGTGTGCTGTATCAGCCACTGTCTCTGTCGGATCTTATTCAAAGTTGTTATTGAGATCCATGTATAACTGTGCTTTACCAGCCTTATTTTTTATTTCATTGTACTTTGCAACTGTTGTTAATCTTGTTATACTATAAGACTTGGGTTTAAAAAGTTATTTAGATTATATGTATTTGATGTCGTGGATGTATTTTTCTTTTTACTGAGTGTTAAGTTGTTTTTTGTGCGTGTTATGTACATATGAATTAATGACATGTGTGTTGTTTTCTTCTGTGTTTATTTTGAAATGTGTGCTCAAAGTATGTGCATTTATGTTTGCCGCTTGAATCATAAAGACTTTCCAATTTATGAATAATAAAATAAAATAAATGAAATGAAATGAATAAAATGAACTTGTGTATGTGTGTGTGTGTGCGCGCGCGCGGGGGGGGGGCGCAATTGTGTGGGGGGATATAGGGCGGATTTTTTTTTTTTCAGTTTAAGCGTAATTTCTGTTGATTCTTATATCGATCATGCATCTTTATTACGAGACCATGACTTTGTACAAATAACAAAATGTGATTCCAGTTGGAGCTTGATTGTTGTCGTTTTTTTATTATATCAATCATGTATTTTCATTTCTAGAGAGTATATGTACAAAATAACTTAAACATCGAATATCAAAGCCTATATTTTTTAAACTTTCATGTTTCCATATGACATGAATTTTGCCTGTCTAAATACGTGTGTTTTGGTCATAAAGACGTCTTTAAGACGTCATAAAGTCGTCAAAAGTCATTTTTGAATTGAATTGAATTGAATTGAATGGAATCAGTTCAGTAACCATGCCTTCAATCATTACAATTTTTCGAGGGTATATAAGCCATAGGTTGCATCGTGATTGTAGTTAGGTATAGGACATAGACATATAGAATCTAGAGTACTAGGATGTGTAGGATAGGTCATTTATATCGATTAAGCTAAAATTACGGTCATCATAGGTTGTGCACTAGATCTAGCCAAGGAGTACGATATGAAAGTAGTTGAAAATATGACGTGTAACACTTAAACGTCGTATTTTCTTATTCATGAAATGTGACAAAAGACGTCAAAACATGACGTAAGAAAGACATGAAAATATGACGTCTTATTTCACGTCTTCCGCTGGTGCAAACTGTCGTCAAAAAGACGTTAATATATGACGTGATTTTTACCGGTTTGAACGCAAAATTCTGGCTGTGAACGCCAAAATTCTGGTCATAAAGACGTCATAATGACGTCATTTTGAAATCAATAAGACGTCATAAAGACGTCAGAATATGACGTCTTATTTCACGTCTTGTGCTGGTGCAAACTGTCGACTGTAAGACGTAAATATATGACGTGAATAAGACGTCAAAATATGACGTCTTATTTCACGTCTTGTGCTGGTGCAAACTGTCGACTATAAGACGTAAATATATGACGTGAATAAGACGTTAGAATATGACGTCTTATTTTACGTCTTGTGCTGGTGCAAACTGTCGACTATAAGACGTAAATATATGACGTGAATATGACGGGTGTCATGACCAAAAAAAGACGTAGTTTTGACGTGATTTTTACCAGTCTCTGCTATCAGGGAAAGAACCTTATGAGTAGAGTTGTCTATGGCGAACAGTCCAAATTTGACGAATTTGAGCATATTTTGCTGTCTTGCGATTGTTCCACAAGGGATATCTCGAGAATGGAAGGTCGTTACGTTACGGAAGGTCGTGACTTTTGTAGTATCGCGAATGACGAATACGTTACCATCAGAGAGAGAACAGCATTTTGCCG
The DNA here is from genome assembly GCF_040938485.1 of Diadema antillarum. Classification (NCBI taxonomy): domain Eukaryota; kingdom Metazoa; phylum Echinodermata; class Echinoidea; order Diadematoida; family Diadematidae; genus Diadema; species Diadema antillarum. The sequence continues at coordinate 380,893 of NW_027271708.1, forward strand.
TCTTGCAATTCTTTCACAAGGGACATCTCGAGAACGGAAGGTCGCACGAACTTGGGGCGGACGGTTTCAGAAAGTAGAGATTCTGCCTATTTTTGTGATATAAGAATCTTGTTCATCGGTTGAGCAGTCCTGACGCAAACTTGCAGTAAAGCTAGACTACCCAGTCACAGTTGCTGTCATAGGGACCGTGTACAATCCATACAGAACTATCACGTGACGAGACTACTAACGAAAATTTGAGCCGTTGACCTTCACTGTCTGCCGTCGTCAGCAGTGTGAATTCCTGTGATTTCAAGCTTTTGTTTCTCGCCAAATATCATTTTCAATGCAATATCCAGATACAGTTGTATGTGAGACATCATCTAGATACGTAACAGCTTTATGAACAACAAACTGCTAAGTTTGGGAGCAAAAACAACCAAATATATTCCACATTCCGTCTCATTTTTCGATGATGGCTCTAGTCGGACTGGTGCATTTCCTTCGGAGGTGGTAATAATGTGAGTAGTTGCAACGGTTGCTTGCCACCTGCTGTCTGCAATCGGGCGCTTATATACACGTGTTGTACACAGGTAATCAACTGAAATAATGTCGTAAAGGAATGATAAGGTACTCCTAGACTATATCTCAGACTCAACTGTAGATTTAACCCGATTTTTGTCGTCTACACACACAACACACTACGCGTGAAATTATGTGAACATGATGTTCCTCCACGCACGGTGCTGCAGGCCACCCCCATTAACGTGTCGACTAGCCACGCGCCCCTCACGCACTCACTTTCGCCAGCGTCTGCTACCTCGGATTTTCTGCGTGAATTAGGGCGAAAGTTTTCAATATGAACCAAAAGTTAGCAGTTGACCTTTAATTACAGATTTACAGCCATTACTTTAAAATCATGCGTAATTTAGAATAATTAATTCATTAAAATAAATTTGAATATTTGTAAAATAATTACCTATTCAGTTTCGCATATTACCTTTTGGGTGACGCGCGTGCCAATTTTCCTTGCGATCACGCGGTCAACTGCCAAGATCTGGGGGGGGGGGGGTCTAATGAGCCCCCCCCCCCCCCAAGTCCTACGACTTTTTTAGGGTTAAGCTTTGTCTTAAGTTGCCATATTGCCATATCTAAATTACGGTATTCTTGCGTGGGGAAATACACATAAAACATTTTTAGATAAATTACTTTTATTGCAAAAGAAATCACGCCGTGTTATATGTCATACTGCATTTTTGTCCCATACTGACCCACTATTTTATGAGCATGAAATATTGAAAATTAATGATTTGTATTTGTTTAATCTAGGACAATTTATGTATAATTATAATAAAAATAATCTCCCAAATATATTTGAAACAATGTTTCAAAGAAATCAATCCGTTCATAGTTATCCAACACGGCGATCAAATGATTTCCATTTGCCATTTCTGAGAACTTTGTTGGCTCAAAACACATTCATCTACGATGGGCCAAAGTATTGGAATTCACTTCCCAACAATATTACAACAGCTCAATCTCTGATTTCCTTCAAGAATGAATTAAAATCATTTTCATTGAATGTTTATAATATCCAACCGAGATAGTTTGCTTTAATCATATCAGTCAAGTCATCATTCTTTTTTACATAAGTCCTCCTTCTAATTAAGTCCCTGTCTGTGTTCTAAATATAACGATGTGTTTATTCTCTCTTTCTCCTGCATTCTTACCAACATAATTACGTATAAAAAATGTTTTGCATTACATTCAATCCATTATTTTAATCAATTATTTTACATTATGGAATCTAGATTGCTTGCGTCCACGATGGCACGTGCTGTAGTTTTTTCCCCTTTTTTCCCTTTTTTAATCTTTTTTCTCTCTTTTTTCCTTTTCTTTCTTTTTCCCTTCAAAATCATCTTGATGTCAGTTGACATCGGTTCGTTTATTTTGTTTTATATTGCTATTTTGTGTATTTTCTGAGGGTCCTATATCGTACAAGCTCTGCTTCTTAGTGGGACCCTCCACTTCCATCCTCATCCTTAGTTGACTTGTATTATACGCTTAACAAAGATGTAATCGCATCTACTTCTCATTTTCATATTTATGTACCTTGTCAAATTATGTTCTGGAAGTATTACAAATATTCTGTACATATGCAATGTATATAATTTCTTTGTTTATTTGATGGAAGTGAAAATAAAGTTGCATTGAATTGAATTGAATTGAATTAAATGTTCTGACCGATTTGGACTATTTGATGTGATCCGGTAGGGGATTCCATATATCTGGCCCTTAGTGACTTATTGAGCGGTGATTTATATGAATTCTTGGATAAGTAACATGAAAATTGCCAGAAAATATATATAATATTTCACGATCAGGATCAAGAGCAACCCCCATTTAAGGTGCGATTGGACCCAAATGGGAACATCATAGTCCGGGTGACAATGGATTTTATAGTTTCCTTTAATTCTACGGAGTAATTGGGCCAACCATTCAAAACCATCGATGATGTCAAAGGTTGACAGGTTGAGGATGATGACAACGTGACTTTTAAAGTATTGCGAATAACAATTACGTTATCATCAGAGAGAAAACAGCACCCAGGCCAGGAGCAACCTTAGATTGCCCCTCTTCTAATCTTTTTTATTTTTTAATATCTAAAGAAATGAATAGATTATGAAAACGACACGATCATTCCCCCCCCCCCAAAAAAAAAAAGGACATGAAAAGAAAGAATACTCGAGATCAGATCATTACCCCTTCTTTCCCCGAATAAAAAAGAAAGACAAGAAAAAGGTTACGCCTTCCTCTGTAATACGTGAAGAAAATATGATGAAATTGAAGCTGAAAAGAGAATAATATAATAAAATTTTGAATGCTAACATAGAATGTGTTATAAACGCTTGATATAAGAACGTTGGCCGAATTGATGGTATCGCTTGTGTGTTTGATTTCATATTCGCACAGTGTATGTACCCTATACCTTTTTATTTCAAAAATAATGTCATTATATCATGGGGTGTTGTAAGTTTAGTTGATTTGGCTTGATTTATTGCTTTATTCACCAATGTTTAAAAAAGATAATGAGAGAGCTATTTACAGTCATTTACGACTTACTTTACATCCACGACAGCTTTTGAAGTCACAAAAAATTAATTTTATGGGGTATGTGAAACATTCTGCTTTTGGAAAATGTTTCAGTGGTGTTGTTATTCTATTAGTTATTATGCCACCCCAGCTCCCTTATTCAGTATCAAGAGTACAGTTTTGCATTTCTTGCTCCATCTTTAACGTGTGCATGCATACTCAACAAACACACAGCTACCCCTTCTTATGCTCACTCGACATGGTCTGTTAGATGTTGGCTGCATTATTTGATAACAATCCTCTCAACTAAATGGATTTTGGAGTTAATCAGAGTTGACCAGAGCCATTTTCCACTAAAATTTGGCTCAAACAACCACAGAAAAAGGTGTTAAAGTGTCATAATGATAGATGCGAAGGGGTCAAACGATGGATGATGAAACAACAACAACGCTTAATCGTTATGTACAGTACACAAGAAACAAAATACTTCACATCCCCCAAAATACTCTAGTATACTATTAGAAAGTAACCATTTGCCTTTGATGAGTGCTCACTCATGCACATTTCAGGAAATCTTTCTCATCTTTATACTGGCGTTAGTTAAAAAGTCAATATGGGCAGACATACAATTGCCATTTCATTTTCCTCAATTTTTGTTTTCGTTAAAAAAGTCCCCCATTTTGATCACGGGGAATTACTCCCATTTGGGTGTCTGTACAATGGTAATACTAAGATATTAATAATAACATAATCAACATCTAACAATCTGCAATACAACTTCATATCATGAAATCAATCATAAATTAATCATATTTACCTTGCAAATAATGCTAATGAAATGCCTACACAGTCATACAATTTACCGTTTGGAAATGATAGTCTAAAGATGGAGGCAACCACCTTGCGGTATACTATATATGAAACTTCGAGATAATTAAGGGCAAATGTGCAAAACATAAGCGGAAGGGAATTGAAAAAGTCGATCCCAATCGACACGATTAAGACGCACGATTAGATGAGATTTGCTGCGTTTTTATACGATCACAGACGATCTACTGCGATAATCACGAATGCCAAGATCTAATACGATCTGATACGATCTGATAAGACCATCACGATTGCTTCACGATTAAGAACACGATTTCAATCGTGGCGCAAATCGTGATAGTGGGAACCCCGCTTTACGAAATAGACCAATCGTTACCATATCGCATCCAAGCTACCAACACGTGTGTAATGGACTCGACTCACTATTACAAACGTGAAATTTCAGACGAGTTCAACAAAATTTCCACGATCAGTTACGAATGTCCAATTGTGGCGTTAGAACGGATCGCACGAAAGTGTGAACACCGCTTTAATTATAATTTAAGCATGTCGATCCAGTTCGAACTTTGGTGAATTCCGACAAGGTCAAACGGAACTACCCAAAGTATTGTGGTGTACTATCAATAACTTTCCATAGCTTTGATCTATAACTACCAAATTCACACCCCAGGTAGGCATACATCACCTGAAGATGACAGTCAAGTTCGAATACATTGTATTGGTAAATTCCGACAAGAGCAAACACGACAAAGGTCAAATAATATCAATGAAGTTTCCCTGATTTAAGAACCATGTGTTATACATGTATGCTCTCAGCGACTTTCCAGAGCTTTGAGCTATGACCACAAACTCACTCCACAAGTACTCCACCTAAAGATGTCAGTCAGGATCAAATAATTTTGTGTTAATCGTTGAAGGTCAAATATGATAAGGTCAATGAACTAACATTGAAAAACACTTTATTCACCTGCGATATGCAGGTGAGACATATCGTTTGGCGTTTGCCTTGCAGATTTTTCCATCATACTATTCTGAGAGACAAGTATTTAGTGATGATTATCGATACAGATGCGAGTGCTAATCATGACTAAAACTAGAAAAGGTGTTCCCTGGGGAATGCCTACATTAAGTTGTTGACTGATCGTTGGTTTCCCCTTTCTTTTGTCATAAGAACTTTTTTTTTGATGATTTCAACAGAAATTCAGTACTCGTGATATAAAGTATGGTATATGCCCTACATCGACGTAAAAGCAATGAATTGATCAGTGTTTTAGTAGTAGCTATGATAAAAACCCATGGACGTACATACTCGAGCAGGATTCGAACCTACGACCTCCTGATCACCCGACAGGCGTCATCTCCACTAGACCACCAAGCTTTCGCCCGACAAGAAGTGTTGGTTCTAATCCTTATAGCATGTAGCTGGTACTGCGTAATTATTCAAATTCATTAAATTCTTCCGTCGAGATGCTTTCATTGCAACTAATTGATAAATTGCCCTATACATTGACGTAAATAAGCACTGAATTGATCAGTATTTTAGTAGGGAATGAAAACAGAATAGTGTACACAATATTGTGATTGCAGTGTTAATTGACCTTTTTCTAGACTATGAGTGATTTTATCTGTGTTCGGGATTCCAGCAGTAACTCTTTTGACATTTGACAAAGATTTGAATGAAACTTAGAAAGGTTGTACTATTTAATGTTATGAAAAAGAATCATAAATTAGTTGTTTTTGTATTTTTTTTTCAAACTGTGTACCTGACAGATCATGGACAACGGCAGCTAGGTTTTCCAACGATTTACTCAGCTGACGGAGTTGCCTGGCTTTCTGCGCTAGTGCCCAAGAACAGGTGGAGATCGGATCTTGCTGTTTTCTTTTTTGGTTTCCACCTCTATTCACAAAGAAGAAAAAGTAATCAACAACACAAAAACAATTAACGGCCAGCCAATGAATGAAACAAGGAAACCGTTTCCTTTTTTAAAGAAATACTAAGAAATATCTTGAGAGCTTATCATCATGCTATTTGAATAATATACAATCATTATAAATGTAGATATTGCCAATCACAGCTATAAAACAGGAGATGTTTTTCTTTGGAAAACATCCCATTAAGCTGTTGACTTATTTTTCCCCCGTCTTTGATGTTGTAAGCACTATTTGATGCTTTTCAAAGAAATTCAATTCTCAACACATGAAGTATGGTTATATAAGATTCATCTAGTCAAGTAGTGAGATTAGGCATTTGAAAACCTGTGAAAAAAACAAGATCGCTGAATGTGACCTCACAAACTCTTTTCTTGTGTAATTTGACATTCTTTCTCTGTTACCTGTAAAGATTCTATTGGGTGCTACTGTAAAGTCATATTTTTTTTTCGGGGGGGGGGGGGGGTCTATTCCTAGTTTTAAGTTTATTTAGAATTGCAGCATTATTCTTTAAGCAATTGACAAGAAAACGGTTTGATCGGTATAAAGGTTGCAGTAAATCACGTTGTAATAATACTATTATATAATTTGTTATAGTTTGTTTGCGTGATTTTATTTCATCTGTGTACCTGGCGTATCCAGTTCCTCTTCCAGTGTAGTTGATTCTACCGGCGATCTTACATCTGACGGATATTCCTGGCTTTCTACATCATCAGGTGAACATGGGGGAGTTACGGTAACTTGCTCCTTTTCGTTCGAGTTTTCCATCTCTGTATAGTGAACGAAGATAAGGAAAGAACAAAACAATACAGGCATCATACACTCATGTACTGTAGGCCTGTAATATTGAACCGTTTGTTGGCCGTTGATAATGATCGTGAGTGTTGGTCTCGTGACGTGCCCCTATACGCCGACATGGGCACCAATACCGTGAAACTGCAAGTATACCACATGGAACATTATTTTGATAGATGAGTGGTATTTTCGAAAAGTGTACATGTCAGTTACATTCTAGAGTAAGTCTATCATATTGACCTCCAAAGGCATGTCAATCATGACTCCACACATAAATTCTTCAAGCACGTTTATCAGTCAGGATAAAGAAACAAAAACTTCTTTTAATTTCGCTATAAAAGTGTCACTGGTCTTCAATGTTTCCAGGTTGACATGACAGCGACGGGGCATTAAACTGCACATTACTTGAATATGAGACCGTTCTGAAGCAAATAATTTTCACACAACAATAGATATATAATGTATACTCTTAAATGAATCCAACAAGGATTGGTACAATTTTCCCCCAGCATTCCCACGATTCCCACCGTTCTGTTACTAGCCATCCCCTTTGAATTATTCGCAGCTTTGAAAGTCATAATTTGAATGTGGAGAATTCTATGACGAGATCTCAAAGTTTCCCGTTGTAATATTTCATTGCATGGATGATACACACACACACACACAAATGAGATTGTGGTTTTATTTTTAAGAAGATTCTTCCCGCTCTATCTTGAAGTTTGTGCATTTGATTAAGAAGTTGCTCACATGATGATTGAAATATAATGTCTGCATAATGTATATGAGGTGAAATAACTGTTCGATATATCAAATTTTGAAGTTTTCTGGTGATAGATTGTCGTAAACGACGGAGAAATGAAATCATGCCACCAACCTTTTGACACAAACATGAACATCCCATATAAGTTCGGCATCTTTTATGCTAAGATCCAATCTGTTATGCTTTTGATTATGTGCCGGTTCCCAATAAGCATTCTCACGGTTCTCATAATAATTTTTCAGGGTTTTTTTTTTTTGTATTCCATTGTCAAGTTTCAGAAGTTCATGTCGCAAAATTATTGATTGAACTGTATGCGGGACTTTGTGAGAAACATATAAAGCAGTGTCGTCAGCATACTTAGAATGCACGCTGCATGAGACAAAATACAGAAGGTAGCTCATTTATAAATATAACGAATAGCAAGGGACCTTGGGTAATCCTTGAAGCACCCCTAACCCAATGGGTAATTCTTCACAAATACAACTACCTATGCAAGTTACAATTCTCCGAACCGAGTGATAATTAAAAAAAAAGCGAGGTGCCACTAATCCAAAATTTCAGCATTGTATTTAGAAGTCATTTACATTAACCAGATCGAAGACTTTTTGAAGATCAACAAATACGGCACCTGTGTACATTTTCTTTATCCAAGCTTTTAGCTAACCATCCGTGACCTTAATAAGTGCTGTGGAAGTATAATGATTCAGCCGAAAACATGTTCAAAATTTCTTAGCGAATTTATATTTTTGCTAATAGTTGCAAACATTCGCAAAGCACTCGTAAGAATTCGCAAACGGTCGTAATACGGTGTCGCAAACATTTTTATTTGATTCGCCACTGCTAGCGAACAAGTAACCGTATGGTTCCTATATAAAAGCTCCTGAAACTGGCAAGGTTCCACTCTAAAAAAGTTCTTGAAGCTCTTGACATCTCCATCATGACTGTAATTGCTGCAAAAGCTTTTCATATTGACCAAAGTCCGTCCTCTGCAACTACCACTCTCTGATCCAAACAGTCTTTGTTTTCTTCTTCCTTTCATGTTTTCTTCATCTTCTTTAAGCTGCACGATAGCTGTAGCAGCAGCCAGGCAAAGCAGCTCTTCAAGGATATCAGCACGTTGAGCCTCTTTTTGGTAGAAATTCACCTTGAACGGGGGTCACAAGAGATCTAAATGCAGCAGAAAGTTGTACGTTAGTACTATGGGTCTGTCTGTACATAATCGCCTGGTACTTTTCGAGGTCCCAAAAATTCGCAAATTGTCGCAAGGGATTTGCAAACAGTTGCTAATATTTGCAAAACTGTCGCTAACATTTGCAAAACTGTCGCTAAAATTGGCTAACAGTCGCTAATAGTCGCCACCTGTGTTTCGCAAACACTTTAGCAAACACTCGCCCAAGTGTTGCTAATTGTCGCTAAACATCGCTAAAAGTCGCTAACTGTCGCTAATGGCAGAAGCGAACTTTGAGTTTTCACAAATATTCGTCAGAAAATTTGTACGCTGATACACCACAAGGTGGCCTGTACTTTATTGAAAGAAGAAGAAAAATGGGCGAATCTCAAATTCGCTACGCGTGTAAACGTTCGCCGCTCAGTGAGATACCAGCTTACGTAGTAACCTTGAATGTCAAGATTTATATCGCCCATAACAATGGGGCGACGGTCAAAACTTTCTGTGAATTCCAGAAAATGCTCATATTGGTCTAGAAGAAACTTAAATTAATGAAAAATAAATGAAGTAAATTTACCTGCGTGTAGATGGCCTGTACAACATTCTGTAACAGGGTGCGGTAGTCACTGTGTAAAATAGACTGAAACAGAATCAGACCATCGATACACTCAGTCCAAAGTGCATCTTGCGCACACGAAAAGTCATGGGTCTTCTACCCTTTACTGATAAAGTCAGCAGTGAAGATCATAGTTTTGACTTTACACAGTACCTATCACGACTTAACGATGATCATTTCAGAGATCAAGAGTCAAAATGTATCAACTGATAACGACTTTCGCAGTGGCGTACCGTGGGTCAAGACATGGGGGGGGGGGGGCCTCGTCGAAAAGTAATTTTGTGTAAACAAAGTGTAAAGTTAGCTAACTTCGCGAAGTTAGCTTCGGGTTCAATGCAATTCACACACACTGACAAGGCGCATATCATTATTTTAAGTAGGCCTACAGTTTTACTTTCTTCGCACTATTCAGTACAACTCATGAGACACTTGATGCCTTTACTGGTGGTACAAAACATAATTATTATTCGCAATGTTCAGATACAGATTTTATTGGGTTTATATATTTACTATAGGCCCTACTTAGGTCATTTAATTTTCAGGTCTACCTTCTGTTACGTATATCCCTCTAAGAAAAAAAAATCGCAATCAAAATCACATTTACACTTCACAATATTGATTTTGACGCTTTACTTCATTTAAATTGTGTTTAGTATACGTATCAGGTAATGATATTTCTTTTTTATTTAAATTTCAGACTCTGTGTAAAGAGAGAGAGAGAGAGAGAGAGAGAGAGAGAATAAAAATACAGTTAAGACAGACTTGAACCTCTGCCATATCAAGTGTCATTCTGTGCTTCCATATGCTTACAAACTATTTTCCAAAAGTGTAGGGGATCTCAAGAGTGGGGTGAAGTGGGACAATAATTGTGATTTGCATGTCCCATGCCTACAAGTGTCTTACAGGGTCCGCGGAACGTTTTTCAATGTGTGTGTGGGGGGGGGGGGGGAGGAGGGCGCTGGGGGACCAGGGGTACGTGTCAAGCCCCCGGTCACTGTTTTAATGTTTTTTGACAATGTTTCACACAATATACCTCTTTAATAATATTTTATGGCATACATAATGCATGGTTCTCCCGATAGGTCTGGAGTACGTTTATTGCCAATGTGAGAAAAACAGTTTCATATAATTGGCAAAAAAAAAATTAAAATTACATGTTTGTCACAAATGTGTGGAGTGGTTACAAAAAGAAAACGGCATGGACGATATGATCCTTTGACCTAGGTCCGTGGAAAATTTGCAATGAAGGAGCTAGAAGGCCAAGAGTTAGTTTTCTCCCCAGAATGGTAGCTACTTCTGCTATAGGCCTACCTTCTTCACCACGTTCTTCCTTTTGGTCCCAAATATCAATTACATGCGGATGTATCTAAAAGTTTCTCACTTTAAAAAGCAATTTCATACATGCCCGGTGCTACTTCACAAATTTAGCTTTCTTTATATCTTTTCTGATTATTTTTTTCAGCTTTTATGCTTTTTATGATGATTAATACCTGCGTCATCATGATTTTCTCAAGTAAAGGCACACATCCCTCACTGAACTCATCCGTTGTATAAGAAGATCTTGAAGTCAAAGAGCATTTGACTGCATTTAGAATATCAATGCCAGCGATACATTGTGTCAAGCTTGAAAATGGACTCAAGGTTTGAAGCAGTTTCTGTGATACATCAAATAAAATGATCGGTAAGGGCTGACGTCCACTATATAGGGTGCGGACAAGTCTACGAAGGGTTACGGAAGCAAATTCTGTCATTTCGGCATCTTATCCGCGTCAGACGAGGAAGTGTGCGAATGTCCGCGGGCTAACGGCTGACATTCCTAGAAGTATCTTGGGAATTACTCGGGAAGACTGCGAAATACCCCGGAATAGCCGAACGGCGCAGACACATTTAGGATTACACCAGGAGTACCAAAATCATGAACGAGGACAATCAGGATGACTTGTGCGGACAACAATAGTTAGATATGCAGACAGTATGAGGAAATAGGGCAAGGCTTTAGATAGGGAGCCGACTTTCTATTTTTGTCATTTGAATGCTAGCCGTCATGGAGGTCACACCAGCCGAAATTCAATTTGCCCTATTGCTTCAAATACCAGTTCTGAGAGGTGCTGAGATAGCACTGGCCCTGGTCCCGTTTGAATGCGTTAGGGTGGTCATTATCACACTATAGGTTTTCCCGGCCAATTTCGCACTTTTTCAGATCATTTGATAAAAGGTTCATTAAATTTAGCAAAAAATCCTCGTCACTGCATATTCTGTCATTCAAAATTGCAACTTGTTTGTTCAATTAGCATTTCTATCAATGAAATTCGCACATGTGCCTTTCGAATAAGCCAGTTCGTAATTAGCTCATGTACACCATGGTGCAAACGACCTTTCTTTTTTCTCAGTTGGTTAGTCTACTCTCCTATAGGTATAGTACAGATCGCCTTTCAATAAAAAACAGAATTCGCCCAGTCTCTTTCGCATTATAACAGGGTTCATTTTTTCCCATTCTTTTTGAGGTGTATTACATCTGACCTCCCTTCAAATTAAAAAAAAAAATTATAGAAGTCAAGGAACTAACTTCATTTAAAAATTCATGAGGGTTTTGCATGGGGAAACTACTCTAAAATTACTGCCGAAAGCAAACCTTTCACTATTGGGGTTAGTCTATAAAGTGATATTCACTTTGTTTGTCAGTTTTGGAAGTGCAATTGATGAAATTGCTCCCATTTCGAATGTTTTCACCTAAAAATATTCTTTATTTTCATATTAAATTCATTAAGATATTTGCATAACATCAATAAAACTGCCGTCAAGATACAATCGTCTATTACGGAGAACCATAATCATTTCCTGTCGTTTTCTGGAGTTATCACACTGTCATGGAAGAAGAGCCCGTCCGAGGAAAGGGGGAAAAAAGGAGCTGCGATTCAAGTCAAAGTCCCAGGAGAAATAATGGTGCATTTTTGCAATCATAAAATTACGAGATGCAAGTCATACATAATGCTCAATGATGGTGGTACAGGTAATAGTGAAGAGAAATTGATACTGATTGAAATTTTTCAACACAAGTGCAGATGATGACATCTCTTCTGGCCATTCGGAATGCATGCCTACGCAGAAAATGTGAAGCTACAATATGAAATGTCATCAACGAGCTAACCTATGTGGATGATGCACAAAAAAAAAACATTATTACGAAACAGAAGAAACACACGCAAAATCTATATAAAAAACTAGAAATGTCGCTATGGCGACTGGTATGCCTCCGCCATAATGCATGATTCTCCTAATAGGTCTAGATAGTACATGTGGACAATGTGTGATTACATTTTCACAAAATTGGCAAAATATTAAGATGACAAGTTTGTCAAAAATGTGTTGAATGTTCACCTTCCTTGACCAAGGTTTAATTGGATGAATAGGAGAGCATGTATTTGGGATTTAAGGACGTTAACTTGACTTTGACCCATTCATAAGTTTATGCATTGAGTAATTTTCAAGGTATGGAGAAAAAGTGCAATTTCCGTATTAAATAGTAAATTGTTACCATTTTCATCTGGCCTTTGACCCTAAAATTCATAAGATAATCACTGTCAGGCAGAACATGCATAAATATGAAGTACGTTTCAAGATAACTTGAGCCACTTCCGAGATATAAAGGAAAAACTTAGTTCAGCACTTTCACTTGATGTTTGACCTTTGAGGCAAAAACAAAAGAAAAAAAAAACTTTCCAGAGAATCTCTATTATGTTATACATGCATACACCAAGTGTAAAAAAAATAATCCTGCTGGCATTGCATAAACATGAGGGAAATAGTAAAATTTTGAAGTTTTGCCCTTGACCTTTGACCCCTGACCTTTGACCCCATGAACCCTAAATTCTCTAGATAAACACTGCCAGTCAGTACATGTATATATACTATGTTCCATGAAGATACCTTGAACAATTTCCATAGTACAGAGAAAAAAAGTGAAGTTTTGATATTTTTATTTGACCTTTTGACCTTTGACCTTTGACCTCATGACCCAAACTTTCACTAGAGAATCGTATTTGAGTAATTCATGTATACACTAAGTTGCAAGAAAATATCTTAAGGCATTGCATAGATATGATGGAAATAGTGAAATTGTATATATATGACCTTGACCTTTTGACCTTTGACCTTGAACATGTGCACCCAAAAGTTGATAGGCACAACTTCACCCCCTAATACACATTCATGCCAAGTTTCATTAGGATACCTTAAAAGGTTTTGATAGTAACCCTGTCCACAAAATTCATTACGAACGGACGGAAGGACGGACGGACGGACGGACGGACGGAAGGACGGAAGGACGGAAGGACGGACGGACAACCCGAAAACACAATGCCTCCGGCACCACTTCGTGGCGGAGGCATAAAAACCAGAAACAATAATCTATAAACGACCGGTCTGGCTCAAATGAAGAGTCTGGCACCATTTTCACCGGAAACATCTCGTTTAGAGGAAAGCCTTTATTGACAATGTAGACATTTATTATTTTTTAAAGACCTGCCAGAAATAAACTCTACCCGTCTTTTGTGAAAAGATTTCTTTAAAAATTGTTTTTATGCATGTTCTTTCCGAAGTTGTTCGAAGGATTGTTAATCCGAAGACGAAATAGGGTTTGTAACTTCGAAGATGAAATAAACTTCATTTAGTGAAAAATATGTCAATGTAATAAAAAAAAGTTGGACATTACGCCATGAAGATTTAACGAAAACGCGAACACACACACACACACACACACACACACACGTATACACACCGACACGTAACACACAAACGCTACCTATACACACACTCACTGGTATACTATTAATGAAAACATAAGTACCTTCTCCTTCTCCTCTGCATGCCCCCATACTCATCTACAACATTTTAAGGATGAGCCATGCATAACGTAGAAACGATATTCACCAAGAGCAAAGACGCCACCCAAAGGCAAATGAATAAATAAATAAATAAATGGCGTCAATTTAATCATCGCCTTGGTAGCGCGTGCAAATGTAGGTGAGTGACCACCGTCCCCCCTCCCCCCATCAACAAGACATAACCCTGTTTGAACTCAAATCCTTCACATAAGGGTGACGAAATCAGTTTCGTCAAGAACATTGGCACTTCTGTCAGAATTGCACCAATATCAATGTGCGATGGTAACAAATAAACTCCACCTGACATGAGATGAACGGTTTGAACACGCGTTTCAAGTACAAGAAACAGTTGTGGATAACACATCACGCTGACGAAAATAATTCTACCCTGAATATGCTTAGAAAATGCATAAAGTCGTTATATCACGTTTCTCAATATGAGATCTCGATATTTTCTTCAAAGAAATGATATGTATTTTTTGTCAGAATTTTGAATATAGATTTCCGACGAAATAAGTTTCTCAAAATTGGCGAGGCAAAGTAGTAAATTGCTGTTGTAGCTCTACGGTTTTAGACACGCAATAAAAAGAGATAATCTCCATTATTTTTTGTAAAACCTTTGATTAATGTGCCGAATTGGGATTTGGTAGCCGGAGGGAGGCAAGGATGACGAAAGCAGTTTCGATGATATTGGTACAATAGCATTTAGATTAGATTTGCAATCTTTCTGAAGGGCGATGGTAACAAATAACCTCCAATTAACATGAAATTTCTGTTACGGTTCTGAACGTCACCGTTGTCACCCTTTCTTTACCATTGTCTCATGTATTTGATTCCTCTAACCTAAAACGCATGTCTCTTGGTGGAAACTCCTTGATATCGCATATTGAGAAACGAGCAATTCTAAACTGGTATGATAAGTTGATGTATAGTACTTAAGAATATTCTCGGTTGAATCCATTTCGTCAATTCTGCCGTTTTTGTCACCCTTTATTTACAACCTTTTCATGTATTTCACCCCTCTAATCCAACGCACATGTCTCCCAGAACGCTCTTGATATGGCACGTTGAGAAACGTAGAAATATTTTTCTAAACAAAATGTTATGACGAGTTGACGTATTCCTAAGCATATTCTGGGTGGAATAATTTTGTCACCGTTTTTCGGCACCCTTTATTTACAACCTTCTCACGTATTTGATGCCTTTACCCAAAGCACACGTGTCATTGAGGAAACTGCTTGATATCGCACATTGAAATTCATGCAGTTCTTGATAAAGTGGTATAATGAGTTCATGCATTACCCAACCATGTTTAGGCCGCGTGCCCGGAACGATTTCGGCACCGTTGCAGTCATGTTTTTATCACCCTTATAGTGACGAAAAAGGCTGCAACGGTGACGAAATCGATTCATCCCACAATATGCTTGGGTAATTCATCAACTCTTACTACCACTTTTCTTAGAAATGCATGCTTCTCAATATGCATTATCAAGAAGTTTAGTAGACGCTTAATCGATTTCTTCACCGTTGCCTTTTTTTCCGTCACCATTTATGTACAATTGCCTCATGTACGTCGTAACCGTTGCCGCCTTTTTTCGTCATCCATTGCTTACAACAATGTCATGTATTTGAAATGCATATTCAAGATTTAAACACAAATCTCGTGTCATTCAAAGTTTATATTCCTGACATACTATTTCTTATCCTCTGATCGATCGAGGGCATTGAAAGCGATAAACCATATTTTCATCATACAATCCTAGTCAAACTATTTCCCTGGGGAAATACTATATAAATATATATATATATATATATATATATATATATATATATATATATATATATATATATCCGGCTGCACCAACCTTGTTACAAACGTGTATTTTAGGACATCAGACATCACGTCGCAGTATGCGTTTCCACCAAAAGGTCAACCACCCACTCTACTTTGTTGTTACTCTTAAAATTCATTGGGATGGATATAAAACAAGTAATATTTCAGGCCTTTTTCTCAGTTTCTTGTTACCTACGTGCCTTCGGTGACATTAATAACTCTATCACCTTATAGCACATAGTTTCAACCAGAAACTCTCAGGTCTGGTATACACGTGTATTCATATACTATTGCCCATTGGGAGTTCTATCTTTAGTGTTATCGTACCAATATTATGGGCGAACTGCTTTCATCACCCTTGTCACCAACTCTTCACCATTGTCATTGCGTTACTTACTCATTTGAAATGCCTATTTTGCACGTTAATCAAGGAATTTGCCAAATGGTGGTTATCTCTTGATTTTGCCAATAAAGTGTCGTACAAACATGGAGCTACAACAACAATTTAATGCGTTGCTTGCTTAATACTTTATTCATAACTATTTCTTGCATTTTAAATGCACTTTCAGAACAAGAACATAGATCTCATATCAACTGGAGATATTTGTTACCATCGCACGTTGAGATAGTTGCAATTCTGACATAAGTGTACTATAGCATTATTCTGGATTAAACTGATGTCGTCACCCTTATGTGAAGGACTTGGGTTCAAACAGCGTTATGTCTCGCTCGGTTATGCGGGGGGGGGGGGGTCACTCACCTGCATTTCACGTGCTACCAACTACACATAACAAAATCTCAGAAGTTCAGAGGTAGACCCTTTCGGTATTCCGAAAATGAAATAAGACAGGAAATGTCTATGGTGCTTTGTAAAAGAGATTTTTATCTTGACGACCATTTTATTGATGTTACGCAAATATCTTAATGAAGTGAATTTGAAAATAAAGGATATTTCAAAATGAAAAACAATATATGGGAGAAATGTTCTCAATTACGTTTCCAAAAATGACAATTAAAGTTAATATCACGTAGACTTTATCCAATAGTGAAAGGTTTGCATTCGGCAGTAATTTTGGAGTAGTTTCCCCATTGCGAAACCCTTATGAATTTTCAAATTAAGTTAGTTCCATCGAATTCTATCATTTTTTATTTGAAGGAAATGTCAAATGTAATACACCTCAAAATGAATGGGAAAGAATGAAAGAAGAGTGTAATAATGTGAAAGAGACTGGGCGAATTCTGTTTTTTATTGAAACACGATCTGTACTATACCTATAGGAGAGTAGGCTAGCATTCCCAAGGGCTATGCGATGTGTTTTGATTGACGCTGCATGGCGCTCAGCCAGTGAAAATTTGAGATATGGCTATACAGGCAACTGTCTTTCTACGCCCTGCCGGTTCCACTCCTCTTTTCGGAGGTTTCTTTCTAAAAGTATTTTTAGTCAACTACCACCATGACCACCGCCACCGGCGAGCAGCTCTCCTGAATCGCGCCCTCTATTGCTAGCAATCAAGGAATGATTTTAGGCTAAAAATACTAAAAATACGGGTCACCATGGAACTTCATGGTAATATGTTATGGAACAAATCCTTTCAGTTTTTCGTCATCTTGTAATCAATATCCCGGGATTGAAAAAAAAAAGGAATACAAATATTGGATAAAAAGTGAGCATTTAATCATCTTGCTCAACAAAATTATTCGTAATTTTGATTGTCAGGTTTAGTACCTAAATGTTAAATCTTTCGAAATATGTTTTCCGTCTGTTTATTAGCATTTTACATCATCAGCCCTGTGTGCCTACACAGGATTGGAAAACGTAACAACTTTCTGGATATAGAGCAACGACACGGAAACTGATGCATGCATTATTATCAATTGTCATTGCAATTGCGGAATAGCTCAAGGAACTCGAATTGATCCCAATGAGCCGGAAGGCGTTCGAACAATCGTTAATCGAAATCTTAACACGTAACTGCAATCCTGCGAAGTCTCCATTGGCTGCCGATTAGGGCTGGTATCAAGTTCGAGGTTCAGATTGTGTACCTTGTATTATTATGTCTTGAAATGCCCGTATTTTATATGCGTATCTCAGTTAACTCCTTAATAGTTGGGGGCCTAAGGGCTAAATATGGGTTGTTTGGTTCAGATTCTTCCAAAAGCACCAAATTCGGCTCACAGGTCCCTTGTACCATACTCTTTCGATTTTTGATGGGCGTCAAGACTAAAACCCTTGGGGCCGCCATATTGATGAGATCCAATATGGCCGCCATCCAGGTTAAAGGTCACCTGCAGTTACAAATTGAAAAGGTTGATCAAGGTTGATTCTTAATGTGTGTGTATAATATAGTGAAAACTTTGAGCACAGAAAATGGGTTTCCATCGGTTTCGTTTTCTTTTCTCATTTTCTTTGCTCAAAGTTTTCACTATTTGTCATTTGTTTCTGGTCTGTTTTCCCTTTCTTTGTTTCAATATTTATACAATCAATATATATATATATATATACACTCAACAAAAAAGTAAGTTCCCCCCTAGCATTTTTTGATATATCTTAAAAAGTATTTTACGGATTTTCATAATTCAAACGAAAATGGATAGGGAATTTTATCACTCATTACATGAGTGGCATATCATTGCCACCGGATATCATTATTGGTGTGAAAATGCATTTTATGTCAAAATCCATGGAAAAAAGATGCACTTTAATGATTTGCAATGACTTTTACACAAAATTAATCAATCAATCAATCATGATTCTGAACGTTTAAGCATGGTTTATTGCATATTTCTCTATCTCTTTCTTTTCATGAGCATACAGTGAAGTATTTAATAATTGATATGTCCACCATCCGCTTCAATGACCAGCCGGCATCTCTTCCTCATATAATGTTAACTAAAGTTTGAACTTGGCGCTGCTCAATGTTGGCCCATGCTCTCTGCAAGATGCGCTGAAATTCTTGCAGTGAAGTGTTATCTGTCACCTTCTCGCTCGCTTTCCGTTTAGTGATATCCCAAAGTTTCTGTACTGGATTATAGTCAGGTGATCTTGCACGCCACTCCATACGTTCAATGCCATTTCCTTCAACAAACTGATCTACAACTTGAGCGCATGATGCAAAATGGCCATAGGCACATTAATGTGATCTACCCATATTGGAATTAAAATCCACATGGCTTCGACCAACATTTTCATATTGAAAAGGCCTATTGTTTATAAAGTATGCATAACATCTGTTTAATAGGGAAGTACATTGTACCAGAAGAAATTCCTGAGAATTGCATAACAATTTGAAAAGGTCATTTGCTAACTTGCATAGGAAATGTACACAATATGCTTCATATGGCCTGAAGTGCAACTTTTCTTTTCTCCATGCATATTCCAACGTGCTAAATCAGGATGCAATGGCAAAGAGGGTAACAAACACACCTACTGTAGTCTTATTTTATCTTCATTTTCTTTCTGACGAGATAGCTGGATAGCCTGTATGCAATTAGCTGGTCTGTTTGTATAGCTGGCCAGTTGTAGGTACTTGGGGTGGACCACTTTACCGGGTTATGCACCTAGTCCAAGAGCATTAGGGCAAAAAGGCCCAAACCTGGACATTTTTATTTCAGGATAGGTCCAGAAATGTCTCTAGAATAACATACTAAAAGTCCTCATTAATCCTCTTTGAGCGTTTTCCGCAATCCAAGATGGCGTCCAAAATGGCCGCCATTTCCAGAAATTCTTGTAACTTTTCAACCAGAGAACCTACATACAAAATTTAAATGTCTAAATACAGGTTTTGAAGCATGAAGAACTCAATAAAATACATAGTAAGAGATGTTGACGCACACAAGTATCGCAATCCAAGATGGCGTCCAAAATGGCCGCCATTCCTGAAATTCTTGTAACTTTTTCAACCAGGTAACCCAAATACAAAAAGTAAATATCGAAATGTCTGTTTTTAAGGATGAAGAACTCAATAAAGTGCATGTTAAGAGATGTTGATGCACACAAGTACCGTAATCCAAGATATTTTCGTCACCTCAAGCACATGAGATGAAAATTTAGTGATAGCCTTTTTTATTACCAACGCATTTATGTCTACCATGAGATGACTTCCATTTGAAACTGTCAGTTATCACTTAGGAAGTAAAAACAATTCTTTTTGGAGTCTGTGCCACATTTATTTATTCATTTATTTATTTCAACATATTTTGACAGAAAAACAAGATCAGCAGGTGAGTGCTGTCTTACATCAAGGTCCTTTACAATCCAACTATATAAATATAAAATCATGTTACATAAATATAGTCATAAAAACCACTACAAACAAGCAATCAGAGTTGAAAGGATCAAAACGTCTAGTTAAAATCTGTAGTAACCAGATCAATGTACGATATGACAAAACAATATGATAAAAAAGGATGTATTAAAACAGCGAATAAAATGATGCAAGATTATATACACAATCAAACCATTTGGTTTACAAAAGGAGTTTAAAAACTCTTCCAGTAAGAACTTGAATCAACAAGCCCACGATCATAAAAAAGCAGAAAAAATCCCATGTCAAAATCTACACTGATAAATAAATTACATGCAATCTGGCAGTCATGCCCATTAAACCTAAACAGTATGAATGCTTGTATACCCATAACACACATTCAAGGACTCACGCACACATACGTTGCACAAGGCAAGTTTGGGTAATACAGTGTAACAAAAACAAAGTGTGATAACATATGTAAAAACAGGGCGTGGGATAAAATCAGTGAAAATACATTTTCTTATACAACGATTTAAAAGCTGGTAATGACTTTGATTTCTTTAAAACATTTGGTAGTGAGTTCCATACCTTTCCTCCTGCATATCTAAAGCAGCTTTTAAAACACTGTACATTCGGTTTAGGTGGTACCACATTCAAAGAATCAGCTGCTCTTGTATTAAACCCATGCCTGTCAATAATCATCTCAAGTTATTGCACATTCGGGTTTTTAACAGAGCAATTTCCCAAACGGAGCATGAATAATCAATACACGATTGAATAATTGCAGTATATAAAAGTCTAAGTGAATCTTTATCCAAAAATTGATTCATTTTATGTAACATAAATAATTCGTAGAAATAGATTTGGCAAGATTTTGTATGTGTGCATCTCACTGAAGATGGTCGTCTATTATAGCTCTGGTAGTCATTATCTTGCTCATTCGGCTCCTCTTTTTCGTAAATTTAATACTTTGAATATATTTGATTTGTATACTTATAATACCGCTGTTTTGGGATTTTATTATTTCAAAGATATGTTACCTCATAATATTTCATGTATGTTTTCAACTAATAATGAAATTCATAAATACAATACACGAAATTGCAATAGATTTCATATGTGGGTAGTAAAAACAAATCTGGTTTCAAACTCCGTACGTCACCAATTTCCGTTAATCTGGTATTCAATTCCTAGAGATATTTGTTCACGCAATAGCCTGTCCTCATTTAAGAAATTTTTGAAAATATACCTTCTAGCAAATCACACATAGTCATAGTCAATTTACCATATCATTTGTCTTATGTTTTTGTTTTGTTTTGTTATGTTATGTTTTGTTGTATTTGTTGGTTTTCTGTCCATGTCTACACTTTGTACCTTAAAAATCAATTATTTTGTGCATAATCGTAAGGGAACTTACTTCACAAGGCCTTTTGGCTTTTCTCAAGTTCTCTTTTTTCATTTTCACTGTTATATGTAAATGATTGATTATCCTTTTGTGTATTGTAAAATCCAATACTGTTGTATTGTTTTATCCGAAAATGAGATGAATAAACGAATTGAATTGAATTGAATTGAATTATAACACCCAAATACATGTCCAATGTACCTAAAATTGTGAATCTGTTCAATCCTTTTTCCATCAAGAAAAATGTTCAACTTCTGGAGCACCGTGGACTTAATAACATTACCTTGGTCTTATGTAAGTTAATACATAATCTGTTTCTCTTGTACCATCTGTATATTGAATTCAAATCATTTTGCAACATTGATGTACCTCTATTAGTATCTTTATGTGAACAATAAATCACTACATCATCTGCGAATACACTACAGGAACATGAATATACAGATTCGGAATATCATTTATATATATGAGGAAAGGTATAGGCCCAAGTACATTCCCTTGTGTTACCCCTGTCGTGATACTTTTGGATGTTGAGAGATTGCCATGGCAAAAAACATTTTGACTCCTAACAGTTAAATAATCATAAAACCATTTCAATTGTTTGCCCTTCATGCCATAACATTCCAGCTTATGCAATAATAACGTACGATCAATTGAATCAAAACACAAGGAAACATGCAGCAACTACTTCACGGAAAGGTGTGACACGGCCTTTAAGGCCGTGTCACACCTTTAAGGCCGTGTCACGCCTTAGTGTGTCGGGTTTCTAGCAAGCCTACAATGGAGCAAATCGTATGGATCCAAAGTTGCACGGTAAATGGAGCCACAATTGCACGGATGATAGCGTCATATTGTAATGGGCCGAATGATCAATGTCAAACAACCAATCAAATGACAAGGATCTCTTCAGGCGATATATAGATAGAAATAAATGACCATTGTGACCTTCAACCTTATCGGAATTTACCTAAATCCAAAAATCATAATCGAGTACTTTCAGTAGTCGATATTGCACTGAACCTCCAAATTACAATAGCGTCACAACTGCTAACGTGTGGAACTTATCACCATTCCTTTTTACAAGGAGTGAACAAAGCGATAAGTGTTCAAAAAAGAAAAATTGACAATTTTCTAAAGTTTCAATAACTGCATATTCTTGAACTCGGGGGGACATGTTCCAGAGATTTTACCATTGCCTCACATATCAGTCATTCTTGAGTTAGTTTCCTACCTTACATTCATGGAATGACACATAACCTTCCACGTTGCAATATTTATATAATATTGACTGGCCTCGAGGGAGATACTAGAAAATATTGCCCAAACTGAAAGAATATTGCCCGAGTCGAATTCAATGCGGGCAATGTTTATCTGGTATCTCCCTCAAGGCCAGTCAATATCATAATTATTACCTATCCCCTAGGTAAATTAGGAAAATATGTGAATACGGCTATACACTATGATAAAGATCAAGCCACATTTGACTTCCTGTAGATCATCAACAACATGTCGAATAACTGAAAAATTGTTCATCAATGTATATCATTCAACTCCAATTTTTAAGATACATATGTAGTTGTAACAGGCGAACTTCAAACATCTGAACGTTTTTACACTTTATTTTTGCTTCTCTTTCAATTTGGAGAGTTGTAATAACTGATGGTCACTGTGCACAAATGGACTAGTCATTGTTTGACGCGTAGTGCTGCTGGAAGTGGTCGACCTTGTATGAATTGATTTATCAGCGTTCTTCTGCGGTGCGTGTAACCGACACACAGCGATACGTCCTTGAATGTTTTCTCTTTGTGGTCGACCGGAATGTTTACATGTAAAGTGAATGGCGAAACCCGAAAAAAGCAAAATATCAACGAATATATTGACTGCTGACATCCACGACCCTGCAAAGTACCAACTGCAATTGCCTCGCAAAACTACCTCGTATAGGTAATAATTATAGTGCGGGCAATATTTATCTGGCATCTCCCTCAAGGCCAGTCAATGTCATAATTATTACCTATCCCCTAGGTAAATTAAGAAAATATGTGAATACGGCTATACACTATGATATAGATCAAGCCACATTTGACTACCTGTAGATCATCAACATGTCGAATAATTGAAAAATTGTTCATCAATGTATATCATTCAACTCCAACTTCAAAGATACATATGTAGTTGTTACAGGCGAACTTCAAACATCTGAACGCTTTTACACTTTATTTTTGCTTCTGTTTCAATTTGGAGAGTTGTAATAACTGATGGTCACTGTGCAGTTATTGAGCACAAATGGACTAGTCATTGTTTGACGCGTAGTGCTGCTGGAAGTGGTCGACCTTGTATGAGTTGATTTATCGGCGTTCTGCGGTGCGTGTAATTGACACGCAGCGACCTCCTTGAATGTTTTCTCTTCGTGGTCGATCGGAATGTTGTTGTTGTTGTTTTATTTCCGTACTAAAAATCAAGATATTTCATACATAAAGGTCCAGTAAAGAAAAATACATACGGAGGGTAGCCCATTTTCAGTAGTGACAATGACAGTCACTTCTGGTCTTCCATGGGGCCCTGTACACACAAATTTCATACAATCAGGGACTGATGATTTAATGAAATACACAAACACAAAATAGAACGGTACATACATTCCTACATTATTACTACATATATACCATGTTATCACACATTGTTCAAAGGTTTGGAGCACAAAAAAAAGATCAAATAGAAAGGATTTTGGTTTTAACTAAATTGAACTTAAAAACGGGTAAAGAGGTAATTTGACGCAAATCATATGGTAAGTTGTTATACGCTGATGCACCTCTGTATGAAAAAGATCTCTTACAATAATTAGTTTTAGCCGTGGTAACTGTAAATCGGTTTGATTACGGAGAGGGTATGGTGATGTCTTGTACTTAAAAATATCTTTCATATATTCGGGGGCCATGTTATTCATAATCTTGTACATAAATGAAAGCAGATGAAGTTTTTGTCTTTTGATTACTGAATTCCACCCTAAGCTATAATGAACATCACTGGTAGTAATATGGGAATAAGGGTTAACCTTTAGAATTAATCTCCCGGCTCTATTTTGCATCTTCTAAAGTTGGGAAAGAGAGTTACCGTTGGCGGATTGCCATACTACATCACCATAATCAAAATGAGTTAACACAATAAAATTATATGTCAGTTTCAATTCATTCATATTAACAAATTGTCTCAAACGACCCATATAACTTATCATTTTACTTAACTTGTTGCATAGTTGTTTAATGTGAACATCCCACAATAACTTGTTATCTACAAAAATTCCCAAATATTTAAAACTATTCACCTGAAGTAATTATTTACCCCTAAGTTTAACATGCAAATACTCTTGCTTTTTTTAACATATTATGTGTACCAAATAACATACAAACAGTTTTATCAAAATTAATTTTTAAATTGTTGTCTGCCATCCATGATTCCATACATACAAACTCTTTTTGCAAAACATTTTCCACAAGTTTCGGGTTTTTATGTGAGTAATAAATGACCGTGTCATCGGCATATAAATGGGCCCTGCAGTCAGAAAAAACGGAATTGATATCATTGATAAATATATTATACAACAATGGCCCTAATAAGGATCCTTGTGGCACTCCGCTAGTTAATAATCTTTCATCCGAAAGGGTATTATTGATTGACGTCCTTATTCTTCGGTTCGAGAGATAACTCTCGAACCACTCCAGTTCTATGCCAGTAACCCCCATCTTTTCAAGTTTCGATAGAAGGATCAGGTGATCAACCATATCAAAAGCTTTTTGTAGATCAACAAAGATGGCGCCAACGTATTCACCTTTATCAATAGAGCGGTGCCAGTCGTCCGTGAAGGTAGCAAGTGCAGTAATAGTAGAGTGCTTGGGACGGAAACCTGACTGGTTTCTGCTAAGCAAAGAGTGCAAGTTTAGAAAATCGAGCAACGGCTTTTGAACAACTCTCTCCATGACCTTAGAAGCACAGGACAATAATGAAATGGGTCTGTAATTACTACAATCCAACTTATCCCCTTTTTAATGTATCGGTACAATTTTAGCTATTTTTCATTTATCAGGCAATATCCCTTCAACTAAGGATATATTTATAATATAAGTAAAAGGCTCTAGTATTTCAAAAATTGACTCTTTCAATATAATTATACATAGAAATTTCATCTAATCCAAACGACTTCTTTGCTTTCATTAACCTAACATACTTCAGAACATCTAACTGAGATACAAAACAAAAATTAAATTGTTTATCAGACCTTTCCCGATTATGCGATTTGTGACAAGAATTTTTCTTTTTCCTCTGCATATCTCCACCACTTACCACATTTGCAAAATGATCATTAAATGTATTTGCTATAACCTGTGAATTTTCTTGAGGGAATGTACAATCAGTAACTTG
Source organism: Diadema antillarum (assembly GCF_040938485.1). Classification (NCBI taxonomy): domain Eukaryota; kingdom Metazoa; phylum Echinodermata; class Echinoidea; order Diadematoida; family Diadematidae; genus Diadema; species Diadema antillarum. Next base: position 406,850 of record NW_027271708.1, read on the forward strand.
ACTCTTACCCATTGATGATCGCAGTGTTTTCCAGGATTCATTTCTACTTGTTGCATTTGAAAATAGTTGACATATATATTTACGTTTTGCTTTTCTTATTTCATTAGTTACTCTATTTTTCAGACGTTTGTAACTTTGCCATAAATCATTATCCCTTCTAATTTTTGCCTTTAATTTAAGTTTATCTCTCTGTTTCATTAATTGCATAATACATTGTACTATTCATCCATGGCGAGGGAGTTTTTCGTACTCGTCTCGTCTTAACAACCTTCATCAACATACTTTCCCATATATCAACTGAATCATTTATATCACTGAATTCTTCTACCTTCTTCCAATTTTGTTTACGTAAGTCCGACCTGAAAGCTTCCATGTCAACGTTTCGTGATTTTCTGAAGGTTACATGGCGTCTCACTTTGTGATGTATGTTTGCATTTCCATACCATATAACTGATATAATGATCACTCATGCCGTTCTGAATTACACCATATGATTTCACTTTGTCTGAAAAATTCGTGAGCATGTGATCAACAATTGTTCTTGATCTTTCTGTCACTCTTGTATACATTTCATTATTAACCTGTTGCAAACAATATACACTATTAATTTGATTATCAACCTTAATATTTTTTTCGGGTGTTTTCTTCATAATATCAAAATTTATGTCGCCCATAATAACCAGTTGGCCATCAAAACTACTCGCAAAATTTAAAAAATCCTTATAATGATTAAAGAGATCGATTTTTTAGTTTGGAGGTCTGTACCAACTCAAAAATAGTATTGGTTTGGAGTTTTTCAGACAGATCTTGATGCACAATGCTTCCAGGTTGACAAGTGAATCATGGGTAACCAAGGTGAAAGAAATAGATTCATGAACATAAACTGCGACACCACCTCCATTTCTGTCTCTGTCTCTCCGAATTAAAGAATAATGAGGAATACTGATTTCAATGTCTGAAATAGAAGAGTCAAGTCTAGTTTCATTCAGGGCAAATACATGTATTTCATTTTCAGTCATAATTTGTTTAATATCTCATGATATTTCACGAGGCTAACTACATTCAAATGGACAAACTTAATTCCCTTCTCAGAAAGTTGTTCATACCTAAGGGATGGATCTCTCTTTTCACCAGAGTCAACAGACGATGGATCTCTCTTTTCACCAGATTCAACAGACTTATCCAATAAATTTCTCTCTGGGACAGTTTCTGAGTTAAGTTCAATAAAATTGGGAAGATGTTGAAAAGTACATCTATTACACTCCCAGTTTAAAAATAATTCATTGGGATCATTGTATCTACTCACGGGGATTCCTGAACATGATATATGCACCCATTTCTGACATGAAGTACATCGGAGTGCTTTCTGGTTATTTTTAACACATCTTGTACAAATAACACATGGAAATAGTTGTACCATTAAAAATTTTGAAAACGTACACAAAAATTTGAATGCAGTACCAAAACAAGATCTAAATAAACTAAAGAAAAAAATGTAAATGTAAATGTAAAGAAAGAAAAGAAAAAAAAAACCCTACTTCAGTCAAAAAGGTATAGGAATGGTATATAATTGCAATCACAGCACTATTCTAGGATTACTAAATACAAATACAATGTAACCGAAGGTGGAAGTAAAACAGCGTTATTTTTCATTTGTATGACACAAAATAGATCCCTATCTCCTCTTTCACAGTAAAACTATTGTGCCATAGTGACAAACCAACAGGAAAGACAGTAAGACAATAAGATCATTGAACAGGAAAGGGAAGCGAAAAGTCGCTCATAAAGAAAAAAAAATTCTGGTGTAGGTTAGTCTCGACACAACATGAATTTTGATAGGCCTGCTCAAATTTGTACGGGAATGCCACATGGCAATTTCACATCAGTGGAGAGGGCACAAGCTCAAAACAAAATGGGGAGGGGGGGGGGGGAGTTGTGTTTAGAACTTTGTGTCACTGTAGTGACACTAATAATAACCTAGTTCGATTATGTACCAGTCGACACTCCCTGTCCATTCATAATAGACACGCGAAACATAAAGATGAGAAGAGAGTAGAGGGATGACAAGGTACACAACGACGAACAAGCTCAGCTGTATGCAGCTCAGCAGTTTGAAGGTTCTGCTGGCTGAAGGAAGACAAATTAACTATTATCTTCATCCCATTGATCTTGACACAAAACACACGAAGTATGTGAGATAACAGTCGGACTCGCTGGCTCTCGTTGGATTATAGCGGTAAGTATAGCAAACCAGAACGGGATGACAGAAGCCAATTCCCGCAATAATGCCTATCTCACACCTCGCGACACTGAATTCAATTGACTTAATCCGACGATTGTAACTTGACAATGTGGGACTTTTTCGTCAACGTGAGGCGATGTCCCCCGTTGGTTAGCACACGTATGTGGCCATCTTGGGTCCAAATGCTTTTACATTCACTTCTGAACTTTGACTTGATTTCTCTGAACAGGTCCGATCTCAGCTTGGTCAGGCTTTCCTGAACGTAGATGGGATCCCCTTGTAGATCTCTCAGGAGCCTTCGGGCTTGATATACACGGTCCCTGACGTCATAGCTGGTGAACCTCACGATGATTCTACGTGACCTGCCCTTCTTGGCGCCGAGACGATGCGATCTGTCGATGTCGCCATTTTGAAGCTTCACTTTCAATTTTTCTTCGCAAATTTGTTTCACGATTTCGTTTGTGTGTTCACCCTCATGCTCACTGACACCATGAAATACAAGGCAAATATATTCGTTATAACGGGAGTCCACTGTATATGTAAAAACCCGGATGCTCGTGATATGCTCTAATGTCGCCCGCTGAACTCCCGACCCTGCAAAATACCAACTGTAAATGCCTCGCAAAACTACCTCGTATAGGTTATAATGAGCAATAATATATGGAAAGCATGGGAAACCAAGTATCATATAGCTCAGTCGAACAACATGTTTACTGCAGTTTCTCGTTGTCTCAAGCGCCTATCCATCTATAGAAGAGGCTAAGGAATCGTACAACCTTTCTTTATCGACCTTGATATTTTCTATTCATTATGCATCGAAAAAGTGGGTTTATGTTCAACTGCAGGTATCTTTTCAAGAATCAATCCCAAATCCATGATATTTCATAAATGTACACCATAGACTATTATGCGTTTGTTTTCGCCATCAACAACCGCTAATTGGCCGTTATCGTGATCCCAGTAGAGTCCCCTTACTTTGTGGAAGCTCTTTGATCCACCAACTTGTACGAGGAGTCTAGCCAACCCGTGTTCAAAAACATGAATCATCTCGTTACTGTTTTTGCTCAAGAAAGAAGGTGTCCGTGTACTAATGTAGACGATGTTGTTGCCAAAGGCGATACCGTGACAATGTCGTTTGTCCGGAGGCTTGAATTGAAATATTTGATCCCCATCAAGACTGAGAACGTGTATCCCTGTTGCTTCGTCACAAACATGAAGTTCATTAAGTGTGTTTATTTGGATGAGTCCAGGTTTTTTAAGATGCCCTTCTCCAAAATGCCGTTGGTATCCGCCATCCTTATTGAAAACATGAATGCTTCGGTCATATTCATCCGCCACATAAACTGTACCATCCCTACCACGGCAAATCCCGGTTGGTTGCGTTAGTTCTGATTTTCCTGTATTCCAAATACGACACTTAATCCTGTGTTTATCGTATTTCAAAATGCATCCGTTGATATGATCTGTGAAGAGGAAGATAAGTTCTGTCTTTGAAAGTGCGACAATTCCGTGTGGTCGCATGTCAGAAGCTGTGTTCGGCAGTCCGTCTTTCCCCCAACAGAGTAGCTCGATGCTTCCGCCGGGATCAATTTTGCCGACACATTTGCTCCTTCTGTCTGTCACAATGTAGCATCCAGCAATGGAAATGATATCACGGGGGCTCGTCAATAATCTATCCAGGTAAAGTTCTCTGTGAACGTTCACTATCACAGACTGCCTTCGCTCTGATGTGCTTTTAGAGTCATCTGAGAAAAGAAGCATAATGAAATATGACGTTTAATAATAGTTAAAGTAAACCGGTCATTGTGTTCTTTAGTCATGTGAAATAATCGATTGGTATCAAAGACGTACATCAACATGTTCAAGAATAATCAACCGTAGTCTTTTTCTGAAGATTATACTTGTCGTTGTTGCTATAATTTCATATAGAACATTTATACAGAGACAGCAACATGCAAATTAACACGTATTGACATAAATAAAGTAAAATATACGGTGTCGATACTTAATAAGCGTCTGAAAGAATGTATGTAAGAGTGATCAAAAACCCAGCAATCGTTCATAATTTCATTTGACATGAATTGATCAAAACATTAGTGAAGGAAGGAGAGATGATATTTGGCCTACCGGGTGTCACTCCTAGATTGTCATACGCATGTGAAGGCTTATCTGATGAATCTGATGGGGAAAAGAATAAGGTTAATATGTTAGGAGACAGCACGCACTAACAGCGATTAATTGATTAACAACTGATGGTCGAGGAAGGATTTTTATTTTAGTCTCATCTTTATTCACCTTTATGCATTTGAAAAGTTGGAAGAAGATGAAATCGATTGAATCTAGTTATTGCGAAGGCAATTCGTAATATCGGAATTGAAATAAGATACGTTATTCACCGGTTCGTTACTCTAAAGTCCGAAAACGACATAAGGTTCGTTATTCCGGAGGTTCGTTACTTCGCAATTTTATTTTTCCATTTTCGGATTACAAACCTTCGGAATAACGAATATATTTTTTTCGTTTTGTTTTCATTTTCGGATTAACGAACCTTCGGAATAACGAACCTGTTCCATTTTCGGATTGACAAATCTTCAGAATACGGTACCTTATTACCTTGGAATGACAACCTATAGGGAATAATGCTCCAAAAATGGTTAAGAAGAAAACAGGTTCGTTTCACAGTGAAAAGGTTCTGCATCACTACGTAAAGAGAGTATCATAGGTAGACGGTGATGTGGATGTCTATGTAGGCTAAGTATGTAGCAGACCCATAATGAAAGAAACAGAGTATATAAAACATTTCATATTCTCTTGTGGATTTCCCCGATTTCATAAATTATTTCAAGTTTGAGTACATATTACATCAAACAAGCTGTCATTCATTAGATCAGTAAAGAACAAAAGAAGTATACCAAGTTCGCGCCCGTGTGCTGAGGACATGACTGATGGGAAACGGGCAGTCCTCGCCTGGTGAAAGAAAAGGTCAGAAATCGCATGAGCTGAGACTGTAATTTCACTCTGCTGGATATCAAACAAACACATCATGAGCTGATGAGTCAATAGGTTTTTGGTCAATAATCAATAGGTCAATGAGTTATTCTTTGTCATTAGAAATAGAAATATCACTTTGGCGACTGGTATATGCCTACCCTTCTTCTAATTATTCTCCCAGTAGGTCTACGAATGGATATTCATGGTCTACAGTATATTTTGCCAATGTGAGACAAAGATATCATATGATTGACAAATAATCACTATTTGTATACATTGATTTTCATGACAATACATCGAAGCATTTTCAGAATTTGGACAGAAATGGTAACATTCTAGCATAACATCTCTTGACCTGAAACCCCATGGCCCCAAATTCCTCTGAAATATCATAATAAAAGTTCAATCAAGTGTATACATTAAGTCATATCTTAGGCAGACATTCATCTTTCCTAAATAGAAAATAGTGTAATTTTAGCTTTTCAATCTGACCTTGAACCCTTGATCTTTAACCTCATTTCAAAAAAATTTCCAACAAGATTTTTTTTTCACTTTGGCACTGAGGCAGTCAATAGGCAGCCTCCCATACAAATCTCGTCTATTGTGACGATAATCCACTTTCAGAACAGTTCGCAAGGCTCTGTTCTGAAGTATTTGCAGTCTTTTTTATGTTACCAGAATTTGGTTTCATCCAGATGGTGTTACAGTATTCAAAGTGAGGACGAATCATTGTATTATACAGGGTTAATGCGGTGTCTTGATCAACATATGGCCTTGCCCTTCTTAAAGCGTACAAATTACGTAACACTTTAATTTTCAATATATTGTTTTCAAACAAATAACAGGTCAGTATGAGACAAAATGCAGTGTGACATATAATACGGAGTGACTTCTTTTGAAACAGAAGTAATTTATCCAAGAGTGTTTGATATGTATTTCCCCATACAAGAATACCATAATTTAAATAAGGCAATATGACGGATCAATAAAATGTAGGCAGGGACGACAAAGGAAGACAAAATTTAATCTTGTTAATTGATACCAATATTTCGTTAAATAATCTCTATGGAGTTGCTAAAAAGCATATATTTTGTTTTTTGAAGATAAAGAGATAATTTGTTAGCTTTTATCCATTGAGCGACTTTTTCTAATTCAGAATTTAATGTATTTACAAGGGTAAGAAGATCATTATGCGAAAAAAAAAATAAATTTGAATCATCCACAAAGAGAATGAAAGAAAGAACATCTGATGATCTACAGAAATCATTTATGTAAACAAGAAACAGAAGCGGACCTAATAAACGTCCCTGTGGAACCCCGCATTTGACATTTAACATTTGTGAATTACAACCATTTAAAGAGACATATCGCTTCCTGTTCATGAGGTAGCTCCTGAACCACTCCAAGGCCTTCCCACGGACTCCGTAATGATGTAATTTATTGAGTAAAATATAATGATTAATGGTGTCGAAGGCATTGGAGAAGTTCAGGAACAAACCTATGAGATGTGAAGACTTGTCGATAGCATGTGCCACTTTTTCTTACAAAACTCAATAATGCATGTATGGTGCTATGTTTTTCCCTAAATCCAAACTGCGAATTTGAGAGTATATTATTCAATTTCAAAAAAGTAATAGCTCTTTTGTAAACAATTTTTTCAAGAATTTTGGACAATGTACTTAACAAAGAAATCGGTCTATAATTATTAACATCTAATTTGTCACCTTTTTTTAACAAAGGGATGACTTTTGCAATTATCATACTTTCAGGAACAATTGTTTAAGTTTCCAGTCTTTCATTCAAACGCAATTATGCCCAAGGCTCCAATCCTGATGTATCTAATTGATCACTATTCTGAAGTAATTCAAACAGGAATAACATCATGTTTCAGACTTCAATGGCAAACACATTGAATGTGCGTCATTTTTTGTACACGCTCAATGGAAAAATGTGAGGCTATGACATGGTCAGCTCACTCACTTGCATATTCATATCCCCTGTGCAAGAACTGTTTTGCAGAAATAAGCAAAACTTCAAAATTTCATAGCTTCCTTATTTTTTTTTATCCGATTTCAGTCAAATTTTTACCGTTAAATTCGTAAGATTTACTCTTTTCTTGTCAGACTAACATACTTTTGAACTGGATTTCCCCTTTAACGAGTTAATCATTTCTTGCCAAATTATCCCGATGCAGCATAGGCTTACATGGAAAGGTCTCGTGGTTTACAAGTCACCCTTAAACAGTTGTATCCCAATTTGGATGCGTCTGGTCTATTCACTATCAAACGGTTTAATGCAATCAACTGGATGTTTTATCACGTATGTTCCACAAGGAAGATAGGCCCATTGCCACACACAATTTGTATATACTATTTTATGTGACATGTAAAAATGTCAGACCTAAAAACATCAGGGTCCCGTTGCATAAAAGTTACTACTGGTAACTTTGCCATCCAGAGGTAACTTTCATGGAATTGTTGATTTTGATTGGCTGTTGAGTATGGTGCCATGGTAGTTACCATTGAATGGCAAAGTTACCACAATAGTAACTTTTATGCAACGGGCCCCAGAGGTAAAGATATCACATATACAAAATATTAGAGTTATAACAAAGTATTATGATGTCAGCGGTTATGTAAGAGGTGAGATAAAAATATCATAAGTGGAAATATTAATGATTTCTTCTATTTCTATCTTTTATTATTTCTACAATTACCTGTATATCAACTCATGTTTCGGGTTTAAAAAAAAATGAGACAGATTGATTTATGAAAAGTATGACGTATGTTGAAATAAGAAAAATCTTGTGAAGTAATAGTTTCTATACATGACATGTTCGATTAGCGCTTTTCCTCTCCAAGTCTCCCATTTTCATAAGATCAAATGTACATATTTGATTTAATTCAATTCAGTTTAATTCTTACTCAACGTTTCCGCCGGAACACAACATAAGCTTCACTTTTCCTCTTTTTGATTAAAAGGAATAGGCCTAATGTGTAGGAACATGATAAATCGTGAGGTGTTATACATCTAATCTATGAGCACTGCAAGATATACGTTGTACAAAATGGCAAAACACAGTAGCTAAACTTTGTAATACAGTAAAACTGTAGTAAATCACCAAAATGTACAAAATGTAATGTATAAGAAAAAAAAGGAAGAACCTACTGAGAAGGCAATGCTTGTCATTATCATGAATGGTCCATCTCTAAGAGAGATTTTTTTTAAACATAAAATCAGGACTGTAATGAGACAAAACTGACATAACGAGCCAACAAAAGAGACATACACTTGTAGGGGAGATATCGACCTGGAGATGTGTATCGCGAAGTAGTTCCACATAACCGGAGGGCCAAACCCCAAAAAGTCGCTTACTTAACGAGTGAGTTGCACTCTCTCTACAAACTAAGTAGACCATGCTTATTTTCAAGTTTTTATTGTAACAAACAACTTTCCGCTGGTCTACCTCAAAAAATTTGTTGCGAAAGCCTCCAAATCCAAGATGGCGTCCAAGATGGCCGCCATATTTACTGAATTTGTTATTTGAAAGATAGAATTTGATTGAAAAATCAGATTTCAACAAATTTGATGTCATGTGAAAGGGAATAAAATTTTCTACAAGCTGATACCATTTTTGTGGGTTATTGCGATAATTGGATTGAGATTTTAAGGAAAAAACACTCATTTTTTGATATTTTTCTGAAAAAAGGAAAATCATGAAAATGCTTGATTCAGCATAAATCAAAGAAAGACTGAAGGATTATCTTGAAACGTTTCAAGAATTTTGTTTGACATATAATTAATATTTGAAGAAAATTAGGGGTCAGTACCGTTTTCGGTTCAGGAGTTATAATGTCTCAAACTTGAAAACTCAGTATGTAAAAATGGCCACTTTAGTTGTGACAAGACCTTGTTGGTCGTAAAAAAAAAGCCTGCGAACGCCAAGACTACTACACGCACCACTGGCACTGGCGCTTGTAGCAGTGCCAGTGGTGCGTGTAGTAGTCTTGGCAAATGCAGACTTTTTCTTTGACAAACAAGGGTTTGTGCCTGCAAACTAACTTTTCATACCAAGTGGTAGCTCAGGTGACGCTGATTGCTAGTATTTCAAAGTCGATTGTTCTGAAGCAGATGAGATGAAGCAAAAAATATCTTTCAAATAGAGGTAGAAGCTTGAAACAACCTTGCTATAGAAAGTTTAAAACAAAGTAAATGTATCATTTCGATTTTGATACAATTTTGTCTGTTTTGCTGTCTATTCATATGGTTTTTATATATTCTGAACATTTTAATGCCATTTCAAACCATCTTAGGTTTTTATGGAGACATTTTTCAGAATGCACCATGAATATTTCTCTAAAAAGTTTAAAAAAATAAAATTAAAAATGTTTATGAAAACCATGTAGAAATTAACATCTTTCCCATATAATCAATATTTGGAGAAAATTAGAAGTCAGTATTGTATTTGGTTCAGGAGTTATAATGTCTCAAACTTGAAATCCCATTTTACATAATATATCATTTACACGCATCTGTTCCCAAAGACGTCACAGAGGGTCAAATCCAAGATCGTGCTTACTTTTCGAGTTCCACTCTCTATATAAACAAGACCATACATAATATTAAGCATACTAAACAATGTTCCGTAAGTACACCTTAGTAGATTTGTTGCAAAGTACAGATGCGGTCCAACAGGGCCGCCATTTTATTGAAATTAACATTTCAAACATAAGATTTGATAGAGACATTGGATTGCAACAAATTTGATGTCATATGAAGGAGAGTAAAGCTTTCTAAAAGTTGATACCACTTTAGCTGTGTATTGTGATAAATTGGGGGGGGGGATTGTTTGCTTCTCTTTTTTGGGGGGGGATCCATATTTTTATATTGTTTTGAAAAAAGAAAGAAATGTAAAAATGCATGATTTAGTATTTATCAAAGAAGAACTGAAGAATTATTTTGAAACCTGCGATTGAGATTGAGATTTACCGAGATTGAGACATAATTCATATTTCTGGAATTACAGGCAATATCATACACTGTTGACAAGTTAACATCTAAAACTTGAAAAAATATATATATATTTATGCATTATAAATTTTGCTTACAATGTGTTTACATGGTCACATGTAATACTGTAATGGTCTAGTGACTTGCAAGTACCTGCAAACTAACTTTTCATGCCAAGTGGTAGGTGACGCTGGTCGCTATTACTGTAGCATTTCATCATAGTAGATTGTTCTGAGGCAGATAAGATTGAACAGAAAGTATTTTCCAAAAAGAGATAGGAGCTTAAAATTTGGCACAAATTTTGCCAATGTGTAATATTTAGCGATAAAATAGTATCCACACAAAATTCAAGATGGCGGTAATTAATCGAGGTTGTCGTTGAAGGCATTATTTACCATTAGTGCACGTAAAACAAAAACCCAGCTTTACTTAATTCCTCAAACTAGTTCTAAACTGTGAGTTAGGGATTAATGTACAAACTTAAATCAGTATAATTAATGCTAAATATTGTTAGATATACTAAATAGATGTGATAAGAATGTTTTTTATGTCAACAGTTATCATGGTTATGGTTTCTTGAAAAGAATTGATGATATCTCCGTATGTTTTGGCTTTATTATATATTTTTTACATGGTAGAATGTTTTTGTAATACAACTAACCTGCACATATAAATTGAATGTGATATCTCTCCCAATGGTAAACAATACCTTTAGTGTGTTGCGTCAAAGTTATCTCAACTTATAACTTATAATTTGATATATTTTTTTAATCTTCTTATATTGCTGTCTATTACATGTTTCTATACATCCGAACGATATTGTACTAGTGTAAACCATATTGAGGGTCTTTTTTTTTGGGGGGGGGGGGGGTGGAGCTCATTCCAGTGTTTGGGTAAGGCCCAATCTTTGATAAAAAAGAAATGCTTCTGTATCAAAGATATGCTTTTTTACTTGTATGTTACTCTGCTGTTGTAGAAACGTGAATGATGATGGTATATGTGTAATAATGTCTGATCCGTAGATGTCCTTGAAAGCCCTTCTGATCCGAACCCCCCCCCCCCTCCCCCCCCAAAAAAAAAATCCAACATGGCGGCAATTTCTCAACTTTGCTCTTAAATGTGTTGTGCGAAATTACTTTTCAGTATATTGTTCGAATAAAATTGTCCAAATTGAGTATTCGTGCTGTATATTCACATTTACAAATAAGCATGCTGAAACTGTATTTTCCGTTATCAGATTTTTCTTACATTGTTTTTAGGCTGATTTCATGTGGGTTATAGTGTCACAATTGATCTGAACTTATGCCATTGGTAGATGCTTTCCTATATTAGATATCAGGATCTCTCGAGAGTGAAAATGTTCATTTTCATTCATTTTAGAGTGACCTCGGGGATCACTCGAAGAGTGACGAGTGATCCCTAAGGCAGGGCTCGACACTAACGGTGGCCCGGTGGCCCGGGGCCACAAAAAACGCACGTCGGGCCACCAAAATGTCAGAAATGAAAAATTTGGTGGCCTGATCGGGCCACCAAAAATAAAAGTTAGTGTGGAGCTCTGCCTAGGGTCACTCTAAAATGAGTGAAAATGAACATTTTCACTCAAAAGTCACTCCAATTTCACTCTAAATTCACCGTTTTCTGTTTTTCACTCCTCACATCAAAAGTAAAAACTTCCAATCGATTTGTTTTTTTCTTTTTCGGAGAGTAGAATATCACTGGTTTAAAAAATGTGTCCATAAAAACTTAAGACGGTTTAAGATAGCACAACGAAAAAAAATAGCAAAAACGAAATAATACATTTAATTTGGCGCAATACACTATGTCAACTTTGATGGCTGTCATCTTGATTTTTTTTTTGAGCGGTTGATCTAAATTCTGTCTTAAACTATCTATAACAAGATTGGTGCCAAGTTTCAAGCTACTACCTCTATTTGATTTTTTTTTTTGCTTCATCTCATCTGCTTCAGAACAATCTACTTTGAAACAATAGCGATCAGTATCACCTGAGCTACCACTTGGTATGAAAAGTTAGTTTGCAGGCACAAACCCTTGTTTGTCAAAGAAAAAGTCTGCATTTGTCGAGACTACTACACGCACCACTGGCACTGCTACAAGCGCCAGTGCCAGTGGTGCGTGTAGTAGTCTTGGCGTGCGCAGACTTTTTTACGACCTACAAGGTCTTGGTCACAACTAAAGTGGCAATTTTTACGTGGTGAGTTTTCAAGTTTGAGACATTATAACTCCTGAACCGAAAACGGTATTGACCCCTAATTTTCTCCAAATATTGATTATATGTCAAAAAAAAATTCTTGAAACGTTTCAAGTTAGTCCTTTAGTCTTTCTCTGATTTATGCTGAATCAAGCATTTTCATGATTTTCCTTTTTTCAGAAAAATATCGAAAAATGAGTGTTTTTTCCTTAAAATCTCAATCCAATTATCACAATAACCCACAAAAATGGTATCAACTTGTAGAAAATTTTATTCTCTTTCATATGACATCACATTTGTTGAAATCTGATGATTCTATTGAATTCTATCATTTAAATAACAAATTCAGTAAATATGGCGGCCGTCTTGGACGCCATCTTGGATTTGGAGGCTTTCGCAACAAATTTTTTGAGGTAGACCAGTGGAATGTTGTTTGTTACAATAAAAACTTGAAAATAAGCATGGTCTACTTAGTTTGTAGAGAGAGTGCAACTCGACCTCTGTTTTTAGCTTTTGGTCCCCCGGTTAACAGTGTGACGAGAAGAAGTAAAACAGATAAAAGAGGAAATGCACAATTCCTTGAAGAGAGACAAAGCTGGACAAGAGTTTTGCTAACCGCACACTGGTTAAAGCAGCAATGGGACATAATTATGAGGGACACTGTGGGATTTCCTAGTGAACAAGGACAGGCCTTCTAGCTTTACCGATTCTGTATAATTGTAATAGCAAACACTTCAATCTATTTTTTTTAAATGAATATAGTGGAATGAGAAATTCAAATGTCGTTATTCAGCGAGTAAAAAAAAACTTGAACAACTGTAAAGAAACATGCTCTGAGCCAATAGTGTACACAGGTAAGTGGAACCCTTTATAACTCTGAGTGGGATATTTATGAAGTGACTAATTTGGAAGAGCGAACGACGAAGAATAGACGGGAGTGATTTGTTCTTAAACTTAAAAATGCTTTAATGCTTACCATAAAAGTAAGAAGGAGAGCAGCAGAACATAGCCCACTAACCTTGATCGATAAATCAACAGGCCCTGTCATGCACCATCATTCCGGAGAATTAAAACTGTAAAATCATTTTAAAAAAGATACAAAGCAAACAACACATTTTATATGAAAGTAACGGACAATTACTGATGACACAGAGGATATTCCTTCCAAAAATCTATTATGTCTGACACTCTTTGTCATCGCGAAAGCAGACTCCAGTGAAATTTACCTTCAGGTAGATGAACCACTGCAATAGACGATCGACGCTCAGTTTCTCGAGTCAAAAACCAAAAAAACCAAAAAAAAAAACAACCCAAAAACAACGCTGCCGGAGAAAAAGGAATCTAGATTTCTACCATTCGATATCCGAGTTGTGAATAAAAGGCAGATGCTCAGTCCGGAATACGCAGCTTACACAGAGAGCATGTCACATGACTTGTACAAATGAAGCTTAGTATAGGATATGTATTATATATGTAACTAATAGCTGCCTCTATCAGCCTCAACGAGACACTGAAGGGAACAGCGAGCAGGGCTCGATTTTTACCAAGAAATTTTAATCACATCAGAGATAAGGTGCTATCATACTACTGGTATACATTTTGTGTATCGATTTTCCCGTACCTTAGACTAATGGGTAACTAAAGATTAAACATCACAAGTATAATTTATATATGAAATACAAAGCACTTAAGTATTTTAATAGAGTTTGATAGGTTGAATAGCAACAGCTCAAGGGATGAAACATGGGATCCGGACGCCATGTTAATTTGGGACGTTTGATCTTCTGTATTACGTCTGTGAACGTAGATATTGTATTGCACAAATGAAAAGCTCGAGGTTGAAAACAGGCATTGTATACTGCAATACAATGAAAGCAGGTGGATTGATTTTACTACGGAATTGCAGCGATTGCACTTTTGTTTAACTACCAAATGCAAGATTCCTCATCTAGTGAACAGTCGTTCATATTAGCGTGGTGCACGTGGTTAAATTAAAATATCAAGACAAAAGGGCAAAGTGTCAGATTCGCATAATATAATAATCAAGTTCAAATTTGAAGTGTAAAGTGTTGGCAGTATGCCTCCTTCCCCCCCCCCCCCCGAAAAAAAGTTAAATTTACCATAAGGCATATGGTGACAATTTTCTGTAAATTACAATACACAAATAGAAATAAAGGGCGGTCAGTTGAATCAGCCGGTGCGGCGTCTGCCTTTGACTCAAGCAACCCGGGTTCGATACCCTACTTTTAGGGGAAATTCAAAGTTTATTTGATGAAAATTGGATTTTTTTTTCTTAAACAAAAAAAATAACAACATAAGTAATCAATCAAAGGGGCACATTAAACTCTTATGTTGGAATTGTAGAAGTAGGCATCACAATGAAAATGAATCTTTGGATAGCACTAGGGGACCCACTGAAAAGCGAAGCTTGGTGGTTGGTCCCACCAGTTAGAATATGTACAAATTATGAGTTTTCATTTTTTTTTCCGTTGCTGGATAAAGAGACTGCTATGTTATGATTGCAATATGGACCTTTCAAAGAGGTTGGTTGCAAAAATGTACAACATGCAATTATTTTCATTTTGTTTTCAAGAACACTTGAATTTGCAACTCTCTCACAAGAAATGTTGTCCAAAGAAAGACGTCATGAAGTGCAACAATCTTCTTGTCCAGCAATGGCTGCACCGAAACAAAAAAAAAAACAACAAACAAATAAATATCAAAGGATAACTTATTTGAAAAAGTCGCTGATATACTTCGAATTTTCGCTGGTGTATTCTGCTTTTAGATAATATGCTGCTGTCCCCCAATCCATAATTATCTTATTGCGCTGTGGTTTCCTTTAATACAATGTGCGCGACAATTTTCATCGCGTGTAATGGATTGGTCTTGAAAGCTTTTCTGTAACTTGTCTATTGCGACTACTCTAGTCGATAGACAGGATGTTCAGTTGTAAAGTAGCTGTATCAGTTTTGAATTATGTAGTATGGATATAGATATCAAGGCTAGAATGACTGTTAAGTATCATTATCAGAAATTCCTGATAGTGAAAAGTTACTGATTTTTGTAAATAAATTCTGAGGGTTTAAAGGGTAGTTGTGTGTATATTTTGCTATTGTAAGGTGTGTTGGAGTTCATTGTACATAGTATTGTTTAGGCTAGCTCTATTCAAGTGTACATGCTTGTACAAAGTAAACACAGTATTAAGTGTAGCATCACGAATTAGATTTGGCTTTTTTTAACGTCTGTTGTTACTTACATCAGAAACTAAGTGCTAGACATAACATAACATGAAGGTATGATGAAGAAAACAACCACGTTAGATACTTTTCACGCTAGATACTGTATGTGTACCTGCCTTGCAAACTAAAATTTACTGGAAGATTATCTTCTTTTCCTAAATTTCTTTAGTTGCATAATGCAGGCAGTTGAGCACTTATTAACAGATCAGTGAATCTTATGTATCAATGCCTAATCCCATTTTTTTTTTTTGCCAACAAAGTAAAAATGTCAACCCATTATGTTCAGACTTTGACTAAATTCACTTAGCACCCATGTTAACAGATTTAGTACGAAAAGTGACTTTTAACCTGTCGATTCGGTTGTCGATAGCCCATTGTTTTGTTTTGCTTCTGCTTTGAAGATTGATTGGCCATGACCTGTTATATATGTTTGAAACTTAAAGTTGTACACATCCGCAGACATAGATTGGGCTTAAAAACAGGATCCTTTTTTTTTTTTTTTTTTTTTTTTGCTGAATTATGTCCGAGTGAATGCAGCAATATCAATAGAACAAGATTGTGAGGAAAATTGGACAATCTGTTTAAAAGTTATGAATATTTGAAGCTTTTGCTTAGGGACTGCTGGATGGAGAAAACTACTACAGCTTGTGATGTCACATATGTACAACGACATAAAGAAAGTATAAGGAAAACTCAAGAAGTTTTCACTTTTCTCGCATAATAAAAGAACACTTGACTTCCCTCTTTCAGAAGGCAAGGGGAATAATATTATCTTTAAAATATGCCAGTGACGAGTCGAGGAAATGTGCCCCTTTTTCAAAAAGGTAAATTTTGTGAAATTTTCTGTATGTCTTCTTTATATCATTGTATACATGTGAAATCATACTCTCTAGAAGTCTTCTCATCCAGCAGTGACTGTTCAGATACTTTAAAAATTCAAAACCTTTGAATGCACCGTCCAATTTTCCCCAAACTTTCACTGTTGTCTTCTACAAATATTGCTGCATTCACTCAATCCACATGTACATGGAGGTGGACTTGCCCTTTTTATAAGCCCAAAGTGTTAATGTGACAACGTGTACAAGCGCTTGGAAAATCTTGTAGGAATCAGGGAATGGACTGCGTGTAAAAGAGTGATTGAACGTTAAGCAATCATGTAAGAGAACTTTATTTCTTCAAGGAAGCAAGTCTTGATAGCTTATTTGTACATTTATCAGTTTCAAGACCTTTCCAAGTTTATATTTAACCAGTGACTTCTTTATTCCCACCATCACGGGACAAATGGTAATTAGCAAGTGTTTGCAATTTATGGACTTTGATTGGAATGTAAAGGTTTGAATAAACACTTTGGTGATCTTGTCACGAATTGATGGAGTTTCTATCACTGTTTCACGATATTTCCTTATCTGTCGTTGGTCTATTACATCGATTTCATAATGTAAACAAATAAAGTAAGATATTCTTGTATTGGTAATGCAATGGAGATATCGTCTGATAAAGATCATTCTTTCACAAATGTTTTTGCAGACAAATTGTTATCAGTCGTAGGAACAAAAATACTCTGTGCTCAAATCTTATCGTCGTATTTACTCTTGGTACCCTCTTCAGTGTAATCAATTTCTAACAGATCTAGGGATAGGGTAGCCGTGATTATCGTTCAATTATCAACAAAAAAAAAAACACGTAACCCCGTATGCACTTCAGTGACGTAAATGGGAATCATGAGCATTTTGTTTTTTTGGTACAAAAGTGTATGCCTCGGGCACTTCGAAGTCAGATGCTCCATTTATCAAAGTCCAGAGCCCGTTTACTCAGCATGCTATAGTGCTTCTATCAAAATACCTCGTCTCCCACCATGATGGCACGCACTCTCTACATCGCTTCCTCTCATACTACAGACATACACTTAGCGAGAAAAAACTAGCACTTTTTCACTACATATCTTTTATAGAAGATTTTGGTATATATACACACACATATATATATATATATATACACATATATATATATATATATATATACATATATATATATATATATGTGTATAAATATATATATATATATATATGTGTGTGTGTGTATATATATATACATATATATATATATATATATATATATATATACACACATATATATATATATATATATATATATATATATATATAATTGTGTCAATACCAGATAAAAGTTTATATAACTGGCTATTAACTCGGTAGGTTGATACAAAGGGATATTCTACGAATGAGTGAAAACATACAAATTTGTCTTCCAATGCGCAGAAGTGAAAATTACAGAAATTGACTTGTTGTCATTCATTAACCCTTCACGATAGCTAAGAACACCAATTTAACACAAAGAGCAATTTAACGCAATGAGAGACATGAATGAATAGCAAAATAAGTTTGTGTTCTTTTGTATTTCTTTTTATCCTCAAACAAAAACAAAGTGGGAGAGTAAAGAAAGAATACAAGATATTTTTTTTGTCGACTCAAATCAAAACGATATAGGGAGTAATCCGCGAAGGTGATAAAAAGGACTGAATTTCTGCATTTCATTCTTTTAATTTAGGAGTTTTAGAATTCATCAGACAAATTCTGCAACCAAATGTCATTTCCAATTTGCTTAACTCGAAATTCATTTCAAATTTCTACAAATTTTGGTTGTCATTGCCTTTTCTCCAATGTCATTTGAATCTGGATATGACAGAAAATTCTTCCTTTTCTCCATTATCGTTAACCTTGCTTTTTCTTTGGGGACTAGTGAGATCACGTGGTGATATTTGCAAATGAATGTGTGTTTCTTATTGCGTTAAACTTGTCTTTTGTTATTTGTTGTTATATGGAAGAGCACATTATGCATACATTAGAACTTAGTACATTTTTCCAACCTTTGCTTCTGTGCCTTGGAAGAGAAAAACGAGTGTGATCACTCATGCGTAATGTTTTCCTTTTCAATGACCTACCAGGTTGATAGCCAATTAGAATAACTTTAATACGGTATATAAGATATCAATGTTTGTTATGTTTTCTATGAGGAATATGAACTTGAAGAAGTGTTTCTGTCATTTTTGCTGAGTGTACAAGTGAGAAAAAAAATCCCCTGAAAATTATTAAAATAGCATCACGCATTATCATCTGACAATGGTTTACTGATTTATTTCTATTTGGTTTGTTTGTTTGTTTTGTTTGTTTTGGTTTTGTTTTTTGTTTTTTTTTTGCTAATTTTACAACCACATGCTGTGTTGAAAATTCTTAATGTTGCTCACACTATGAAGTCATTTCTTTAAAACCATACCATGCATTATTTTCACTGAGTCTTTGTGATCGGGAAGTCAGGCCATACCACTAAAAAATGCTTAGGAGTATAGGTATGGACAGGTGCTTGTCACGAGACCGACACTCATGAGTCAAACAGCCCATGAATTCGACACTAAGCAAACAAACCTACGAGGCCGACACTGTAATGTCAAACTCGTGGGCTTTTTTTTTTTACCTACAGTGTCGAACTCATGGGCCTTATATATTTACCATGTGTCGAACTCGTGGACTGTAAGGTTCATGGTCCTTTTTTTTTCTCATGTCGAACCCGTGGGCTGTATGACTCGTGGGTGTTGGATGACCTCGATAAGAATTTAGTATCCTACAATGATGTCTGTCATTGTCACACAAGACCATGCACCTAAACGTAAGAGCAAGTTGCTGCGAGTCAACGTGAAAGGACAATGTCTATGTAAACGACTCTTGATAGGTTCAGTATGTGTAGATTGATAAAAAAAAATATTTGTACAAAATGCGAAGTCGAAAGATGCTACATGCAGACATTGACTCACAGCAAAGAAGTCTTTTTGTTTTTAATTTAGCTCTCTCGAAACTTGATCGTAAATACTAATCAATTTCTGAATTCATTGTAATAACACGTTTCCTTACCTTGGCAGTATACATGGGCGTAAATCCGGGGGGGGGGGATGGGGGATATATCCCCCCCCCCTGAATTTTGAAAAAAAAAATGGAGGAAGTAGAAATGTGATTGTATCCATTTTGGCATATTGCATGACGTTTGTACGCCGGCCTTCAGACAGGTAACAGAGCTGAACAGAATTCTATCTTGTAGGAAAATGTATACATAATTTTCTCAAGCGCTCGCTCGCTTCGCTCGCTCGCGAAGAAAGTAACATCGACATACACTGTAAGGTATGGCTCAGACGTTGACAACGCCAAATAGTGTAGGCCTACATGTAAACATGCTATGACGAGAGGAACTAGGGACCATCAGCAAAATATGTACGAAAACAAACAAACAAACAATAACAAAAACTATACCGCCATAACTGAACCCCCTCCATTTCCTGAATCATTCCTGAGAAACGACAGTGACTGATGATTCAGTCAGGATACATCTTTGGGCATACCCAAGGAAGATCATATCCCTCATATGCAGAGGCGTCGATGGGGGGGGGGGGGATGGTTCCCCCATAAAAGTGGGACAAACAAAGGCGAAAAATATAGCTACAAACGGCAGTTTTTGGACTGTAAAATGTCAAAATTTTAAAGCTCTCTCGCTCGCATTTAATCGCTATGCCATTTTCGTGATGTTGCTGCCAGTGACTGACAGCAGTTGCGCCCTGTGCGCCCCCCTTAATTTCCAAAGCGAAAAATATAGCTACAAACGGCAGTTTTTGGACTGTAAAATATCAAAATTTTGAAGCTCGCTCGCTTCGCTCGCTCACATTTAATCGCTATGCCATTCTCCTGATGTTGCTGCCAGTGACTGACAGCAGTTTTCGCCCCGGTGCGCCCCTGTAAAATGTCAAAATTTTGAAGCTCGCTCAGTCAGGATACATCTTTGGGCATACCCAAGGAAGATCATATCCCTCATATGCAGAGGCGTCGATGGGGGGGGGGGGGGGATGGTTCCCCCATAAAAGTGGGACAAACAAAGGCGAAAAATATAGCTACAAACGGCAGTTTTTGGACTGTAAAATGTCAAAATTTTAAAGCTCGCTCGCTCGCATTTAATCATTATGCCATTCTCCTGATGTTGCAGCCAATAATTGCCAGCAGTTTTCGCCCGGTGCGCCCCCCTTATTTCCAAAACGAAAAATATAGCTACAAACGGCAGTTTTTGGACTGTAAAATGTCAAAATTTTGAAGCTCGCTCACTTCGCTCGCTCGCATTTAATCATTATGCCATTCTCCTATGTTGCTGCCAATATTATTGCCAGCAGTTTTCGCCCGATGCGCCCCCCTTAATTTCCAAAGCGAAAAAATACAGCCACAAACGACAGTTTTGGGGACTGTAAAATGTCAAAATTTTCAAGCTCGCTTGCTTCGCTCGCTCGCATTTAATTGTTATGCCATTCTTCTGATGTTGCTGCCAGTAATTGCCAGCAGTTGCACCCGGTGCGCCCCCCCCCTTAATTTCCAAAGTGAAAAAATACAGCCACAAACGGCAGTTTTGGGACCGTAAAATGTCAAAATTTTCAAGCTCGCTCGCTCCGCTCGCTCGCATTTAATCGCTATGCCATTCTCCTGATGTTGCTGCCAGTGATTGACAGCAGTTGCGCCCGGTGTGCCCCCCTTAATTTCCAATGCGAAGAATATAGCTACAAACGGCAGTTTTTGGACTGTAAAACGTGAAAATTTTCAATGCAAAAAGATTTCACCGTGGGAAACCATACCCTCCCCCCCCCTCCGCTTGCTTCGCTCCCTCACATAACCGCTCCCCCTAAGATCAAATCCTGTCTACGCCGGTGATAGGCCCCACTATTTAGTAGGCCTCCACAGTGATGTCGCACAGGCGGAGTAAGAGCTGAAGTACCACGATTTTAATAGTCATTCAATAATATGTTGTGAATATTTCATTTTCTTATTGTTTTTTTAAAGAAAAAAAATCACCAAAAGTGTGCACCAGATCGCTGAGTGTCAGGTCTGAAAATGCAAAATCTTCCTCGTGTGGGAGAGGGATACCCCCCCCCCCCCGTTCGGTCGCTCCGCTCCCTCTCACAGATATTTCAAAAACAAAAAATGTCTTCATACTTTTAAGGTCTGATTTTCCCCCGAAAGTCATCTGACAAGCAAAAAAAAAAAGCAACAACAAGAACAACAACTCTTCATATTTTTCCTGCCACATTCCTCCCACTTTATATGTCATGCAAAAGAGTGGGACATCCGATCCCTGTAAAGTGTGTGTGTGTGTGGGGGGGGGGGGGGCACCAAGCATCCCCCCCCCCCCCCAAAGGCTGCGCCGGTCCGGTTATGGGCTTGTAATCGTGGTGATGGTGACCACCCCCCCCCCCCCCCCCCCCCCCCTCTCTCCTCAGTACGGATTTACGCCGTTGGCAGTATACTATTTCCAGCGTTAACATTATCAAACAACTATCAAAGATCATGACACATCTGTTTCGAACAGAGGGCGCTATTGCTATCAGCATTCAGGTTACGAGAGTGTAATATCAACTTGCGCTCAATAAGTAGATTGATGATTGAACTATATCATTGAAAGTGGCATATATATATATACATATATATATATATATATATATATGTGGCCATCCGTCCAAATTCAGACCAGCTCAAGGAGAATCAACACTAAACATAATTGTGACAAACATGTCATTTTATTTTTGTGTCAATTTATTAATATTTTTGCCAATGAAGTGAAACTGTCATCTCAACGTTTTCAAGACGTACTAGTAATACAGACCTATTTGTAATACAATGCATTATGGACGAGGCATACCAGTCGCCGTAACGACATTTCTAGTTACTAACATCAAACCAAAAGACAGATAGATTGATAAGATATCTCTTACTTAGACGAAGCGATGTCACCAGCTTATCGTTGATTTTATTCTTTTTTTTTTGGGGGGGGGGAACAAACATAGGTCAACGGAATTGTGTTTTTCTAAGTAACGAGGAATCACAAATCCTATTTCATTTTTGGACTGGTTTTTTTTATAGATCTGTTAAAATTTAGCTTCCCAAAGTCTTAATTTTGTACCATAAGCACAAATCCCTCAGAACAGTTATCTATCTTAATGCTTGTAAATGGTTTGCTTGTTCACACTGAACATTCGAATGTAACGCATTGTTTCGGTGTTCTATAATCGTGAAACAATGCTAATTATATTAGTTAATTAGATATGAACAGGGCCGGCGACAAACATAGGTCAACGGAATTTTGTTTTTCTGAGTAACGAGGAATCACAAATCTTATTTCATTTTTGGACTGTTTTTTTTTTTTAATCTGTTAAATGTTAGCTTCCCAAAGTCTTAATTTTGTACCATAAGCATAAATCCCCCAGAACAGATATCTATCTTAATGCTTGTAAATGGTTTGCTTGTTCACACTGAGCATTCGAATGTTACGCTTTGTTTCGGTGTTCTTCGGTGTTCTATAATCGTGAAACAATGCTAATTATTGTAGTTAATTACATATGAACAGGGCCGGCGAAACGGCTGGGGGCTCCCCCCCCCCCTCATTTTTTGCACCACACGTGACCCTGCATCACAAAACCAACAGAAAGTCGCCAGACATGGATTTTTAGTTAAGAGCACATTCTGAAAGACCAGACTCTAAGCTTTAAAATGATGTATAACTCAATTCATATGGACTCCCCAAACCTCTCTAAATACTGGATAGAAAGCAAACACTCTGGAAAAGTAAGAAAATTGAGAAAAGAGGCTCTGAAGTACAGAGTCTATTCAAGCGCTTAATCTTTACCAAGCCATGCTAGCTGGGTAATGAAAGGGACAAAACACAGGATGTAAACCACTGGAGCAACAACAATGAAGGGATTATCAGGTTAAGCTGAAATTAACACATTCTGTCTATGATTGATGTCACCTTTAAAAGCACTAGCATTATCCTTTCAAAAGTTATTAGACTTGAAAGTAAAGAATATGCAAAGGATTTGAAGAAATAAAAAGGGGATTCTGAGACATACCTGATCATTCTACTCTCCCTCCAAAATTGGTTGTAGAATAACTGCTCAAAACAGACTTTCCCAGTCATGTTATGATCCCAAACTAAAAAAAAAAAATATTGTAGAAGAAGGATTAATCTGTAAAAAAATATGATACACTCAAGATTGACTCAGTTGACCCATTTCACCTTATTTGAGTCCTCACATTAAATCAAGAGGTCACATACAAAGGAATACATGAGGCGTCACCACCTTGGGCTGGTGTATTCCTAGACTTCTCCAATGCCTTTGAAACCATGGACAACATACAATATTATGCTTTATTAAATATTGCATTATGGCTTTCGAAATAGACATTGGAGTGGCTGAGGTTTTACCTTTTACTTATCGCAAACAACAATTTTTATTTTAGCATCAACGCTCATACTTGCACTTGGAAAGACGTCGACAGTGGTGCTCATCACAGCAGTTTGCTTTGACCTCTTCTATTAAATTGTCAAAGTCATCAAGCATCCTTTCTTCTTTTTTTTATTGTTCACAGATTATACGTGTTTTTATCCAAACTAAATCTTGATGTAATACCCCTAACGCTGGACTGATAAAGAAACAGGAAATGTATCTAACCCCCAAAATCGATACACTTCATATAATAATAATAATAATAATAATACAGGGTACTTATAATGCGCAAGTTCCACATAGTTAACGTGCTCAAGGCGAAGTAGAAGAGGAACTTACACAAACATGCACGTGAAAATGAATGACACAATAATGATAATGCAAAAATACACATCATAATATACAATTCTACTGGAAAATGGTTATGAACAAATGAGTCTTGAGGGCAACTTCAAAGGAGTGAACATTCGAAATGTGACGGATAGCTTGAGGCAACTGATTCCACAAGTAAGGTCCAGCATGTGCAAATGACCGATCCCCCCCCCCCCCATGATTTCTTCGTTTTTGGAACAACAAGCAATCTACAATCGGATGACCTTAAACATCTGGAAGGATTATAAAATGTCAGTAAATTAACATTGTACTCTGGGGCAGATCCGTGTACGCAATGAAAAACAAATGATAATAGTTTAAATACAATGCGAGATTCAACAGGTAACCAATGCAATGAGGACAAAACAGGGGTAATGTGAGTATTTCTCCTGGTAAGGGTAACAATGCGGGCTGCTGAATTTTGCAATTTTTTTAACCGTGAAAGTTGAGATTGTGGTAGCTGAAATAGGAGTGCATTACCAAAGTCAAGTCGGGATGATATAAGAGCATGAACCATTTTTTCTGTGGCTGAACGAGTTAAATACTTGCGAATAATGCCCAAATTGCGTAACTGATATCTCACGGATTTACAGACAGCAGAGATCTGAACAGACATGGACATTGTAGAATCAAATAATACTCCAAGATTTCTACATGATTTAGATGGAGCAATAACCACATCATTGTCAACCGTTAAAGAAGGAAGACTAACCTTGTCAAGTAGAACCTTGGAACCAATAAATATCAACTCTGACTTTTCCTGATTTAACTTCAATGAATGCGAGCTCATCCACTTTTTGATATCATGGATGCAAGCCTCAAGTTTCTGAATGATGTCAACGACATTGGTTTGGGTAGGTAGAAATGATGTATATATCTGGATATCATCAGCATAACAATTATAGTTAAAAGAGTGACGATGTAAAATCTCTTTTAAACCAGTCAGATAAATCGAGAAAAGGGTTGGGCCCCCGACAGATCCTTGTGGGACACCACAGTCTAATGGAGCAGGATCAGATTTTTGCATTATTAACACAAACAAATATCACAGAGGAAGCCAATGAAATTCGTATAGGTTCCATTCCTGACTTTAGATTTACACATTGATTCTATAATTATGCAATGTCGTCTCAAGGAACATAAATTTTATACTTAAAAGAGGTTACATTTTGTCTTCCCTCAAATTATCTTATACACTCCTAGCTATGGCATACTCGCAAGGGGAAATTCATATGTTCAAAGAACATTATCATTACAGAAAAAAAAGCCCTTCGTATTATTTGTAACCATTCAAAAGGATGGCCTACGAATGTTTTATTTCATTAAATTACTATTCTAAAGATCATCGATTTGCATCGCTTTCTTATAGGAAAATTTATTTACAAACTCGCCAACCATTCTCCCCCTCTCGTATTTGATTCCATGTTTATATTCAACGTGTTCAAAAACCTATCCTATCCGGCAGTCCAGTGAATTTCAATTGCCTTAACCAGATCATTTTTGCCAAATCGGTATTTTTCCTGTTCACTTTATTCTCTTTATGCCTTTCCTTCCAAACTAATCTCTTATCTTTCCTTTATCTTCTACAAAAAGCTGTCTCCGGTTTGTTTTTCTATGTCTGTGCGTGTGTGTATATTTATTTTTTTTTTCCTCGGGCACTTGGTGATATTTTTTTTTCAATTGCATATTTTTCATGAGGGGACTGCAGACTTAGTCTACAAGTCCTGCTTCTTTCCTGTCCTCTCCATTATTTCGTTTCAGAATTTGCCATCAAATTCACACCACATAATTTGTATGTGATTTCACAATTTCCTTTTTATTACATTGTTATACTGATTTCCTGTTCTTGGCAATTGAATAAGTTACCTGAACTTGAACTTGATCTTGTCAGAGTATCCAGCAGTGTAAGAATAAAAAGAGAAACAATATATCTCTTTAGGCCATAATCCAGGTCATGCTGACTTTATTTCGTACCTATTTCTGTATAACGTTTTTTTTTCACAATTTCGGTATGTTGCTCCGCATGCATCACTGATAATGATGAAAACTGTGAGAGCACGATTTATATTATGTTTTGAGTACATGAAGTTTTCAAATCAAATGAAGTTTCCATCCAAAATGAATGTGATTAAATGAGTGTCCACGCAAAATTTATTTACACATGTAAGCAAGTATGATATATTAGGGATGGAAAAGTATCACGGTTAAAGGTGTAGTTACAACATTTCTTAATTAAGCAAGTTTGTAAATTTCGAAACAGGCACGAATTTAGAGTAAAGTTAAATATTCCTTTTAAAAATGGAAACGTGTGAACCGTTGCACCTTCCACATACTCGCTTACGCCATATAAAGTCAGTTGTGGATATAATTCTGACATAAACCGGGGAAAAGTTACATTCAAATAATTATCATGATGCTTAACAGAGTAGCACATTTTAAACATGTGGTAAATCTTTATAATACATTGTATTGCATTACAAATACAAACATTACATGGTTGCATTCACATTACAGTCTTAACACTGTAGTCGACATCGTACTTAAATAAAGACACCACATGAACAGTTTGAACATGTTGTACATTCTATAAGATTTTTTTGCATTACATAATAAACAGTATGAAAACGTCATGCGCATAGATAGAAACCAATCTCATCGAAAATCAGTAAACTTGTTGTTGTTATGAATTAAGCGTTGTTGTTTTTTAAGGAACAAGCTGTATAGCATTAAAGTTTTAACATGTATTGTGACACACCATATAGTGTAATAGATTTAAGAGCAAAAGTTCCCTCATTTGCTTTTTTGCACGTACTCTAAGTCCAGCTTCACCTCTGTAAAGTCTAGAAGCTATACGGTCGTAAAGAGGAACAAACGTCATGTAGTTAATAGAAATGTATAGCCTACACTGACTTCAAGGGCATGAGCCACTACATAAACGTGGCTGCATAGTCCTGTATTCAAAATCAGCTTTTGTAGCGATTAAGTTCAACAGCAGAAAAGACAGGCAGGGACCACATTGTTTATTACCCACGCCGATGAAAATCGGCAGGGGGTTATGTAAAGGGTTCCGTATGTTTGTTTGTTACCCACGCCGATGAAAATCGGCAGGGGGTTATGTGAAGGGTTCCGTATGTTTGTTACCCACGCCGATGTAATCGGCAGGGGGTTATGTAAAGGGTTCCGTATGTTTGTTTGTTTGTTTGTTTGTTTGTTTGTATGTTTGTTTGTTTGTTTGTTTGTTTGTTTGTGTACAAGATAACAAGAGAACGGGTAAACGGATTTGCACGAAATGTTCAGGGAATGTTTGGATAATGACAGGAAAGAATCGATTAGATTTTGGTGATAATCGGTTGACCCTTGCAAATTCTGTGTGACCTTCAAGTTTTGACCCCATGGTATAGTGACCACTCCGAACATTTTCCGTTTCTTTGCGATTTTCCGCTACCATACAAATATGGCGCGCCATTTGATCAATAATGCCGATTAACTGTTCATCGCCGAAAAACACTGTTTATCGGCGATAAACACTGAAAAAACACTGTTTATCGGCGATAAACAGTGTTTATCGAACGAAAAACACTGTTTATCAACAGAGAAAAGCTATGTTTATCGACCAAGTGATAAAGTGTTTATGGAGAAAAACTATGTTTATCGACCAAGTGATAAACAGTGTTTATCGAACGAAAAACACTGTTTATCAACAGAGAAAAGCTATGTTTATCGACCAAGTGATAAAGTGTTTATGGAGAAAAACTATGTTTATCGACCAAGTGATAAACAGTGTTTATCGACGAAAAACTATGTTTATCGATCGACCGATAAACAGAGTTTTTTTGTGATAAACACTGTTTATCGACCGCCGATAAACGGTGTTTATCGAGAAAAATTCTGTTTATCAGTTGATAAAGGTGTGATAAACAGAGCTTCATCTTGATAAACAGAGTTTATCGCTCGATAAACAGAGTTTATCGCTCGATAAACAGTGTTTATCGCTCGATAAACAGTGTTTATCGCCGATAAACAGTGTTGTTGGTCGATCGGCGCGCCATATACAAAAGCGTATCTCCCAAACGATCCGACTTCGCTCACGCTGCATGCAACTCTGTTCGTAAGACGATCCAACTTCGCTGCTCAACACCATTCGTAAGAATTTCGAAATTTACGTTTATTTGAGGAACTATGTCCTTCTTTGATTTATGAAAGTTCGGGGTTCGCTCTCCGTCGTCACAAACTGTCCTGTATTTGGTGATTTTTCAAATTAACATTGATTCTTTTTTTGTTTGTTTGTTGGAGGAGCATTCCTCAATCATGAAATAATTTTGCTCGGTCCCAGTCACACTGCACGATATGCGCACTCATTGTCAATGCGTGTTCAAGGCCGGTGAAAATGCATTGCGCTCTACCCTGTTGGCGCAAAATTGCATCGCGGACGTTGCGGCGCTCGTTGGTGACCGAATACTGGTGCAGTAGATATTTGCATTCAACCCTTGCATTGAATAATTGCCGTAGGGGGGTAATTGCCCAGGGGGTACGTAAATTTTGTTTTTCTTTTTCGCTTTTGTGGATGCCATCAAAGATCGTACACTCATACGGCGTTTGATACAATCACACTCTCGGCTTGCTATATAACCCGCAAGAAAACGGCGTATTTCTCGATTTTTAGCGTTATTTCAGCGACCCGTAGACCCTAACATGTTACTCTTAAAACGCGCGCTTGGAAAAGTTCCGATTCTGCACTTTTGACAGTGGAATTTGGGGTTTTCGATGGATTTTTGGAATAGACTAAAGGACTTTCGTGTTGTGAATGAGTGTTCTAGTATGTGAAATGATGTGATTTGCGTGTGATGTGACTTTAGAACAAAAGATCGTACACTAAAAGTGTACGATCTTTGGTAGAACTCACAGGCTGGTGATAAGTCACGCAGGGCTGCCCAGTGCAGTGGCTAGTTACCCACGCCGATGTAATCGGCAGGGGGTTATGTAAAGGGTTCCGTATGTTTGTTTGTTTGTTTGTTTGTTTGTTTGTTTGTTTTTTTGTATGTTTGTTTGTTTGTTTGTTTGTGTACAAGATAACAAGAGAACGGGTAAACGGAATTGCACGAAATGTTCAGGGAATGTTTGGATAATGACAGGAAAGAATCGATTAGATTTTGGTGATAATCGGTTGACCCTTGCAAATTCTGTGTGACCTTGAAGTTTTGACCCCATGGTATAGTGACCACTCCGAACATTTTCCGTTTCTTTGCGATTTTCCGCTACCATACAAATATGGCGCGCCATTTGATCAATAATGCCGATTAACTGTTCATCGCCGAAAAACACTGTTTATCGGCGATAAACACTGAAAAAACACTGTTTATAGGCGATAAACAGTGTTTATCGAACGAAATACACTGTTTATCAACAGAGAAAAACTATGTTTATCGACCAAGTGATAAAGTGTTTATGGAGAAAAACTATGTTTATCGACCAAGTGATAAACAGTGTTTATCGACGAAAAACTATGTTTATCGATCGACCGATAAACAGAGTTTTTTTTTGATAAACACTGTTTATCGACCGCCGATAAACGGTGTTTATCGAGAAAAATTCTGTTTATCAGTTGATAAAGGTGTGATAAACAGAGCTTCATCTTGATAAACAGAGTTTATCGCTCGATAAACAGTGTTTATCGCTCGATAAACAGTGTTTATCGCCGATAAACAGTGTTGTTGGTCGATCGGCGCGCCATATACAAAAGCGTATCTCCCAAACGATCCGACTTCGCTGCATGCAACTCTGTTCGTAAGACGATCCAACTTCGCTGCTCAACGCCATTCGTAAGAATTTCGAAATTTACGTTTATTTGAGGAACTATGTCCTTCTTGATTTATGAAAGTTCGGGGTTCGCTCTCCGTCGTCACAAACTGTCCCGTATTTGGTGATTTTTCAAATTAACATTGATTCTTTTTTTTTGTTTGTTTGTTGGAGGAGCATTCCTCAATCATGAAATAATTTTGCTCGGTCGCAGTCACACTGCACGATATGCGCACTCATTGTCAATGCGTGTTCAAGGCCGGTGAAAATGCATCGCGCTCTACCCTGTTGGCGCAAAATTGCATCGCGGACGTTGCGGCGCTCGTTGGTGACCGAATACTGGTGCAGTAGATATTTGCATTCAACCCTTGCATTGAATAATTGCCGTAGGGGGGTAATTGCCCAGGGGGTACGTAAATTTTGTTTTTCTTTTTCGCTTTTGTGGATGCCATCAAAGATCGTACACTCATACGACGTTTGATACCATCACACTCTCGGCTTGCTATATAACCCGCAAGAAAACGGCGTATTTCTCGATTTTTAGCGTTATTTCAGCGACCCGTAGACCCTAACATGTTACTCTTAAAACGCGCGCTTGGAAAAGTTCCGATTCTGCACTTTTGACAGTGGAATTTGGGGTTTTCGATGGATTTTTGGAATAGACTAAAGGACTTTCGTGTTGTGAATGAGTGTTCTAGTATGTGAAATGATGTGATTTGCGTGTGATGTGACTTTAGAACAAAAGATCGTACACTAAAAGTGTACGATCTTTGGTAGAACTCACAGGCTGGTGATAAGTCACGCAGGGCTGCCCAGTGCAGTGGCTAGTTTGTTTGTTTGTTACCCACGCCGATGAAAATCGGCAGGGGGTTATGTAAAGGGTTCCGTATGTTTGTTTGTTTGTTTGTTTGTTTGTTTGTGTACAAGATAACAAGAGAACGGGTAAACGGATTTGCACGAAATGTTATGGGGATGTTTGGATAATGCCAGGAAAGAATCGATTAGATTTTGGTGATAATCGGTTGACCCTTGCAAATTCTGTGTGACCTTGAAGTTTTGACCCCATGTTATAGTGACCATTCCGAAAATTTCCCGTTTCTCACTTTGCGATTTTCCGCTACCATACGAAAACATAAACTCCCCAACGATCCGACTTCGCTGCTCAAATGTTCGTAAGAATTCCGAAATTTACGTTTAGGCCTATTTGAGGGACTATGTCCTTCTAGATTTATGAAAGTTCGTTCTCCGTCATCACCAACTGGCCCGTATTTTGATGATTTTTCAAATTAACATGGATTGTTTTTTTCGTTGGAGGAGCATTTTGCTCGGTCGCAGTCACACTGCATGATATGCGTGCTCAATGTCAATGCGTGTGCAAGGCCGCTGAAAATGCATCGCGCTCTACACTGTTGGTGCAAAATTGCACCGGGGACTTTGCGGCGCTCGTTGGTGGCCGAATACTGGTGCAGTAGACATTTGCATTCAACCCTTGCATTGAATAATTCCGTAGACACTAATCATAGGGGTAATTGCCTAGGGGTACGTAAATTTTGTTTTTCTTTTGCGCTTTTGTGGATACCATCAAAGATCGTACACTCATACGACCTTTGATATCATCACACTCTCGGCTTGCTATAATCAAAATATCCCGCAAGAAAACGGCGTATTTCTCGATTTTTAGCGCTTTTTCCGCGACCCGTCGCGTAGACAATACTCTTAAAACTGGACTTAATTCGCGCGCGCTTGGAAAAGTTCCGATTCTGCACTTTTGACGGTGGAATTTGGGATTTTCGATGGATTTTTGGAGGAGACTTAAGGACTTTCCTGTACGTGAATGAGTGTTAATACCGTATGTGTGATTTGCGTGTGATGTGACTGTATAGAACCAAAGATCGTACACTTCAGTGTACGATCTTTGGTAGAACTCACTGGCTGGTGATAAAGCACACTGGCAATTAAGTGGCCGAATTCTGGTAGATGACCGAATGCACATTATGTTTACCCCGACTTTGTACTTAGGCGTGGGTATGCCGCCTTTGACGGCCCCTCTCTAGTTTGTTTGTTTGTTTGTCTGTTTGTTTGTTTGTTTGTTTGTTTGTTTTTGTTTGTTTGTTTGTTTGTGTACAAGATAACAAGAGAACGGGTAAACGGATTTGCACGAAATGTTCAGGGGATGTTTGGATAATGGCAGGAAAGAATCGATTAGATTTTGGTGATAATCGGTTGACCCTTGCAAATTCTGTGTGACCTTGAAGTTTTGACCCTATGGTATAGTGACCACTCCGAAAATTTCCCGTTTCTCACTTTGCGATTTTCCGCTACCATACGACAACATAAACTCCCAAACGATCCGACTTCGCTGCTCAAATGTTCGTAAGAATTCCGAAATTTACGTTTAGGCCTGTTTGAGGGACTATGTCCTTCTAGATTTATGAAAGTTCGTTCTCCGTCGTCACAAACTGGCCCGTATTTTGACGATTTTTCAAATTAACATTGATTATTTTTTTCGTTGGAGGAGCATTTGCTCGGTCGCAGTCACACTGCACGATATGCGCGCTCAATGTCAATGCGTGTGCAAGGCCGCTGAAAATGCATCGCGCTCTACACTGTTGGTGCAAAATTGCATCGGGGACGTTGCGGCGCTCGTTGGTGACCGCATACTGGTGCAGTAGACATTTGCATTAAACCCATGCATTGAATAATTCCCGTAGACACTATTTTTCATGGGGTAATTGCCTAGGAGGTACGTAAATTTTGTTTTTCTTTTGCGCTTTTGTGGATACCATCAAAGATTGTACACTCATACGACCTTTGATATCATCACACTCTCGGCTTGCTATAATCAAAATATCAGAAAACGGCGTATTTCTCGATTTTTAGCGTTTTTCGGCGACCCGTCGCGTAGACAATACTCTTAAAACTGGACTTAATTCGCGCGCGCTTGGAAAAGTTCCGAATCTGCACTTTTGACGGTGGAATTTGGGATTTTCGATGGATTTTTGGAGGAGACTAAAGGACTTTCCTGTGGTGAATGAGTGTTACCGTATGTGAAATGATGTGATTTGCGTGTGATGTGACTGTAGAACCAAAGATCGTACACTTCAGTGTACGATCTTTGGTAGAACGCACTGGCTGGTGATAAAGGACACTGGCAATTAAGTGACCGAATTCTGGTAGATGACCGAATGCACAGTATGTTTACCCCGACTTTGTACAAGGCGTGGGTCTGCCGCCTTTGACGGCCCCTCTCTAGTTTACTTACATGTATTGCTTACCATTGGGAGCAGTGATTTAAAGAAATGTTCGAGTTATCTTATGTGATTCATTGTGTCAGTCAATTGTTGTACCACAGAACATTCTACATATAAAATTTCGCGATAAATCCTAAACTATAAGGCGATATCAGTATTTTCTAAATAAACCATAACTGCAGATGTTTTTTTTTTCTAGAAACAATGTTATTATTGCTATTGTTCATATCATGTATATTTAGCAATAATTAACATTGCTTATACTGATTTACAATTTGACATCGGTTGCTTCTATTGGTAACTCATATTGTAGACCTGTTTTGAAGGACTAAAGCTGGGTTTTTGTTTCATCTGCAAATGGTAAATAATGCATTTAAAGTCAGTTTGGCAAAATCACTGTTATACATTTCAAAGACTCTCCATGCTTCAAAATTTCAAACTTGGCTCCGAAAATGGATGTTAAACTTTTAAATTTAGAATTCACAAACCAATATTGTTTAAGGTAGACATCACGATTTGTTATTATGAAGTGCATTCTACGATTTTGACAATGCCGATACTTGATGTGCATCAAACGTATGAGAACGCACGAACACACAGTTGGCAAATATAAGGTGAATATACAAAGAATGGTGCATGCCTGGCAGCCAGGAAGTACTTACGAAATAAAACATTGTATTAGGAGGATATATCACGGGTTTCTTTTTAAAGGGCGGCTTGAACCTCAAATTTCACATAAACTTAACAAAACTGCCACTCTATTGCGGTCATATTCATGCACACACAAACAAACAAAAAAAAAACAGTGAAGGGTGTAACAAACACAGTGAAACAGTAGACAGGACAATTGTGAATTTTCTTATAATGGAAACCAAAGCCAAAATATAGATGTGAATAGAGTGCAAACAGCTGCAGCAACAATGGTTTAACAATTCAGTGAAAATTGAGGGAAATTGGACTATCAATTAAAAAGCCATGGATTTTCATATCTTCGTTGCCGTTATTGCTAAATAGTAAACTACACTTTATGACGTCATTTTGGACAACAACATAATGAAAATGACTATATAAAACATGTAATATTAATTTCACTTTCTGACCCCTCCTTCGCCTTAGATAGCAGCAGGGTGTACAGTGGCGGATCCAGAGGGGGGCGCAACCGGCGCACGCCCCCCCTTTAATTTTCGTAAAAAACAAAAGAAATAAAAAGAAAAACAATGAAATGAAACCCGGAAGTGGCACTAAAATTATTAGTCACGCCCCCCCCCCCCCCCTTTACAGAATTCCTGGATCCGCCCCTGGTGTATAATATTACCCTTCGCAAATGTTATGTCAATGTCGCTTTAATGTCGATTTGTGATTTTAAAAAAAGTGGAATTTTGTGTGATTCTTTTTTTTTTTGTGATGATTTATCTATCTCTATATTATCTTAACCCGATGACAGCACCAAAAACGTTAAAAATCATGACCTTTGATTTGGTCGTCTGATTTTCCTCAAACCTTCATTAATGTGTTCTATTAATACTGCCCTTTACTCTACACTCTTTACACAAAGCATATATACAAACCTTTTTTTCTTCGTAATGTCTTCATTGATTAAAAAAAACATGGCAAGTAATGACACCAGTTGAATACAAACAGTAATAGTATTTAGTATAGCACTAATAAGCTAGTAATTAATAATAATTACTAGCTTAGTAATAGTAATACGTACAAGACGAATTTGGGTGATGCTATGACTGTCAAATAACTTTCAAAGAAATTATTATACTTTGTCTAAGATAGATATCATGTGACCCAACAAAAACCAACAAAGAGTCGCCAGACATGGATTTTTAAAAGAGCAAACTTAAAAATTTTGAAGTATAAATCAATTCAAATTACTCCCCCTGATCTATCTGAATATTGCAAAGAGTGTACGTATCGGCATGAAAAGAGTGTACTGAGAAAAGAGGCTCTAAGTATAATACTTATGGTCTATTCAAGCGCTTAATCTTTAACCAAGCTGTGCTTTGTGCAATGAATGGGACAAAAAAGTAAATCTTCATAGCAACAACAATAAACAGATTATTAGAGTAAGCTGTAATTGAGCATACTTCATCAACACATTAAATCCATGACCACTGTATAAATTGTCAAAGCAGTAGCAAAATCTGTTTCAGAAGTTATTAGAGTTGAAAGTGAAGAGTGCGTAAAGGGTTTTAAGAAATGAAAAGGGGAACATAATAAGACACACCTGATCACACTATTCTACCAAAGAAGTGTTCTCAAAAATTGCAACAAACCAAATTCCCGTTCGGTTATGATTCCAAACCTTGCAATGATGTAGAAAAAATATTGTTCTTTTAGAAAACAGAAAGATCTCAAGATTAAACCAATGTTAACGGTAAA